>NC_092518.1:128324317-128632009 GCF_047511675.1 Marmota flaviventris
TCCCTAGAGGCCCTCTTTGTCACCATCTTAAAGTTCCTATCTGCAGCCACTTCTACAATCTGACCTCAGGCTTCTGTTAATCTTCTCATATGTGGGACACCTGGAGATTTCTAGATTTGCTATATAAAATATGTGCAGGCCATGGAGAACCAAGTTTACCTATCTGACCACCTCCGTCACTGCTGTGCTATCACTTGCCCACAACCTCCAGGGTATAAAACAGGTAATGGGGTGAAAAGGCTCTTTGCTTTTAGCTTTTCCCTGTGGAACAGCTTCCCAACTCCAGGACTTGAGCCTGAAGAGGGTGGTTAGGGCTGATGTATCTCAAACCAACTTCCTCTACACCAACTTTTCCTTTTTCCAGAATCCCCTTCCCTTTCCTTTATGGTAGGGACTTCATTTATATCACACCTAACTCCTTTTTCTGGGGGTACTAAGCCTAATGAGCAAGCATTAAACTTTTAATATTATGGAAGAAACTTCACAATCTGTATTGGCCAGGCATGACATTCAATGTAGAAGCTTAGGACAATTAGAAACTAAAGAATAGGAATAAAATATATTAGCTTAATAAACTCAAAAATATTTTTATCACACGGATAAAAACAGAGATGTTCCACTTGAAATAGGAAATCCAGCCCATGCCACTACATACTGCTGTCTGTCCAGGACCCACTAGTATCCGTAGAACTCATTTGGAAAAAGAAAACTATGTAACCCTGGGGAATGTCCTTTCACCTCCTGGACTTCAGTTTTCTCAGTTGCCAAACGAGGAATACAAGCTAGATAATCTTCAGTCTTGTGAAATGATCTAGTTAATGAATTCAAAAACAATATAGGCCCCCCAAAAAAATCTGCCTAGGACTAAGGATTTACTAGGAAAATCTGTTTCTGTTTCTCTTTTGATGATTCAGGAGACACTGAGAATCTTTGGTGCCTCTGAATCATCAATAGCAACATCCATCCTCACTGTCTTGGAGCTGCACCAAAGTGTGGATTCGTAGAAATTTCCAATTGATTGAATGCCAGGTAAATCAGCTTTTGCAGCAATAAGGTACATCAAATTACCTTCTATTTACTTTCCCCTGGAACCTTATAAAAAGAAGAAATTGACTAGATTTGTGTTTGTAAATCAATTTGAGAGTTAGCCCACAGGATCCATTTTCACTTTCCTATTCTGGATATTTTTTAAGATTACATATCAGGTGCAGCTATACTAACAAAAATAATACATAACAAAATCTTTTTTTTTTAATCTGAAGATGTTACATGTGAAATTCCTCTGTGGAAAGAAAAAAATTACTTGCAATTATCTTTTATTTGAATATTCAACAAGTAAAATCTTTCCACAATGAACATCTTACTTTTCACTTTAAGATTTTATTTTGCCGAGGTAAAATGGAGGCCTAAACTTGATTAGAATGTGTTTGTTGGCTTGGGGGAAAATGAAATAAAGACACCTGCAGGAAAATAACAATCGAGAACCGTTTTCTCTGTTGCAATAGTCATGCTTCATTCCAATCTATAAAGGTCAGTTCGTGTTAGAAACAGTACCTGCTTATCTACAGTGAGATAGCAGCTCCCCCATGAGGCCTCGTTTAGAACTGAGAGGGGAAAACAACAGATTAATAAAGATAGAAGCAGACGTTTTGGTCTAAGATATTACTGTGAGTTTGTCCCTTGGATCTCAGGATGGGTGGGAGGGTGCGGTGGGTGGAGAGGTGAGGGCAGCAGACTTTGATCAAAGGCTTCTTTGGAAATAACCTGTTCTCTTTACTGTTTCACTCCATGAAATTCTCTTTTTGAAAAGAGAGTTGGGGGCGGGGGGGTGTGGGGGGCTGAGGTTGTAGCTCAGTGGTAGAGTGCTTGCCTCACACACGTGAGGCCCTGGGTTTGATCCTCAGCACCACATAAAAAATAAATAAATAAATTGTGTCCATCTACAACTAAAAGAAAAAAAATTAAAATAAAGAAAAGAGAGTTGGATCCTGGTAGAAATATTAATAAACTCCAGACTCAGTCATTTAAAAAATGTACATTGTCCATGAACTTTAGCACTGATTCTTATAGAGAATTAGGAAAGGAGGAATGGAAATGAGATTGAAAGGAAAATAGAATAGAGAGCAAGAGGGAGGAGAAAATGGGGGGAAGACAGAGAAGTCAGGAAGAGAGAAAAGAAAGGACGAGGGAGGGAGAGAGGGAGAGAGAGAATAGAGCAAGAGAGAAGGGTGGGGATAAGAGAGAAGGGAAGGCAAAAGGAAATGAGGGAGAGATCTTTGCTCACTCAAAAACTCCATTTTTGTAAAGTCAGTTCTCTCATTCAGGATCAGATTCAGGCCATCAAAGTTTATGATAAAGTAGAAACCAAGAGGTTCATTTTCTCTCCCATATGAGACTGGCATGCTGGGCCTCATTAAGAAGGAGTAGCTTTGAAGGTTTCATTTCCAGTATGGAATAATAGCACAGGGATCAGTTTAGTTGCTGGGCTGTCATCTCCATGGTGGAGAAAGGACTGGAGAACTAATGACCTGATCCCACCCTGAGGTATAGCTTGGGAGCAGCACAATTGTCTGTAGATCCCAGTGCCTATCTCCCTTGGCCAGAACTGGCTGGAGTCACCCTGACAAGGTCTTTCTCTGTGTTGCTCTTGCCTTTTACTCAGCTGCATTCAGCTCCCATCCTTCTGTTATGGCAACACTACATGTGGGATAAATCCTAGTGGGTCACTCTAGTTAAAAGTCAGGTATGACTTCAGTCTCATAAGAAACCCTGGACACAATTGGGGCTCCTCTTGCTACCTGCCCAGGTCCCAGGAAATGTAATGCTCAGCAGTCAGTGGGGCTTACTGCTGTCACACACCTTCAGGATTCATCTATTCTCACTTGATTGCATTTGTTTTCCTCATTACAGGGTGAGAAAATGCAGTCCCTACCTCATTTGAGAATTGAATTCCACTTACTTGGACTGCCTTTAAACCATCATAGATGACCAGAGGAGGAAAGATCTAGAGTTTTACTGTCAATTAGTAGCAGACCTCTGGCCTGATTTCATGGTGCCTTGTCCATTATTCTACCCTGGTTTATGCAATTGCTCTGGCCATACCGTTTCTCAAGGGGTGAAGGGTCCACAGAGCTAAAAGAATGTAACTCCTTGGAATCCAGCCCCAAACCTTATAGATGCCAGATTGGGCACACAAGACCCCAATAATTCCTTCCCCAAATGGCCTCAGCCTACTTCCAAGGCCTGCTCAGGCTTTTTCTTGAGGTCTGTCCTCCACAATGAGGCATGTTCACCCTATATCTGAGAGGTCACAAAGTCATAACCATTTTGAAAGGACTGAATGAATACATGGTTTGGGGTCTGGGCATGCTTCTGTACAAGATCCCTCCTGAGGTGGGGCTGAGCAGTCTGATAATTTTCAATTGGACCCTGGCCTTCAAGATCATTATGAAGTTGTGTTTGTCAAGCCATAAGACTAGAATATACTTCATTTACTAGTCTGTTATTATAGTTTAATTTTTAAACACTTAGATAAAATGATATGCAAGCATCTATTTCTTTTCTCTAATTCCCTTTCAGTTTTGAAATATATCTTCATCTCTAGGAAGCCTATAAAGGGCTCTGTTAGGGGCTGAGTTCTTAAGGTACTTTAATGGAATCCATAACAAACTAATAAAAGGAAAGTCAAAATGAAAGTCTTTAGTATACTGACACTCATATGCCCAACACAAAGAAAATGTCTCATCAAAAAAATAGCATAATTTCCTTCATTTCACAGTATATGAGATTTCCAGTGACACCATTTGCTTTGCACTCAACACCCTCCCTATGGTCTTTACCATTGGCCATTGTTCTCCTTGATTTGGACAAACCATCATTCCAATCACTTCCCTGCAAAAGCTCCAGTTGTGGCAGCTAGTTAGATGTATTGCTGGTCACCTTCTAGATTCTGTCCTATCTTCAGATCAGAAAGCCCTTAATTACCTGAATCTTTTTGTAATTTAGGTCAAGGGGAACTCCTCAGTCAGCTTTTTTTCATCCTTCTCTCTCTTTGGTACAGTTAAATTTCAAAACATGTCACTCAATACCAGAGAAGCTGCTGACTTGACTGGATATATGTGTGTGTGTGTGTGTGTGTGTGTGTGTGTGTGTGTGAATTTTTAGGAACATAATTCATGATTTGTTTTGCCATTTTGTTGGTTTATTTCTGAGGTAGACTGTGTCAGAGTTTAAAATTTTAAGTGCCATTTTTTCTGCATTATTTGAAAGTGTAATTAATATTATAAACATCACCACTTTTCCCTTAATTAGTTTCCCTGCCTACTATGATCTACTTTTCTATATACATGCACACACACACACAAACACACACTCAACAAAACAAGTCAGAAATAGAGTCTGAGGAGAGACAAGGGAAAGGTGCCATGCACATAGGCTATGATGTCGAGAATTTTTTGGTGTCCAACCTGCACAACCATATGATGTGGCCCTGGATGGGATGAAGTAATAGGAAGAAGCAAAAGCTCAGTTGAAATTCAAGATGTTTTGACTGCTGAGAACCTAACAGGGATTATATAAACAACACTACTATTACTATTACTAATTCTATTTTATCATAATTTTAAATTTCAACCAGTAGTGAAAAGATAATGTTAGTTTAAAACCATCTTTACTATGAAACTATCTGTCATTCAAATACCATGATGCATGTGTATCATATTCAGTAGGTTTATACCATATTAGACAATTATCTAGGCAATTTAACCAATGAAGAAAATGAAACATGATAATTAAATGAAAGAAGAAATACATTAGGAATACCATGAATTATCAACAAATAATGTAGACTAGCTTTGGAGTCAAACAGACTAAGATTAAAATCTTAGATCTTCTATTTCCTATGTGTGTGCCCTTGAGAAATTCACTTACCTGAGCATCAGTTTACGCATCTGTAAAATGGCAATAACAATACTTGATTTGCAGTTTGTATGGCAATAGTTTGTAGACTGGGTACAGTTATACACAATAAATAGTACTTATCCTACACAAGCATGTGCTGTGGCAAGGGCCACAAAGCCTCCAAACTCTAGAGAGGAAATATGTTATTTCATTGTAGAGTTTGGACTACACTATGGAAAGCACTGTGTTATTGAAGCTGCATCACAGTGATTTCCTATTTTTGATATCAGTCACAATCATAAGAGGCCTAATTTTCCATCAACTCCCTCCTCTGTATATTATTCAGGGGCCAAGAACATGTCTTTTGAAAAGAATTCCATTTTAGTCTAGGTCTAGATAGAGAGTGCCAGGTTTGGACAAGGAAGGTCTCCACAGTATAGCCCTTTACATCACTTTCCCTTGGCCACGTGTGTGCTTTATTTCTCTGCCACATCAACCTCATACTGTTCTCCTCACTAGACACCTGGCAGCTAGCAAATAAAAGGCTTTTCTGGAAAGCCAGTCAGTTTGCAATGGTAAAACTATCTGGTAGAATTGACAAAGCAGACTCCTGAAACAATAAATCTCTTGGGTACCTCAAGAGAACAGCCACAGTTTTATGTTCCCCTGGAAAAAAAAATATAGCTTCCTGACAGTAACTCTTTCTTTGTAAAAAAAAAAAAAAAAAAAACTAATCCCTAATCAATCTGGGCCTTCTGCGTATTGATGGAAAAATGGGATCCCAATTTTTCAGGAGAAAGCAAATGAAATTTAGTTGTTCATGCCAACCCCACCCACTCTCTCCCTACATTCTTAGGAAAAACTACTTATATCATTTGTCATAATATAAATTCCCTTGAAAGTGACATGATTTCCAAAGTCTAAAATTTGTTCTCCAATGTGGAAAATTTTAACTCAGTCTAAAATTTGAGATGACAACATTGGAAACAAAATTATTTTACAAATAGGAAATGATATTATTTGATCATTCAGTAGCAAAATCTTAGAACCTCTAAGGACCCTTCCAATGAGCTTTATAAATTATCTGATGTAACTCATAGAATGCCTGGATTTCAAATAGATTATCCCAAAGAAGGAATCAGCTAGACTCTGCATGAACAGCCCTTCAGTGATGGGGAAATCAGAACCTTCTGGGGGCAATGCAGTCTATCAGAAATTGGTGGTATATCAGTGAACAAACCATACTTTCTAGTGATATTTTAATTTGTGAACCCCACATCTGCATCTAGTTTCCACCTTGATCCTCTACTTTTCTTATCCAAATTCAAGAGATGTTCATGTATACTGCCTCCACACCATCATTTTCCATTCACCCCCAAACCACTGCTCTGTACATACACATGCCATTCTACTTAAATGCTCTCCTCTTTCTCTGGTCACCAATGATTTCATAATTTCCAAACCTGACAGATTTGATTGTTCAACTGAATTTAATGCTACTCATGGCTTCCCACTTTTTCAAATTTTTAACTTCCTTGTTTTGCTGACATTTATCTCCCCTTGATCAATTTTTTCACCTCCTTTTCCTCTGTATACTATTTAAACATTGATACATCTCAGGACTTCATTCCCAGCCAAATGATATTCTCACTTTACACATGTTTTCACATCTTTTCTTTTAGGTTAAACTGCTGAGTCAGAACTCTTCTATCTTCAAACACATATGCCCAACTGTCTGCTGGACCTGTCCCCATATACATCTCATAGGCATTTCAATTATAAATATTCAAATTTTTCCTCCATAAAAGTTTCTATCTTGATTAATTGTGTGATGCTGTAAGAAATAACCTGAGCTGGGTGCAGTGGCACACGCCTGTAATCTCAGAAGCTCGGGAGGCTGAGATGGAGGATCATAAGTTCAAAGCCAGCCTCAGCAAAGATGAGCAACTCAGTGAGACCTTGTCTCTAAATAAAACACAAAATAGGGCTGGGGATGTGGCTCAGGGGTTGAGTGCTCCTGAGTTCAATCCCCAGTACCCACCCACCCCCAAAAAAAAGAATCAAAAGAAACTTCCTGAGACTGGGTACTTTATAAATAAATGAGGCTTATTTAGCCCAAAGTTTTAGAAGACCAAAATCCTGACATGGGCATCTGCTTAGATCTGTTTATTGCATATCCTCATCATTTCTTTCATACTGCTAATGCCCTCTTGATAGTGTCAATGTCCTCTAAGCAAAGACCTCCAGGAAAACATATACCTATAGTTGAGCAAATAGGGTTTATTACTCATTGTGGTGAGGAAGAACCACCCTATGGGGAAGCTTGGGTTATCTCAGTGAGAGGATATTAAGAAAAACTATTATAGATTTTGAGCTTGATTGGTCTAAAGAGGCAGAGTTGTCAAAAAATGTACGCTGATAGAAAATGGGGTCAATTTTATGATTGGTACCTCAGTAAATCTCATCTCTCTGGAAGATACATTAGAGCAGGGATGTGGCATTAGGATAGTTGGTAAAGAAGCAGTAGTCACTTGATTTAATAGAGGAGAATGTTTGGTATTTTGTGGGAGGCAGATTGACTTTGTTTATGTCTGTGCTTAGAAAAAAATATGAAGTGTTGTTGTTTGTTTCATATTACCATGGTCTCAAAGTAACTATGCCTGATATTGTTGTTCTGTGAGATTGTTAATATCCATTGGGCAAATGACATGACTGAGCTATGAATGTTAGGCCAGCTTTCAGATATCAGGTTTCTCTTTAATTGTTTTTCATTTTCATTGTTATCCCTGTTTTAATGTTTATCCTTTTCCAATTCATCTTCCACTCTTCAGCCAAGAAAAATCCCATTTATATAACAAATTTGATTGTATCACATCTAAACTTTTTAATTAATTCTTTTACTAACTCCCCTTCTGGATGAGACACCTACTTCCTATATAGAGAGCATGTTGGTACTGCCATTGTGAAGGTATATATATTTTGCCTCATTGAAGTTATTTATGTGTAACTTGATACAGTTTGTAAGAGGAACCACATTGTAAGTTCCTAATATGATGAAAGATGTCTCTCAGTTTTGTCTCAGCCACACCACTTTGGGTGAAATCTTGAGAACACAGGTTATATTTACACTGCTTGGAAATCACAATTGATTTTAAAGACCAATGTATTCAAAACAAGGACCAGTAGATGGTGTTAAATCATCATCAAAAGCATTTTACTCATTAAGTACACATCTCAAATTATGCTAAGAATTCATCAAATTGACCTAAGCAGATTCTACCCTATCCTGCAAGAATCTACAGCATAAGAAAATCGATCTAGACCAAAATGTATGTATTAAAAATAGGCATTAAACAAACAAAATATTAAAATTAAGTACTTATGTTATCTTCACAATAAAGAAATAATGAGTAAAGGGTAGTAACAAGGAAAGTAAGAGATATAATCCTTTCATATTGGATGACAAATGACTATCAACCTATCTTGTGTGTGTGTGAATGTGTGGAGTATTACTGGGGACTGAAACCAGGGTTGCTCTACCACTGAGCTATAACCCCAGCCTTTTTAATTATTATTTTGAGGCAGGATCTCACTAATTTGTGGGGGCTAGAAAACTTGCAATTGTTTGTTTCAACTTCCCAAGTCACTGGAATTAAAGGAGTGTACCACCACACCCAGAAACCTATCTTTTTCTTGTAAGGGGTGATAAAATCTCTATTAGCACAGAGCAAACAGGCCAATGGTCATGTGTCTGGGCAGGAATCAGGGAAATATGGGCAAGTAAACACAGTCAGGAAGGTAGGCAAGAGGCAAGCAAGGGGGATGCATTTACGGGATCTCTTGTGAGGGTGTTAGAATCCTACTAGCTACTGCCTGTCTGGACCTACATATGTGACCTGGAGCTCAATGTTCACCATAAGGAAACCTAGTCTACCTGTGTCAGTTAAAAATAGCTCCTTCTAAAACTGAATCATCTTTAATGCAAATACAGAAGTGGTATCAGGAGTTTGCAAATCTGTTCCCCCATAGACTGAGGAATAAAGGTCAGTTCATGACAGTCTCTGCAGAGCCACAGTGGTAATCCTCAAACTACAGCACCATGGTAAGGAGTTGTTCCTATCTCCTTCAAGTCAGGATGCATAGTTATAAAAGATCTCAGCTCAGAGAAATTCTAGACTGTAAAATCCCAAAAGGTAATCAGATAATAGATTAAATTTAATTCATTAAATACAGATACTCTGTAATGTACATGGCACATTTTCTAAAGAAAGTACAATGATGGGAAAATGAAAGTTTTGGCCCTCAAGGATATTACAATCTACTGGAAGGAATAAGACAGGCACACAAACAGTTACCATGCAAAGTTCAATGTGATGAGTGTCAACTAAGAAGTGTGGGGAAAATCCTATAGGAATTCAAAAGGAAGAAAATGCATCCAATCAGGGGAGTCAAAGGAAGATTTCACCAATGAAAGTTTGCTTTAAACTAGGCTATATAACAGTTCCAGTAGCTGACATGGATATGAGTCTCAGAAAGAAAAAAAAAGTATATTTAGGTTTGAAAGTTAAATCCATAGAATAAAAAAAAAGAATGATTTCAGGAATAGACAAACTCTAGATAAGGCAAAGGGGTGGAAGGGAAAGGGATGGGGCAGGGGATTAGCAAGGATGGTGGAATATGATAGATATCATTATCCAAAGTACATGTATGAAGACACAAATTGGTGTCAACATAGTTTATATACAAACAGAAATATGAAAAATTTGTGCTGTATATGTGTAATAAGAATTGTAATGCATTCCATTGTCATTTTAAGAAATCAATAAAAAGAAAATAATATACTTAAAGTATGTTTCTAAACTAAAAACCCTAAGCATTTGAAGACCATAGAATCAAATTAAAAGCATTATTTTGATGTTTCTATGACAATGAGTTCTGCTATTATTACAGTAATTTGTTGATTTGGCTTTTGATTTTTAGTAATGTACAGTATAATTTATTAGAACCTTGTTAAGTTTTAATATTGGAAGGACAAATATTCCCTCATTATTCTAATTTTAAAATATTTGTGGAATATTTTCCTTGTTTATTCTCCCAAAAACCCAAGGACAAACATTATAATTATTACTATTATTATTATTTGGAAATTGTGCTTATCATTGGATTAAACTTACAAATAATTCAGATTTAAAAAATATTAGCACTGATGATTAAACATCAAGGAACATCCATATATAAGAGATGAGCAGGGAGAATCAGGAGCCATTGAATGAGGCTGAGGAATGTTAAGAAAAATAAGAGAATCGATGTAATGAATGATAAAGGAGAAAATTTCAAGAAATTCAAGATAGCCAATGGCATGGTGTCAGAGACTACATAAAGGTTCAAAAGAATAGAGACTGCAGAAAGGCCATTGGATTTGGCAGTCAGAAGGTTCACGATCTCCTTAATGAAAACTTCATTTATGTGAATTGGCAATAGCATGGATACAGCAAATAGAGACCTCTCTTTGAAGAAGACAGACTAGAGTGCAGAGAGAAGTTTGTGGGCAGGAGTTTTCTTTCATGCTTAAAATTGCAAAATTAGCAAAAAAAGAAAAAGATTTGCTTTAAAAAGATCCCAAGGGGGCAGGAAGAAATGATCCAAATGATATTTGGATAAGATCATTTTCAAGTAATGGAAGAACAAAAATAAGCAAGAAGAGACATAAGTCTAGAAAGGCAAAAGCAGAGAATCAGGGAAGCTAATCTCTATCTATCTATCATCTCTTGTCCCTATAATATATGGAGGGATCAGCATGATGATAGGGTCCATAGTCCCAGTTTAGTCAATCATTACCTCCCTGACTTGAGTATATTATTTACTCTCTGAATCTGTTTCCTCATTTATAAAATTGAGAAAGCAACTCTTTCATTGTAGCAATCTTTCTATAAAACAATACATTGAAGAAAAGTAGAGAGGGTCAAACACATAGTAGGTTGAAAATAAATCATTGCTATTGTTATTATTTACAGCATAAGAAAAAATTTAATTATTATTATTATTATTATTTTCTAGTACATAGAATGGAGAGAATAATATCTATTACACAGATATCCCAGGAAAATAAAGGATGATTTGTTTGAAGCCCAAGTTAGCTGTCTCCTTTAGTGAGGAACACCTTTTTCTACTAAAAACTGAGAGAGAAAGTCTCTCAGCTCTGCTCCTGAATCTCCTAGTTGATCTTCTTTGCTATTCTCAGTTTGACTATGAGACACATTTTTATTGGATTCCGTTGCTTCTGGGAACAACTGGACATAATTACCCACTGTACTGCATGATACTCCCTGCACATAAGCATCAAGGGAGCCAATATAGGGCAGTTCATACTTCTTTTTGCCACTCTGTCCCTTTCCCCTTCATATCTCTATCACCCAAGCTGGTAGCAGCTAAGACTTTACTGAGGGGTTGAGAATAATTAACTAATGAGGATTGCAACATAGGAAGAGAACAATTAAAAATTGTACTTTTCTTATGAGTGTTTCCATAGCCCAAGATAAAAGCACTCCCAAAAGTTGAACTCTTCACAGAGTTTCTCTTTTAGATAATCTTAGCTCCCAATCTACCCACTTGTTCAACAGGCTAATGTTTTTGGATCTTCAGTCCAACAGTCTAGATGATCTTTTGCCTCTAAACCTGATCCCACCACCACCACCACCAAGATCTTCCTGTTTATGGAAAAAGAAGGATGATTTCTCATTCTGACCAGCCAGACAGTAATAGTAATCCAAATACACACTACTCACCTTCTACTCCTAGAATTCCACATACTGCACTAAGGTTATACTGAATTATTTGAAGAAATTCCATCTTTATATTCAAGTTTATATATGTCTCCCTGTCTCCCCCATATTATATTTTGACCATATTGAATAGTTTGAAGTGCTTCAATATACCATGTTTTTTATATTCTTTAAAAGTGTTACTCTATACAGAATTTGCATTGGGAAGATTTCAAGGCAGAATGGAAGGAAAAACTGTAGGGAAACAGACACTGGCATACATTGCTGGTGGGATGGGGATGCATAATAGTACTACCTTTATAAAGGACTATCCCTACCCAATGTCAGTATTCAGTACTCTATTAAAATTCACATGTACAAAATTATATATGCATGCACAGCACTATACATATATGTATATATAAAATTTATTCATCTCTACACATATTTTATATACATATTTTATATACACATAACATGTGTATATGTATATGCATATGTATATGCATATGCACCAATGTGGATCTAAGAAGAAAATTTCCCTAAATTAAATATATTCTGACTGATCTCTGCCCCCAACAGGAAAAGACAGTGTGAGAAACAGGGTGGAGAGGGGAACAATTACAGACTTATCCTCCTAGTGATGGCTCCATAAATATTTTGCATGAGCTTTGATATTACCACTTTCTTGTATATTCATAGGTATCACCAAGATATTTATCTCTAAGATGAGAGGAAGTAAAATAAAGATTTATGATCTTCCTGGCCAAATATATTCCTCCAATTATATATGTAAAGGACCTACTTTAGCATCAAATACAGAGTAGACATTTAATAAATAGTAGCTATTATTATTGCATTATGTTTATTGCATAAATTGAGAAATATGAGATTCAAGCTTTCTAATAGTCCCATATTTTCTGAACCTAATTCTCTTAAAAATTATAAGCCTCATAGACTTCCCCTATAAAATTATTTTCTATATAAAACTTATTTTATTCATAGGTTGTTTGGGGCTTGTGGATAAAACATACCCTTATCACAGACTATGAAATATTCCCCTCTGTGCCTATTTATCCTTACAATGAAAAAAAATAAAATGAGTTGTTAAATATTACACACACTCAGCTAAGTTGAGAGCAGATGTGATTGGATCATGACAAAAGAAACTGAAACTCTGACCTCCTGGGTTAAACCTTTACAGAATTGAAGTTGATTCATTGGTTTTCTCTATATCATCTAAGTTAAAAATGAATGATGTGATACATCAATTTCTTCCAAATTTATTAAACAGGGTCACTCATAGAATGAAAAATATCAGAAATACTAGAAAAATAATAGCAGGCTAAATGACAGATTCGGAACTTTAAAGATAAGAACTACTTGATTTCTAATTTCCCATTTGTAGCATGCAGCCCTTATTCATACTACTTATATCATTATTGTGCTCTGAGGTTAGTTTGGGCTTTCATAAAAAATGTATTTCAATTAATTTCACATTCAGGAACAGTAAAAAAGGGACTGCCTTATTGAGTGATTGCTTTATGTTAAGTACTTCTATATACATTTGCTCATTTAATCCTCACAACATCCATGTGACATAGATAATATCAACTTTAGTATTGTAGAAATAAACTCAGAGAGTTTCAATATCTGTTTGTAGTCACACTGGTTGTAACAGATGAGCTTTACAAGTTCAAGTTATGGAAGTATTGGAAAATTATCTAAAATTTCAATGCTTCATTAATTCACACGGGTCTGTTCCCAATGAATTCAAGTGAGTGATTCTGGACTTTATTTCAAAAGCAATTGAATTTGCATATAATCACTTAAGTGTCTAAATAAAAGCACTATGGTACTTTTTTTGTAAAATATTTATCTAATTTATACACACCTTTATCTTTAACTCTAAGAAAGATGTATTCAGTTCTCTCTTATCTATATAAGTAGACTGCTAACATTGTAAAGTGTACAATAGATATTTTTCTTTAATTTTTACATTTGCTTACCTGTTTTTGGAATGGGGATTTAGTCCTAGGGGCACTGAGTCACCAAGCCACATCCCCAGCCTTTATAATTATTTATTTTGATACAATATCTTGCTAATTTGCTCAGGACCTTGCTAAATTACTAAGGCTGGCTTTGAACTCGTGATCCTCCTGCCTCAGCCTCTCAAGCCATTGGCACTACAGACATGTGCCACCATTCCTGACATTTTTATTTCTGAAATAGAAATTTATTTCCATTTGAGCTCAATTTCCCGAGGTTAGCAAGAATATAATCCCAGTCAATGTGAGATCCACCTCTTTCTCCAGGGTTTCATCTACATTCTAGGAACTTTTTAAACACCCAGGCAAAAAGAAGGGTGTGAAGGAGGGTACAGTGGCACACACCTGTAATTCCAGTGGCTTGGGAGGCTGAGAGACTGAGACAGGAGGATCCCAAGTTCAAAGCCAACCTCAGCAAAAGCTGGGCACTAAGCAACTTAGTGAGACCCTGTCTTTAAATAAAATACAAAATAGGGCTAAGGATGTGTCTCAGAGGCTGAGTTCCCCTGAGTTCAATCCCCCGTACCAAAATTTAAAAAAAATTAAAAAGCGTGTGGAATTTGCCCCTGGACAAGTACACACAACCCTGGAGACGTTTTTCATTACTTTAGATCCCAAGTCATGTTAAGGATTGGGAAGTAGCTTATTAGTAGAGTGCTTGCATAACTTGAGTGAGGCCCTGGGTTTGGGAAGGAAAAAAATCCCAAGTTTTTCCACACCTTCTGCATCACACAGGAGACTGTCTGTCTGCTGTTTTGAGCTAGAAGGACAAGAATCTCAGTGAGGCTCTGGATGATCTATATCTACAGACACCTTTTAGTCATCACTATGCTGCTTTGCTAGGGCTCTTCTCAGGAGAATAAAACAAGTTGTAGGACCCCTCTCTGCAGAACCACCAACATATGTACTTTAATCAAGTTTTCTCCACTGTTACTTCCCTATAACCTGAAGTTTCTATTTCTGTTCCAATAGGAAAGAACCCCTATTTCTTTTTTTTTGGGGGGGTGGGTACCAGGTATTGAACTTAGGGGCACTCAACCACTGAGCCACATCCCTAGCCCTATTTTATATTTTATTTAGAGACAGGGACTCACTGAGTTGCTTAGTGCCTTGCTTTGACTGAGGATGGCTTTGAACTCTCCATCCTCCTGCCTCAGCCTCCCAAGCCACTGGGATTACATGCATACGCCACACCCAGCATCTTTTCTCATTTTTTCCCTTAAAATTCCTCTAAGGGCATAAGTTTTTGAATCACAAGCTAGAAAGATGATTTGCTTACTCTTTTCTATTTTCTGGCTCTCATATCCCTTCCCTGATTTATTGAGCATAGAGACAGCTCTATGCTTAAAAACAGAAATGAGAAAAACACAGGTTAATACCTCAAAAATATTATCTCACAAAATTTTTAAAAAATATTTTAGTTGTAGTTTGACAAAATACCTTTATTTTATTAATTTATTTTTATGCAGTGCTGAGGATTGAACCCAGTGCCTCACACATGCTAGATAAGTGCTCTACCACTGAGCCCCAGTCTCAGCCACATCTCACCAAATCTTATAAGATCTGTTTTTAAAAGTGCATCATTCCCATCATAATCAGCAATTATTTCTGGAACAGTTCTCTTTATTTGATAATATTTGATGAATGATGCCAAAAATGTATAAAATGGGTTCATAATCTCACCTCAAAGATAGGACATGTACACTAAAAGATATCTAATAGTGAAAAGAATTAATCATATCCTAATAAGCACATAAACACAAATAGAGAACTAAAGGAATTCTGGGGGGAATGTGAATCCCAGAGGCTCATGTAGTGATATAGATATTGTGACAGAGACCACCAACTATGTGACAAACTTTGAGGTCTTATGAGTTTGGAAAACTAAGAAGGAACTTAAAGGACATTGAAAGCAAAGAATAATGGAATAAACAAAAAGAATACCAAATAACTTGCTTTTCTCTCCCCCTTCTCATCCATCATGTATATTGTTCCCAGAATATTTTTTCTAAAAGAGTAATTTCATCAATACTTTCAAGCACATTCAGTGGCTAAGATTTTAGAGCTTTAAACAGATGGTCAAACGAAAACTTATACTTCCGTTACCTTTTGAAATGCTAGGAAAATAATAGAGCAAAAGATAGAGAGAGAGAGAGAGAAAGAGAGAGAGAGAGAGAGAGAGAGAGAGAGAGAGAGAGAGAGAGAGAGAGAGACTTTAGAAGTTGGAAAGCAAAAGAACAGGTGGTAACTTATTTAACTGACACAAGAAACCATAATCTTTACCATGTAATAGGGGAAGTCAAAAAGGTACCTCATTTGTACCAAGGATCTCCCCAAATCCCCAAATTGACTATACCAGGTATTTCTGGAAAGAGAGGTGAAGAACAGGTTGAAAAAAAGAAGTGTTTGAAAGAATGTTTATGAAGTAACTGGAGACCAGGATCCCCATTTCCCTTCTCCATGGCTTTGTGACTTCCATTCCCTAATCTCATCAGAAGACCAAAGATATAGTCTGTGCAGAGGATAACACAGATGATGTATAATGCTGGTGAACATTAAGCAGAGATGAGATGGGGTACACCATAATGAAACTTGGATTAAGTAAAATTCCATGAGCACTGAATACTGAGATCCACAGCTTCTTTGCCAAATGGGCTCCCATAACACCAGCAGCCACTTTATACATTCCAAGTAGAGATAGGAAGCTGTCCTTCCACGGAATACAACTAGTCTAAGAGGAAAGCTAAAAAGACACTGGGTAAAACCATTATGGAGGAGAGTATGGGGGTTTCTCAAAAACCTAAAAACAGACCCAGCTATTTCACTTCTGGATATATATACCCAAAAGAAATGAAATAAACATAAAGAATAGATACATTCACATTTATGTTTATTTAAGCTCCACTCACAATAGTTAAGATATGGGATCAGCCTAGGTACCCATGAACAGATGAATGGATAAAGAAAATGTGTTACACACACAAAATGGAGTACCATTCAGCCATAGAAGAATAAAAACGTTTTATTTACAGAAAATGGATGGAATTGGGCTGGGGCTATAGCTAAATGGCAGAGCACTTGCCTAGCATGTGTGAGGCTTGGGGTTTGATCTTCAGCACCACATAAAAATAAACAAATAAAATAAATGTATGGTGTCCATCTACAATTATAAAAATTAAAACAAAATTAGAAAGTTACCAGACATTTAAAAAAAAGAAAATGGATGGAATTGGAGGATAGACATTATGTTAAGTAAAATAAGCCAGACACAGAAAGATAAATATCATGTTTTCTTTCATATATAGAAATTAAGAAAATTCAAATTGAAAAATAGAGAATGAGAAAGGTGTAGGGTATGGGAAAAGACAAGTTAGATTTGAATAGTACATACTGTATGCATATATGAAATATCACTCTGAACCTCATAAATATGAACAGTTAATATATGTTAATAAAAATTTAAAATGTATTTGATGTGTTATGATAGATATGTTTAAGGATGTACCTTGACTTCTGAGTACAAATTTGGAGCATTCTATGCATTTGGAAATATAGTACAGAACAGGTTTTAATTGCTAAATAAATTGAAATTTCCATTTCTCTCTCTCTCTCTCTCTCTCTCTCTCTCTCTCTCTCTCTCTCTCTCTCTTTACTTAAAG
Organism: Marmota flaviventris; assembly: GCF_047511675.1. NCBI lineage: Eukaryota > Metazoa > Chordata > Mammalia > Rodentia > Sciuridae > Marmota > Marmota flaviventris. The sequence goes on from NC_092518.1 coordinate 128,341,685, forward strand.
AGTTTTTCAGAAGGGGCTGGGGTTATATCTCAGTGGTAAAGTGCTTGCCTAGCACGCATGAGTCACTGGGTTCAATCTTCGGCACCACATAAAAATAATAAAGGTAATGTGTCCATCTACAACTAAAAAAAAAAAAAAATAAGAGTTTCTCAGAAGGTATCTTTTCACTTCCAAATCATAGTAGAAAGGATAACCTTTTTTGAAATTTGCCCATATCCTATTTCCCAGAACCTCTTACATAGCAAAAGAGATTTTTCAATGTGGTTAAGTCAAGTATCGTAAGTTCGGAAGGACCCAAATACAATATAGTCACAAAGGTCCTTAAAAGCTAGAACAGAGAGGCAGAAGTGTCTGAGGATATGCGGGCATGAAAGCAAGAAGTCAAAGTGATGGGGAACCTCTTGAAGCTGGAAAAGGCGAGGAAATTATTTTCCCCGGGGCCTCCAGAATGAACAGAGATCTTTTGACACCTGATTTTAGTCCCATAAGACTTGCTCCTGATTTCCAACCTTCAGAACTTTCTTAAGATAATAAATTTGTGTCATTTTAAGCTGCTAGATGTGTGGTAATTTTTTACAGTTACTATAGGAAACTAATACCCAATTTTTATAGCCATTTTATTAAATTCTTTATATTGCTACTCTGATAAAAGAAAGTAACTTGCTTAACGTTTCCTTTGGAAAATGTATTGTCTTTTTCTTTGTGGTCAAAATCATATCCAATCTTTGTACATGTTTTGTACTTGTTGAAAAGAATGTGAAGTCCTCCTTTGGTGGAAAAATTATCCTCATTAATCTTCCTTATTTTTGTAATTTGTTCTATTGTTTCTATTATTTTCAAGAAAGATATGCTAAAGTTTACTATGTCTCTAATAGTATTTTTCAATGAATTCCATAAATATGCTAGTAAGATCAAAAGGGGTTATTAAATTATATTTCCTTGGAGGATGATAGATTATATCAATGTAAGATAGATTTCTGTTTCTCATTTAATTGTTCTACATAACACATTTAGCTTCTGGCCTTATATCTGATATTAATATAGCCATACACACTTTAAAGCACACTTACATACACATTTTCTTTCTGGTGTTCATTTCTCTATCCCTGTTTTTTCAAATTCTCTGTGCCATTTTGTTTCTTTGAGTTTTTCTAGGCATATTTCTTCAAGATATATAACTAGTCTTTGTCAGAAGAGTTGTTTTTAACCCAATTTAAATATCCTTTTTATGGGGGAATTTAACCCATATGCAATTTATATGATTACTGATATTCTGTTTCATATTTTACATTTACATTTTGTTCATCATTTCCCTTCCTTTCCCTTTCCTTCTTTCCAGCACTTTGTTGAGTTGATCAGGTTGCCTTGTTCCTTTTTCCCCCTGAAGGACTGTTACACGTCTTATTTCTATTCCTTTAGTGTTTATCCTTAAAACGTAATAAACATTAAAACTGCACTTTTCCTTGTTCATAGAAGTTAATAACTGTTAAAACAATTTCCCTGAAATATAAAAGATCCTTATTACTCTATCTGCCTTCCCCTCTAACCCTATAGTGATCTAGAATATTGATTCTATATTTTTAAATTATGTATCAACTTGTATTTAAATTTAAATATAAGCATTTCTGGTCCCTTTCTACACTTCTACTTTTTATATCCCAATTGTCTGCATTGGAGTCAATTCTAATTTTGCTGTAATACCTCCACAAGGATTTTTTTCTTTGAGTTCTGAACAGAATAACTTCCATACTCTTTGCATGTATGAGAACATCATTATTTGGCTTCACTAGAGTCCCAGCTTGATTAGATATAGAATTATAAATTAAAAAGCATTTCCCCTGGGGCTGGGGCTATAGCTCAGTGGCAGAGTGCTTGCCTAGCACATGTGAGGCACTACGTTCAATCCTCAGCACCACATAAAAATAAATAAATAAATAAATAGGCTGGGGTTGTAGCTCAGTGGTAGAGTGTTTGCCTAGCATGGGTGAGGCCCTGGGTTCGATCCACAACACCACATATAAATAAATAAAATAAAGATATTCTGTCCAACTACAACTAAAAAATAAATATTTTAAAATAAATAAATAGAGGTACAAAAAATACATTAAAAAAACATTTCCCCCAGAACTTTTGCAAATATTGCTCAACTGTCTTCTTATATATTTGTTATGTCTTTTTGAATAATTTTTTCTTTTTCCCCTGTCTGCATAGAAGCTTTGGAATTTTTTTATCTGTGGAGTTATGAAATCCATAAGGATGTATCCATATGTGGACCTCTTATTATTGTTCCTACTCAACATTTGATGACTCTCTTTACTCTGAAAATTCCTATTTTTTAGCTTGATGACCATTTTTCTGTTTTATTATTTCTCTGCTTTTTTTCCTTTTCATTATGTTTTCTTTTATTAGATGGAGACTTGACTTTGTTCACCATATCTCTTAACATTTCTCTTAAGCGTTCATCTCTTTGGCTTGTTGGCATTTTTGTTAATTTCTACACTTCATTTCTTTAACCCTTGACTTTATTGTCCAAAGTACCAATTTGATCTTCAGTTGTGTACATTCTGTCATTTACCCCTTTTCTTGCAATTTCTTTATTTTGGTAAAAATATAATTTCAAAGAATCTGTCTTGTTCTCCAACCTTTAATTCTTCAGTGAAGCCTATTTTGTTTTCATACTCTTATTTTAAAATATGTCATAGATTGATGTAGACTACAGTTATGCTACTAGGTTAGAGAACACTAGGGGAAGCTAAATAACGGAAGCCAAGGCACAGTTAGATAGGGGTATAGTTCAATTTTGAAAAGTTCTCTTTCCTTATTGTCCCCTTTTTGTCCCCATAGCTATATGAATGGCAGTCATTAGCTCAGGAAGGGGAGGGTTGTTGTGGAAAGGAATTGGGGGACAAAAGCTGCAAGCCCTATTATACCTCTTCTATCTTCTAACATTTACTTACTCTGAATTTGGAATTTGCGGGGTATTCTTTTACTTTATCAGTTTTCTCCTTCATCATTGGAATTGTGGCGTCTTCTCTTCTTATCTATCTGATCCTGTCTGCTTTCAAACTTCAAGGAATTCCTCATAATTTCTGGTCCTCTGGTGATATACTCTTGTTTATCAGCAGTGATATTCATCCAAATATATTTATGGAGCTCTTAAACTGTGCCAGTCACTATTCTAGGTACCAAAGATATAGCTGTAAACACAGACAAAATTCCCAGCTGTCATAAAATTGCCTTCTAGTAGAGGGTGACAGACAAAAACATATCATTAAAATGCCCAGCTTATCAAATGGTGATATGTGCTAGGGGAAAAAAAATTGAGCAAGAAGTGGGGAAAAGTTCCTCCTTGGGTCTTTCTATGTGGAAAGGTATAGCAGTACTACACAGGCTATTCATAGAAACCTAAATTAAAGAAAATAAAGTAATAGAGTGATACATATAGCCAAAGAAAGAAATCCAAACAGAAAACAACAGCAAGAATAGACACCCTAAAGGAAAAATTGTTCAGTGCTCTACAGGAATAGAAAGAAAGTTAGTATATATTTATTTATATATCATTAATTTAATTATTTCATATAATTTGGGACAGAAAGGGCTATAAATAAGTGTGATCAATTGGCCTATTTGATCCAATCTTTCATTGTGATCATTTTCCCTGGTTGTATTGTTTCATTCTCCATACAATTTATGTAACAATTATTGATCATCTTATGAAATCTTATATTGCTACGACATGTTGTTATATAACTTGTGCTGTGCTGGAGACAGCTCATGCCAGTTTATGTGTATTGCTTATTAACATTCAGTAATTTTGTAAGCGTGTTTTTAAGCCACTGGTGGGCCCACCTCCTAATATAATTACATTACTGGGTAGGGTTTCAAAATATGAATTTGGGGAGAATGCAAACATTCACTCCATAGCATTCTGCCCCTGGCTCCCAAAATTCATGTCCTAAAATATAAAATACGTTCTTCCCATACCAATGGCCCTAAAACTCTAAACTCATGTCAGCATCAACTTTAAAGTCAAAAGTCCATTTAAATTAGATTCAGGTGAGATTCCAAATAAGATTCACCTTGAGGCAAAGTTCCTCTTCAGCTCTGAACCATGAAATCAAAGTTATGTGCTTCCAATATATATGATAGGACAGGCATAGAATACATATTCCCATTCCAAAAGGGAGAAATGGAAAAGAAGAGATGGGTGACGGATCCCAAGGAAGTCCAAAAACTAGCAAAGCAAGCTTCATAACTTAAGGCTTGAAAGTAATCCTCTTTGGCTTGAAGTCTTGCTCTCTAGGTCCACTGGGGTGAAATGGAGTCTGCCTTCTGGAATTACTGGGGTGATAGCCTTGCCCCACAATTCTGCTGGACAGGGTTGGGCTCCTATGGCCTTGGGTGGCACTACTCCTGCAGGTTTCCATAGAGGTCTCCTGGCCTGTTGAAACCCAGGTGATGCCCCTGATTTTGAAACAAAGGAAATAACACAAAACACTAGAGCACAAACACAATTCTGCCAAGTTCTTTGTCATTTTATAGCAAGGGAGGCTTCTCTCCTGTTTCCAATAACATGCTTGTTATTTCGATTTGAGATTTCATCATAATGGCATTCTGTTTACCAGTATTCTGTTCATAATTACTTAGGTATTCTCTAAGAAGATTCAGTTTTATTTTACAAATATTCTTTTTTCTTTCTGAACCCTCATCAAAATTGCCCTTAAAAATCCACACATGACCATTTAGACTTTTTCTAACATATACCTCAAAATTTTTCCAGCTTCTACTCATTACTCAGTTCCAAAGATGCTTCCACATTTTAAGGTATTTGTTATAGCAGCATCCCACTTCTTAGTACTATGTTCTCTTAGCTCAGGCTGCCATAATGAACCCTCATTTTTTTCTGTAAAATATATCTTTCTTTATTCACTTCACTTGATTTCTCAACATTATTATAGTAGAACTGAAATTTTTAAAACTTAAAAACACCACACACATGCAAAATGCTGTGTGTATTATACATAATGCAGTTCATAACATTACATGGCTATCAACATTATATAAATAGTAGTATATAGATATTATAATATCTATATGGTATAGTACTGTGTATATAGGAAGAACTCAATAAATACTTGCTGAATGAATGAAAGAAGAAATAGAGTAATGAATACATAAAACAAATTATTAGATTATACCAATTCTCAAAATGTTCATAAATTACTAGTTTCCAAAATTATTTATAAGAATTAACACAACTAAAATATTGACACATCTTTTTCTGTCATAAATGAATATTTAAGGAGAGTTAAAATGTCATTTCAGGGGCATATTATCAAATTGAACAACATCCTTCCTATTCATCCATTTTCAGTGGCAGACAGCAGTCTATAGAAGTCTATAGAAGTCATCATCCAAAAAATCTGGTCCATGGGCAGACTAGAATTTGCCCTCTCAGATATCAAAATGTATTGTAAAATCTTAGAAATTACACAGTGATGCATTAACACAATGACTGACAAGTAGACAAATGGAATTCTATAAAGAGCACAGAAATAGACTAATGCATATGTGGAAACTTGACATATAACAGACCTGGCATGGCATGATGCTAAGATAATGTGTTATCCTTAAGGCAAAAAAAATGAAATTGGATCTCTACCTCATACCATAGAAAAATCAATTCCAGATGCATCAAAAACTTATGTGTAAAAGGCCTAACTTTAAAACTTTTAGAAATAATAGAAAATATCTATGTGTATAAAATGTTATAGTAAGAAAAGATTTATTAAATGAAACAGAAAATGCTCAAATCATAAAAGAAAAGATTGGCATATTTGTTAGTTTTAAAATTAGGACTGTCAGGCTAATAAGAAAAAATGAAATCATGAAGATATTGATAAAACAATCCACAAACTAGAAGATATTTCCAATACATATGACTGACAAAGGATTAAGATAGAGAAATGAAGGAAATTTTAAAAATGGGCAAATGACACAGGCATTTCAGCATTAAGGGAGAAAGAATGGCCAATAGAAAATACTCAACCACACTGGTGACCTGATAATAAAAATTAAAATCACAATAATATACATGTTTTCTTCTATCACATGGCCAAAATTAGGTGTTTTTTTTTTTTAGTTTTTTTTTTTTAGTTGTAGGTGGACACAATACCTTTGCTTTATTTATTTATTTTTACGTGGTGCTGAGGATTGAACCCAGCACCTTTCACATGCTAAGGAAGTGCTCTACAGCTGAGCCACAACCCCAGCCCAGGTTGTTTTTTGTTTTTTTGAGGTTTTGTTGTTGTTGTTGTTTTTATGTCAAGAGATACGACAAAGTAGAATACATGGAATTCTCATGGGATTCTCATATACCAGAGTTAGGAATAGAATTGCTATAATAACTTTGAAAAAAAAAAACAACTTGGCATTACCTAGTTACATATGTACATACTCTTTAAATCAACAATTCTGCACTCAGATATACTTGTATGTAATATAAATTATTTAATAGCCAGTAAGTAATGGACAATGTCATAGTGTGTTTTCTGGTGCCATAACAAAATACCCCAAACTGGGTACTTTATAAACAACAAAAAAATTAAACTCATAGTTCTGGAGGTTCAAGAAAATGGCACTGGCTCTGATGAGGACCTCATAGCAGATGACAGGAGTTTGTGGAAGAGTGATGGACAGAACCTGCAAAAGAAGTATGCACAGGAGATTCCAAGCTAGCATAGAATCCCTCATTTTTACAGGAACTAATCCAGACCCAGAAGGCCTACGTTAATCCTTTCTGAGGCTTCCCTTAGAAAAAGAAAAGTTCCACAACCTAAACACTGTCACACTGGGGACCAACCTTCTACCATATAAGCCACTGGGGGACATACTCAAACCATATACAAACCATAGTGGGCACCAACCAATTAGAATGGATTTTGACCATAGCCAATATTAAGGTACACCTATTGATTATCAATGTTAGCATACATGATAGAAATTCTTGTATGTGGGTACCAAAAGACATGTGCAAGGTGTTTCCATGAGCAATTTTTTACTGCCTATCAACAGTATATGGATGACACTAGTATGATATTTTCAAGCTATGAGATACCTATAGTTATAAAAACAAATAAACAATGGCTAAGTGCATCAATATAAATGAATCTCAAAAACATGAAATTAAGTAAAATAAGCCAATCTCATAAGAGCAGAAGAACAGGTATAAATTGAATGACTCCATTCATGTAAACATAAAACCCAGGGAAAACTTTTCTATTTCCACCACTGCTCCTAGAAAACACAGAGGACAAAAAAGAAAATTGCAGAGGTTCATAATAACTGTCTTCTCTATAACTACAATTACAAATATGAGCTATTATATGGAGGAGACTAGATCAAATGGAAGAAAGAATACCAGAGGAGATAACACTGAGTGTGTGATTTGTAAAAGTATATTAAATGTTGGGACAGTAATTACTTTCACATAAAAATGTGCATATTTTACATAAAACTAAATATTGCATACTTAACACAATACTGTAGATTCAAAATGCACCTGTGACAAATCTTGGAGACCACATACTATTATTCACTTATACAAATATCTTTGTGAACAAGTTATAGTGACTTAACGCTCATTATGTACACACAGCTCTTTCATGCTCTTATAGCAAGTACTTGCTCACAGATGAGGAGGGTGGGAGAATGCTGAAAAAGGTAAGAACCATTAGAAAGATGACAGACCAAACTGGGAAGGGTGTTTATCTGAAGCAGACTAAGCAGGGAAACCAAGGAATAAGGTCAAAGTCTCAATAGGGAAAATGGTATAGAACATCAATCCCAGTGTTCAGTTCCAACAGAAATGAGCACGTAAACTATATAGCTAGTAACCAGGGAATTTGTTCCAAGAACATTAGCAGATATTTGAAAGAAGTCAAACAAAATTATTCCAATATAAGTCTAGGAAAAATAAATGTGGCTAGAGCCAGGCAGGTCTGGACCCTTCATATACACAACACAGTCTCTTTCTATCTTACTTATTACACTGATATACATATTTCTTTCACTACTTATACAGAAAAAAAATAACAAGTATAGGAAGCTTAAACTAAACTTATTTATCAAGGAAATATTATAAATATATGTAAGATTAAGAGCTAGTAACAACAAATAATCATAGTAATTACCAGCATTTCTGAGTAATATGTACACTGTGATAAGCACTTGCTATGAGTTAAGTAATATTTAGCAAATCCAAGTATGAGGTACTGTAATTTACTCTTTTTTGATGAATAGAACTTCATGAGATCATAAAGCTAGTGTAAGACAGAACCTGGAATTTACCCTGGCCTATATGACTTAATATCCCATATTCTCAACCATTGTATAGTATTTCCTAATTCTTGCCAAAATTATACTTCCTATAAACTCATTTTACCACTAATAGTTCCCACACCATGTGCTAATTTGAAATTAGATTAAAATGGATTACGTTTTTTAATTTTAATCAAAGCAGATGTGAGAATATTAATATTGACAGTGAGCTTTTTTGCTAATTACCCTTCAGCCTAATAATATAAGCAAAGCTAAATTTTGAGTTCAAATTGTCTTTGCAGGTCCTCTTGTGGTGTGGCTCAACTATTGCAGTTTGGATCAATTAAATATGTTACAATTTTGGAGATTTTCCAGCAGTGAATTGTAAAAGATATAAAGAACTCAACATTTAAAGGTCTGAGAACTTCAGTTTGAGAAATATGTGATGAAGAAGAGTATTTTTGTTGATTCACTTAAGTGATTATGTTAATGATTGAAAGTATTTCATAATAGACCTGTCTTCTGGATAAGATTTTACACTAGATTTGGAAGATAGGCCATATTTCTAGACCATCCAATATGATAGCCCTGAGCCACATGTAGCTTTGAGCACTTGGAATGTGGATAGTGCAACTAAGAAACTGAACTTTTCATTTTATTCTACTATATTTTATTTTAATTAATTTACATTTAAAATTTTAAATTTATTATTACATTTTTACTATTTTGATTGAACTTTTCACTGTAGCCACTGAAGAGTAAGTGTCTGACTTGATATGTGCTACAAGTATAAATTATACAACAGATCTCGAATACTTAGTATGAAAAAGTATTTCATTTTTTTTCATTAAGAATTTTATGTTGTTCCCTCTAAAACCTGGAACAATACAGGGATGCCCTCTTTCAACACTCCTACAAAACATTGATCTTGAAATTATAGCCAGAGCAATTAGTCAAAAAAAGAAAAAAGAAAAGAAATTTAAGGGATACAAATAGAAAAAGAAGAGTTCAAACTATCCCTATTTGCTGATGTCATGATCCTATATTTAGAAGACCCAAAAAACTCCCCCAGAAAACTTCTAGAACTCATAAATGAATTCAGCAAAGTAGCAGGATACAAAATTAATCCCCATAAATCAATTGTGTTTCTATACACCAATGATGAATCCATTGAAAGAGAAAACTGTCTCAGTAATAGTACCCTGAAGTTTTTTCATACTAGACAAAGGTGCCATAAACATACATTAGAGAAAAGATAGGATAGCCCCTTCAACAAATGGTGCTTGGGAAACTAGAAATCCATACACAGTAGAATGAAATTCAACCCCTATCTCTGACCTTGCACAAAACTCAACTTGAAGCTGATCAAAGACCTGCGTATTATACCAGAAATCCTGTACCTACTAGAATAAAGTGTAGGCCCAATATTCTAACATGTCAGCTTATAAAAAAACTTTCTTAACATGACTCCTAAAGCACAAGAAGTAAAATCAAGAATCAATAAATGGTATGGCATAAAAATAAAAGTCTTCTTCACAGCAAAGGAAACAATCAAGAGTGTGAAGAGAAAGCCTGCAGAATGGGAGAAAATATTTTCCACCCACATCTCAGAGCATAAATCTCCAGGATAAATAAAGAACTCAAAAAACTTAAAACCAAAAAAAGAACCCAATCAATAAATGAGAAAAGGCACTGTCCAGGCACTTCACAGAAGAAGAAATACAAATGGTCAACATCTCTAGCAATTAGAGAAATGCAAATTAAAACTACAGTGAGGGGCTGGGGTTGTGGCTCGGTGGTAGAGCGCTTGCCTAGCGCGTGGGAGGCCCAAGGTTCAATCCTCAGCACCACATAAAAATAAATAAATAAAACAAAGGTATTGTGTCCAACTACTTTTCTAAAAATAAATAAATAAAAAGTACATTGAGATTTCATCTCACTCCAACCAGAATGTCAACAATCAAGAATACAAGTAACAATAAACCTTGGTGAGAATGTGGGGAAAAGGGTGCATGTGCTGATACATTGCTGGTGGGACTGCAAATTAGTGCGACCACTCTGAAAAACATTCTGGAGATTCCTCAAAACACTAGGGGTAGAACCACGATTTGACCCAGCTCCCCCTTACTCAGTATATACCCAAAGGACTTAAAATCAGCATATCACAATGACCAGCCACATCAATGTTTATAGCAGCTCAATTCCCAATAGCAAAGCTATGGAATCAACGTAGATGCCCATCAACAGATGAATTGATAAAGAAATTGTGGTATATATGCACAATGCAGTATTAGTTAGCCACAAAGAAAAAAATGACTTTGTGACATTTGCCAGTAATTTTATGGCTCTGGAGACTATCATACTAAGTGACATAAGCTAATCCCCCCAAAAAACAAAGATCCAATGTTTTCTCTGATATGTGGAAGCTAACCCACAATAAGCAGGGAAGGGAAAGAATAAAAGTTCAGAGGTTTAGACAAAGGGAATGAAGGGAAGGGAGGGAGAATAGAAATAGGGAAAACAGTGGAAAGAATCTGACATAACTTTCCTATGTAGATATATAAATACACCACCACATAATGGTGAATCCCACCATTATTGTATATCCACAAGAATGGGGCTCTAATTAGAATAAGACGTATCTATGCATGTATAATTTGGACTCCACTGTCACATATCTAAAAAGAACCAAAAATAATATTATGTTGAATACCTGAGGTAATATATTTCAACTCTTCTTTTCTTTTAAATATTTATTTTTTAGTTATAAGTTGGACACAATACCTTTAATTAATTTACTTATTTTTATGTGGTGCTGAGGATTGAACCCAGGGCCTTGTGCATGGTAGGCGAGTGCTCTACCACTAAGCCACAACCCCAGCCCCATATTTCAACTCTTTTCAAATGAAGTACACTATTAAAATTAATTTCACCTGTTTATTTTTATGTTTTTAAGGTGACTAGTAGATAATTTTAAATTGCACATGTGGTTCCTGTGTTTTCACTGGACAGTGTTACTATAGAACATTTAAATTTTAATGAGTTCAAACAGACCATGTTTGCAGAGATAACCTATACATGGTGTATTACACCTATAGCAATGGTCATAGTCAGGCCTAGTCCTCATTTTAGCCCAAATAACATTTCTTGCAGTCAAGTATCTCAACGGGTGTGTAGTAATAGGACACAGTATGGAATATCATAGGTTGTCACTTTATTCCTGTGCCTAGGGTGGCAGAGGCTGGGCTGGTAGCAGAAAAACATCTAGGCAGAGGCTTATGGCTGCCACATCTCCAAGAATTACCTTCAATGTCTGTCACCATATGCACTGGGGCATTTCTGTCCCTTTGTTTCTGACATGATCCCTTAGTGATATCCACACCAGCTGCTGTTGATTACTGTAATAATGTATAGATGTTCTGTATTACTTTGAATAACTTGGTATTTAAATACTGAACTAAAGGGGCTGGGGTTGTGGTTCAGTGGTACAGCACTTGCCTAGCAAATGTGAGGCACTGGGTTCAATTCTCAGCACCACATATAAATAAATAAATAAAGTAAACGTCCATCAACATCTAAAAAAATGCTGAACTGCATAACAAAATATACTTACTACAAAAACGTCAGTATTGCATATGTCAATGAAACAAAAGAAATGTTGGAATCTTTATTTTGCTTCATATTATACATTTAGAACTGGAAAAAGTGATTTAACATTTTCAACAAAGTTTCTCCATTAATGATGACTCTCAAAAATTTAAAGAGATGATTCATTGAAAACGTTGATCAGGAATTTCATGGAATCTTTCATGCATAAAGCCTTTCATTTTTCCTTCCTTTAACAAACATTTATAGTATTCCTATTCTTTGCTCAGAGTTAATCTAATGCATGGAATCTATCAGTAAACAAAATAAACAAAAACCCTGCCCTCAAAATGCTAGAAGTTGAAGTATGCACAAGGACTATTGGCCACCTCTATCGTAAATACACTTCTGAAAAGAAAGTTCACATTGTTATACCACATGGGACTGTCTATTCATCTTAAAAGCAAGGGGACAGAATAAGCTCTATATATCATTGAGTGGTGTTAGTTTTTTCATGTTTTAATGTTTTATAAAATTATCATGTGTCATTGTTCCAAATCTCTATCCAGGGATCTGTTTCTTTTTCCACACCCCTCCCCTATCTTTCAATGGATAAATAATAAATTCTCATTCACAGGGAATGAGACTAAATCTCATTAGACAGGGCTTTATCTACCTGGAATACGGAAAACCGAAGATTTCTTGCAATTATATATATATTAAGGGAAAAAGATATACTGTATCTATTTGTTTGTGTTTTTTTTTTAAGTTGTTGATGGACCTTTATTTTATTTATTTATTTATATGTGGTGCTGAGGATCGAACCCAGTGCCTCATGCATGCCAGGCAAGCGCTCTACCACTGAGCCACAACCACAGCCCCTACTGTATCTATTTGTATAAAAATCCTTTTATAAAATTTCAAAACCTTTGAGTCTGCCTGTAGTCTTCAAGTCATAATGGTGAGTTTTCTGTCTTTCTGGGTCACTCTTTTCTAAAAGATTTGCTGCTTTCACCTCCCCTATGTGCACTGGGAGTCAGAGTACCTGTGGAATCTAACTACATCTTTTAGATTACTCTCTACAATTCTTTCTATGAGGCCAGAGGGGTTTATACAAATGTCTCCACTGCTTGCCCTGACCTTTCAAAGACCGTGCAATTAGTTATGTTACCCATACATGAAGAGCCCTCACCCACAGCTTGATTAAAGCAGTAATTCCAAATTTTGGCATAGCAGCACACACACAGGAAGTGATCTTTGCACAAAACCCTGGGGTAAAGTGGAGAGCATTGGGGGCATTAAAAGAAAGTGGTTAAAATACACTATGTTTATATCATATAATTATGAAAAAATATATCAAGAAAAATAAACTGCCAAGCATTATGGTAGGAATGAAAAATTAAATTTGAAGAAAATAATGAGAACTTGCAGCTTCCTCTCATGAATGCAACTTTACATCTGTTTTTAGAAATCTTTGTCAAGAGTTGTCAATCCTCTCTCCAGATTCTCTCCTTTTGATTCTAATTCCTTTTGCTTATTTCCTTAGCTTTTTTTTAACTATCCCTACCCCACCCACATTTTTCTTTTTTTTGTTTTTTGACTTCTTTTATTTTTTTTATTGGTAGTTCAAAACATTACAAAGCTCTTGACATATCATATTTCATACATTTGATTCAAGTGTGTTATGAACTCCCATTTTTACCCCTTATACAGCTTGCAGAATCACATCAGTTACACATCCATTGATTTACATATTGCCATACTAGTGTCTGTTGTGTTCTGCTGCCTTTCCTATCCTCTACTATCTCCTCTCCCCTCCCCTCCCCTCCCCTCTTCTCTCTCTACCCCCTCTACTGTCATTCATTTCTCCCCTTGTATTATTTTTCCCTTTCCCCTCACTTCCTCTTGTATGTACTTTTGTATAACCCTGAGGGTCTCCTTCCATTTCCATGCAATTTCCCTTCTCTCTCCCTTTCCCTCCCACCTCTCATCCCTGTTTAATGTTAATCTTCTTCTCATGCTCTTCATCCCTACTCTGTTCTTAGTTACTCTCCTTATATCAAAGAAGACATTTGGCATTTGTTTTTTAGGGATTGGCTAGCTTCACTTAGCATAATCTGCTCTAATGCCATCCATTTCCCTGCAAATTCCATGATTTTGTCATTTTTTAGTGCTGAGTAATACTCCATTGTGTATAAATGCCACATTTTTTTAATCCATTCATCTATTGAAGGACATCTAAGTTGGTTCCACATCCTAGCTATTGTGAATTGTGCTGCTATGAACATCGATGTAGCAGTATCCCTATAGTACGCTCTTTTAATGTCTTCATGGAATAGTCTGAGAAGGGCAATAGCTGGGTCAAATGGTGGTTCCATTCCCAGCTTTCCAAGAAATCTCCATACTGCTTTCCAAATTGGCCGCACCAGTTTGCAGTCCCACCAGCAATGTACAAGTGTACCCTTTTCCCCACATCCTCGCCAGCACTTGTTGTTGTTTGACTTCATAATGGCTGCAAATCTTACTGGAGTGAGATGGTATCTTAGGGTGGTTTTGATTTGCATTTCTCTGACTGCTAGAGATGGTGAGCATTTTTTCATGTACTTGTTGATTGATTGTATATCCTCCTCTGAGAAGTGTCTGTTCAGGTCCTTGGCCCATTTGTTGATTGGGTTATTTGTTTTCTTATTGCTTAATTTTTTGAGTTCTTTGTATACTCTGGATATTAGGGCTCTATCTGAAGTGTGAGGAGTAAAGATTTGTTCCCAGGATGTAGGCTCCCTATTTACCTCTCTTATTGTTTCTCTTGCTGAGAAAAAAACTTTTTAGTTTGAGTAAGTCCCATTTGTTGATTCTTGTTTTTAACTCTTGTGCTATGAGTGTCCTGTTAAGGAATTTGGAGCCCGACCCCACAATATGTAGATTGGAGCCAACTTTTTCCTCTATCAGATGCAGAGTCTCTGATTTGATATCAAGCTCCTTGATCCATTTTGAGTTAACTATTGTGCATGGTGAGAGAAAGGGATTCAGTTTCATTTTGTTGCATATGGATTTCCAGTTTTCCCAGCACCATTTGTTGAAGATGCTATCCTTCCTCCATTGCACGCTTTTAGCCCCTTTATCAAATATAAGATAGTTGTAATTTTGTGGATTGGTTTCTGTGTCCTCTATTCTGTACCATTGGTCCACCCGCCTGTTTTGGTACCAGTACCATGCTGTTTTTGTTACTATTGCTCTGTAGTACAGTTTGAAATCTGGTATCGCTATACCTCCAGATTCACACTTCCTGCTTAGAATTGCTTTTGCTATTCTGGGTCTTTTATTTTTCCATATGAATTTCATGATTGCTTTATCTGTTTCTACAAGAAATGCCGTTGGGATTTTGATTGGCATTGCATTAAACCTATAGAGAACTTTTGGTAATATCGCCATTTTGATGATGTTAGTTCTTCCTATCCATGAACAGGGTATATTTTTCCATCTTCTAAGATCTTCTTCTATTTCTCTCTTTAGTGTTCTGTAGTTTTCATTGTATAAATCTTTCACCTCTTTTGTTAGGTTGATTCCCAAGTATTTTAAATTTTTTTGATAACTCCTGTATAGGCAAAGGTAGATGAAGATAAAGTTGCATATTCATCAGTGTTGTTTTTTTTTTATAAAGAAACTCTGGAAGGTTATAAAGGAAAATAATATGCATAGACACCTATGGGGAGTAGGTGAAGTTACTTGGAAAAATGTGGGTGGATGTCCACTTTATCTTCATCTACCTTTGCCTATACAGGAGTTATCAGGCATTGTCCTGTACATTGCTTTATACACTTAGCAAAATATCCTAGTGATCTGAGATCTTTTAAGATCACTACTGTTCTATCTAGTAAATGTTCCACGTTCATTTACAGAGCTTGCAAGGGCAGGACTCTTGGACTAGTTTTCTACTAACTTTGCACATGAAGTGGGTATAATGGATGTATAGTAATGAGCATTAAAATTTGGTGGGAACAGCATTTTACAGGGATTGTACTATTATGCATCCCATTAGCAATGTATGACAGTGTCTGTTTCCCTACAGCTTTTCCTCCTGTTTTTCCTTGAAATTTTCCTAATCAGGATCTCTTGTGAAACAACACAATTTAATAAGGCATAGAAACCATAAGGAATATAATATATTGAAGCCCTTTAAATCATTCAATATCTTGGTAGTATAATGGGAGGGACAGGGATACAGAGGCAAACAGGTGTAGAGATGGGGCTAAAGGCAAGATATTAGGCAAGAGAGGTATACTTACATAAATATGTATATGTAGTACAACTTGAAATAGTTCAGTATGACTTAAGCATATTACATAGATGTGAAGGAGTGCAAAAAAAGATGTAAACACAGATGCAAATATGAACTAAAACCTGAATAAACACAATGTATTTTTTGTAACAGGTATTAGACCCAAGGTTACTTACCCACTGAGCCACATCCCCAGTCCTTTTTTGTATTTTATTTAGAGGCAAAGTCTCACTGAATTGCTTGAGGCCTTCTAAATTGCTAAGGCTAGCCTTGAATTCATGATCTTCCTGTCTCAGCCTCCTGAGACACTGGGATTACAATGCATTTTATTTTCATAGCCAAGACTTTTATTTTAAATAGTTCATTATGAAAACACACAATGCATTTTTAAATGGAAGAATGAAACAAAACTGAAAGCAACATGGTTATATACTGGAAGAAAGAGGGAACAACTTGGAGACAAGAATAGAAGCTATACTTCTCTGAATATGTCTTCTTTTGTAGATTTGATTTTGCAGCTAGAGTAATGTTTCATATAATTATAAGGCAAAATTAAATGTAAAAAGCAATTCATAAAGTTCTAAAGCAAAACAATGCAAGTGAGTATAACTATTTACTGAGTCAGTGGCATAACTTCATAAAGAAATGTACTAATATATTCTCATATACATTTGTAATTTTCCATGAAAGGGGAAATATAAAATTATGCCTTTTTGGTATAGTATGGCATATTATTTATAATCATCATTATTAAACTGATACTAATGTGATGTTTACTAAGTACCAAGTACTATTCTATGCACTTTATGAATTTTATCTCATTTAACCCTCTTAACAGCCATACGATGAGAAGGATAGTATTAGTATAGGTTTTTGCTCTGGTTCTGTTACTGTTTTACTATGTGATCTTGACCACATCATTTCCCATTCTGTATTTTACTTTGATCATCTGTAAAATGGAGGCTTTCAGCTGTGGATTTTTAATGTTCCTTTCAACCTTAACATATTAGTGAGCTGTGGTAATAATAAACAAGCATTAGCCATGGACCTAACATGGTGAGGAGGTGGGTAAAACTGATCTCCTGTCCTTTTCTTCCCCTCCCCCAGCTTCAAGGTCTATTACCTAATTTCTGTTGTTACCCCTATGGAAGGTAGCAAATGTCAAATAACTACAGTGCCTGGATCCTAGTAGATGTTCAACAAATATTTGTTAAATGAATTAATGAATGAAAAGAAACTACCTAGCCTTCATTTATTAGGAATGCTTCTATAGCACTTTTGTTCCCAGAGAAGTAATCCAATTTTGGCCAAAGGCATGTGGAGCATGTGTGTGTGTGTGTGTGTGTGTGTGTGTGTGTGTGTGTGTGTGTCTACACGTGTCTGTACATGGTGTGTTTAAAGCTATGTTGCATTCCTGCCTGAATTTTTTTTACTCAAGAAAAAAAAAAAACACTGTAGCCATTTAAGCTTTCAATAAAAATTTTTCTGTAGCAAAAACTCCAGGTTAGATGCCAAAGGAACAGCTTTTTGGGATCAGTCAAATGTGACTTGAGGCTGTAAAAAAGTTGACTGTCTAAATACTTAAGAGAAAGTTACATGTCAGGCTCTGCTGTTGATAGATTCAATTAAGTGCTTGTGCCTTCAGGCTGTACACAGGTTTGTTAAAACATTCTCATGTACGTTTTTCTTTGCTTCTGAATCAATCAACAAATGATTAAAATACGAATCTCCATTCTTTAAATGTCCAACTATAAAATTATTGAGGTAAAATAAAAATACATGGGCACCATGCCTGAAGAAAAATGAAACTCAGAAAATAGATCTAAAAAGTAGAGATTATTCACGTTGCAAAAAAAAAAAAAAAAAAAAAAGTTCACTGCACGCAGAGTTCCCTTAAATAGCTTGCTCCCTCAGTGCCCTTAAGATGTGACTGGATTTTCCAAAACTGTATCTACACAAAGCTTTTCAAGAAAACACATTTTGTAAAGTGAGGCTCCTCTGTATTTAGTACTTACCAATTTTAAGCTGCACCCTTTTCATTTTAATTTTAAGTTATATGCGCTAAAAACTCACTTTGAAGAAGTATAAAGCAAAATCTCCCCATTGGAAATTTTCCAGTAAACACCACAGAAATTCCACACAACAGGGTGAGGGGAATCTAAAGTTAGTTGTATTGAATACTTGGTCAACTCATCATAGGACCAGTGCATTTTATTCACAATTACAAATTAGCTTCTGGTGATATTTCCATGAGTACACTTTGGTATAACTCCTTCTAGGTCAGGGCTCTCAGAAACTCTTGTAAAATCCTCTTTGTTTTTCATTTATTGATTTGTTTGCCATGCTTAATCTTACTATCTCTTAGGAATGTTCCCTTTGAAGTACATTTCTGTTGTTACCCCTATGGAAGTTTCCCTTGTATTTCATAGGCAGAAAAGGAGACCAGAATGTAACCTGCATGCAGCAGTTGGGAAGAGAAAGGAAATTTAAAGCAAGAATATTTGAAAATGAGAAGCAGAAAAAGAGGTGCTCCTGAGGGAATAGTCTCTTTCATGGCATGCTGCCCAGAACCTGCTATTCCTTCCTGGCTAACACCACAGGGAAGATGAAAAGCGGAGTCCCACAAACAGAGGTGAATTGTGGTGGGAAACAGAGCTTTGTGGAAGTCAGCAATTTACACGGCTGGGATGTCTGGTATGAGAGCAAAACAGGTCAGGAGGCTACAGAGCTTGGTCAATGGCACCTTGGGTACGACAGTATGGAACTCAGGGATCTCACTGAGAGCAGAAAGTGGTATTTCTAAGCTACGGGGGTGGGTAGTTCAGTGGTAGAGTACCTGCCTAGTGTACATGATGCCCTGGGTTCAGTCCCCAGAATCACAAAGAAAATGTGTAGCCTGGAAGGCAATGTTCCCAGGGAAGATGAGACCCTGTTATCATACAACCAAGGATGGAGTATCTCTGGAGGATTATGAAACCTACAGCTCAGATTTTAGAGAATAGTGCAGCATTGAGAGATAATGGAAATGCAAGGGAACCTAAACCCATAAGACAACACAAGGCACAAATGTGTGAGGCCAAGAGAAAATAGTGCAAATGGCAGTAGCCACAAGAACAGAAGTAAAAGCAGCAGCAGCAGCAGCAGAGAACCAGCACATAGAGCATATGATTTCACATCTGGATCACAGACACTGGAAAAATGCAGAGGGAATCCACAAGCCCTAGATGCCCACCAGTGAGATAACATAAATAGGGATAGCATGTGCTGGCAACAGGGGGAAAAGACAACAAAAACAAAAAGAGTTGAGACCTAGCCTACCATTTTAATATTTTGTGATATGTCAGGACATGAAAGAATTAAGTCCAGATCAGGCAAGACAAACAGAATTAGGACCTAGAACAAGCTGTGCCTAATATGGAGGGACAAAGATTTCTTGACAAAACAGGTTTCCAAGTAACCTTTGCAGTGAGAAAGCCCTCCCAATGGAAACTGCTCCCTTAAGCCAGCCCCAGCCCAAATGGCTCTTGGACAGGTCATGATTTCAGCTATGGGGCAACTTCAGCTATCTCCTGCCTGCACTGAGCTCACTCTAGGCAAGCTGGTGCCAGCAATTGACCCTACAGGTCACAGTTTGCCCCAAGGGAAGTGACACCTGGTTGTGCAATTTTAGCAATATCCCAGGCTGAGTTCCCTTGCATTCCATAGACTTGTTTAGAAAGCCCTACATCTACTAAAACTGTCAGAAAATTTTCAAGCTGGTTTCTCATGAACAAAAAAAAATGTAATCCTATAATCCTTGAAAACTATTTTAAATAACCCATACACTATAGTATTTGACACAATTAGGCATCTGCAGGCCAGCCCATTCCCCAAAACACCAGCTTCCCACAGCAGGTCAATCTGGTCAGTGTCCCATCCAGTGTAATCAACACTTTCATGTCAATCTTCCCTTGGAACTATAATATTTTAAATATTCTCTGCTAGGGTGCAGGCTACATGCAAATAGAGAATAAATTAATAGTGTTTATTTTCAACAAAGAAGGATATTTGTTGACCCAAGTGCCTAAACAAGGTATTTGGAAGGTATTATTGACCCAATGTTTTATCTTTGGATAATTAAAAGTTGAGTAAAAGGATCTGTTTTGTTTTGTTTTTTTTTACAAAAAGCCCTCCCACCTAATAGACAATTTGAGGATCTATTGAAGTTGTTTTTAATGAAATGTTACTTAAAATTTGATCCTAGCCAGGCACAGTGGCACACACCTGTAATCCCAGTGGCTCACACCTGTAATCCCAGTGGCTCAGAGGCTGAGACAAGAGGATCCTGAGTTCAAAGCCAGCCTCAGCAACAGCAAGGTGCTAAGCAACTCAGTGAGACCCTGTCTATAAATAAAACACAAAATAGGGCTTGGGATGTAGCTCAGTGGTCAAGTGTCCCTGAGTTCAATACCTGGTACCCCCCCCCCCCAATTTTTTTTGATCCTAGGTGGTTTTGAATATTAAAAGTTAAAATATTTCCTGAAAGCGTATTTACAATAAAACAAAAGCTCTTATTAAATATAGAGTGAATATAATATTCTATTTGCCTTGAAGTATATTCCCCATAACTTCAATCACCAAAAGTTGAAACTGGATCTTGAAAGTAAATTAAAATGTCCTTGAATCTCTAATGAAACAGCTATAACAAATGCCATGTACTTTCTTAGGTAGTAGGTAGGGAAACTAACCTTTGTTCTCTGAACTAAGAATTATTACTTTTGAATAATGTATGCTATTTAAGCAGTTTCCTTATCTGTTTTCCCCTGGTAATCCTGCATTCTTCTTAAAATTGCAGTCAAATCAGAACCTGTGAGAAATAGGTTCACTGAAAACTTAACTCCAAACAGAGAAGAAAAACTTGCTGGCAGAACCACAGAAGCCCATGTAAACAACCCTCCAGACCTCCTGTGGCCCCTGAGTGGCCTGGCAGTGCTACAAATATGATACAATCTAGGATGTTCCAAGAAGTCATCAAGAAAGTGTTAAATCAAGTTCAGTGTGCTCTGTTGAATAAAGTACAGAAAGTATAAAAGGCATTTTGGGAAATTTCCAACTTCTGTGCAAGTAAAGAGACATATTACAGTTAGGGGAAAATATAATGACAAAGAATATCCCACTCCTTCATGGAGAATATCCCATTACTTTACAGAAAATACCTTGTTCCTTCACACAGAATGCCCCATTCTATTACAGAGAATGCCTCATCCCTTATAGCTCAATAATAACAGTGAGAATCGTCTCCACTTATTGAGCTTTTCACTCAGATAGTACCTGAGATTGACTTCAAATCCCAGATTATCAGGCTGGAAACCCTTCCCACTAATTTTTAAAAAATATTTATTTTTTAGATGTAGCTGGACACATACCATTATTTAATTAATTTATCTTTACATGGTGATGAGGATCGAACCCAAGGCCCCGCACATGCTAGGCAAGTGCTCTACTGCTGAGCTACAGCCCCAGAACCCCTTTCCATTATTTAACAACTTCAATAAGAAGAAAATCTGGTTAAAATGGGAAGGATTTGACTATATATTTGTCCAAAGATGTAGAAACAGGCAAAGGCACATGAAAAGATTCTCAGCATCATAAACCATCAGAGGAATACAAATTAAAACAAACTGAGATAATGTTTAACACCATAGAGACCAATTGTATTCATGGTCTTCTTTCTAAAGATAAAACTAAACTGTTGCTTTGGTATTCATTTTATGTAATCCCAAGAGTGGTATGAGTATAAGAAAAAAGAAAGGTCATAACAAGTTTTGATGATGATGTGGAGAAAATGTACTTCTCATACACTGCTGGTGGGAATGTAATAGGATGTAGCTGCTTTGTAGAACAGACTAGAAGTTCTATGAAACACTAAACAGAATCACCATAAGATTTATCATTTCCACTCCTAGGTATATATTGGAGAAGAATAAAAATGAGTATTCATGCAAAAACTTATACATGTACAGCAAAGTCCATTAACTTGCACAATTAATATGCATTCATAAGTATAATTTATTTTTAAAAATTAGTGGTAGTATTCTTGCCCCAGTGTTAACCAATTCTGACCGTACAACTAAGCTGCTGGACCATATCTATAAAAATCAAAGCAATTCCTATATCAAAGAAGCAATAAGGCATTTTGGAAAAAATGCAGATTTTGGATTCACGTGATATGATTTTGCCTCAACCAGCATATTTGAAAGAGCCTGAATGTTCAGTTTATCCACTTATGAATTTTTTAAAATTGTTTATCAAACACTCTTGGATTTGGAGTTAGGGTCAGTGATGTACTAGACAACATAATTAAGAGTTTATGTTGTTATTTACTCCCAGCAACAGGAAAAAATATTTAGTAACTGTATTTCACAGTGTATAATATAAATTAAGGTAAAAGGAAATCTATCTTGGCAGGTGGAAATGTGGAAGTTTTCCTATAAATTTTTAAGTTATAATATTTCTACTTTATAAAATAATGTATAATGAGCATAGAAAATAGAGGAAAGGGAAAAAAAGCCACTCAACTCTATTCCCACCCATGATAGAGCAACTGTTAACATTTTGGTGTATTTTTCCCCTTGTTTTGCAATGCACATTTCTTCACATAATTGTGATCATATAGGCTACTTAAGCATTTAACCACTATCTACTTTCATTATTGCTTGAAGAATGAACCTAGTAAAACTTGGACACTCATCCGTCTTTCAAGCTTTCTCCTCCCTCCCCTCTTCCTTTGCCTGGTGCTCAAAAACCATCACCACCTGAGCCTGAAGACAATAAAGTCATTAGGAAGAAAAGCTATCAATCAAGGCTCAAAGTGTCCATCATCTTAAAGTGTCCATCCATCACCACAAAGCTTACTATTGTCTCTCCCAGGGTTACATAGAATGAATCAATAGACAGCAACAGTTCAGTTTCATCTTTCCAAAGAAGGTCATGAACATAAACTGAGACTTTAAGGAAACTCAGCTCTCTTCTAATGAAGCATTTGACTCCTTTACCATCTCACAGATCTGCTATGCTGTTGTGATCTTCTCAAAAGATGACGTCTTTAATGTTGTTAGTCACACAGAGTTACCAGTTCTCTGCAAAGTGGAAGGTTGTTTCCCTATGTTAGGGCATTATAGGAGACCAAATGTATTTTAAAAGCCAGTGTTAAAAAACTTGCATTGATAAGCAGTGGGGAGCTGCTTATTAAATTAGCATCAGAAAACAGAAACTTCATCCATTCCAAAGTTCCCATCCCACAAAGGACAGATAGGTTGGGAGCTTGCATATGTAATGATAAGAGTTCTTGTAAGATGGAGGTTCATTAGAGACACTGTGCTTAGGGAATGTGCACTGTGCATATGCGCTCTATTAGAGGAAGTTCTTTTTGACCCAACAAAGTACCAAGACCCACAATAGAAAATACTTCGTGTAGGTAAGATATTCGACAATGTCTTCCAAGATTTACAAGGTAACAGGATTCATTTACAAAGGTAACACCTGAAGAAGCTGCTGACGTGTTTGGTAGACCCCAGAAAAAGGGAGACTTGCTGATAGTGTGCTTGTGAATCACAAGTACCAATTTTCTATTTTATGGCCTCATTGTTAAAGTACCTTGCTGCCCCACATTGTATAAAGATGGAAATAATATGTTTTAAGAAAAGAAGTCACCTTAAGCCAGTTGTTGTTTGGATCTAGCTGTGATCAAAGAACTATTAGGACAAAAGCAGAAATAAACAGATTATGCAAAACCTATAAAATTAGTCACTAATAGCCTCCTATGGGAGAACAAAAAGAAATAACATGGGTACATAGTATGATGTCAAATTAACCCATCTTTTCAAAGACTATTATGCTAACAAAAGCCAATTGAAAATGTACGCATTTGTGAATCCGAAGATTGAACATTATGAACTGAGCTCTTGATACATAAACTTTACTGAAATGACGTGAAGTTTCCAATAGACAGGAAAATATTGGAAAGTAACTCAATCCAGATCTTGAGGAATTAGTGTTATGAAAGACCGTGGGGAGAAATAATTAGTTAAGTGAATAATGTTGTAGTTTTTCTACCTTTACCTTGATGTGTAAGCACATTGGAAATGAACTGAAACCGTAAAGAACAGACATCATGTGCAACAGTGACCAGAGTCCATCTCCAAGGTCCCTTCTGAAGCAAATATATTAATGTATATCAAAGCATCCACAAGTCCAGGGATCCTATAAAAGATCCAACACAGAAACATGGAAAAAATATTGTATTGTCATGGAATTGTTTTCCTAACTTAGTTTTGCCATTTCAGGATAACTAGAAAACACCAAGATGACACTGATTTTCATGCTAGGAAGTGAAGAATTATAGATTATTCTTTAGGCTATACTGTAGTTTCTATTTGGAGTAACTTGGGATATTCATTCTCCATTTCAGTTTGTCATTTTTCTATAAAAATACAGGTGAAATTAGATGTAAACATATGGGAAGATTTTTTTCTAAATCTAAAATATCTGTGTGTATATTTTCTCATTGTTATACAGGGCTAGGCTGTCACTTGACTTAAAGTAATTTCATTAGGACATAGAGTATCCAACCCTAAATTAATAAACTGTAGAATATATGGAGAATATAGAAAAGAGCTTCAATGAGCAGGCTATTTTTTCTCTACCCTTCATAAAACAATGTTCTTAAAGCAGTTTCAGGTATCCGTTCCTTATGCCTCTCTCTCAGAAATTTTTGAACTCTATATCAGGCTTACAGGGTTTTCTATGACATAACTGCTTGTAAAATTGATCTCTGTGCTATTTTTCCATCTGTATGTTTATACTCACCTGTCATTATTGAAGCTGAACCTGTGTCCTTGTTTCATATTCTCTTCCATCAGCATTGAACAGTTTATTGCCTTTAAACAAGCCCCCATGTGTATACTTCATCCAGTTGCCAACACTATCCACCAATAGAACATGAGATAATTTCTTGCATAGTTGGCAGGACTAGCTTATGTTTCACATGTTCAGCTGTAGTAGATTAAATTTGTTTCCCTTATTCTTTTGCATTCACCTCCCAGAGTCACTCTTTCTGCAGTCTCGGGTAAGAAGACAAACAAGGTACCAGTCCTACCATTTTAAGTTAAAAGGAAATGATCAAGAGGAAAGGAATGAATTTGAGCAAATTATATTCCATGCTTTTATAATTTTGTCAAAATGAATCCTATTGTTATGTATAAACAAAAAAGAAACAATAAAAGAGATTAAAAAAGAAGAAACAAGCCAAAGAAGCCATAAAATAAAAGCTATATGCACCTAACAATTAAAAATATAAATCATTTGTATGCCAAAGCAAAATTAAATGGCAAATGAGAAGCTAGTTAAATATATTTGCCAAACATACGTAACACACACTCAAAAAGGATAATGAGTACAAAAATAATTTAGTAAGCCGATCAACAGTGCATGATTTTTTGCCTATTTGTATATTAGAATGTTTGTCTTTTTATTGGTGTGTAAAAGTTCTTTGTGTAGTAACAATATTAAACACAGATGTAGAAGTACCAAGTATCTGTTGGAGGAGTAGGGAAATTCTTTTTTATTATTATTTTAATTTTAAAAATTTATAAGGTGCAGTGTGATAGTTTGATATATAAATATGATGTGTAATGATCCAATCAAGGTAGTTAAAATACCCATCTCCTTATTTTTAAAACTTTGTGATTAACACATAATAATTGTAAATATTTGGGGGGTATGGTGTGATGGAAAATGGACATTTCTAAAAAACCTTTTTTCTTGATTAAAATATAGATGTCCACATCTTTTTTCTTTTTTTAATATTTATATTTTATGTGGGACACAATATCTTTATTTTATTTATTTATTTTTATGTGGTGCTGAGAATTGAACCCAGGGCCTTGCATGTGCTAGGTGAGTGCTCTATCACTGAGCCACAACCCCAGCCCAAGATGTCCACATCATACTTCCCTCATTTTTCCTGATGTGAACAAGAGTGAAATGGCCAAAGCTAGAGCAGTTGTGTTGCAACAATAAAATAATGAGCCACTAAAGCAATACCAAGAGCTACTTACTTCAAGATAACAATTTTTGTGAAGAAAAAGTAAGCTTTTCCTAGTTTAAATGACTGTTAATAAGATTTTCAGATACTTTAAAACAAAAACATTTCATACAGATTTTTCTATCTCAATTAATCAATTCACACACAAAAACAAGATATAGATGGACAATAAGTATAAATATTGTTTCTACTATGTGATGGTTAATTATATGTGTCGACTTGACTGAGCTAAGGGATTCCCTGATAAATCATAAAACATTATTTCTAGGTGCTTCCATAAGTTTTTTTTTTTTTTTTCTGGAAGATGTTAGCATTTGATTGGTAACCTGAGTGAATAAGGATTGGCTTCACCAATACAAATCACATCATCCAATCGCATTGAGGTCCTGAATAGAACAACAACGACAAAAGATAGAACAAGGGTGAATTTGCTTCTCTTTGAGCTGAACCATCCATCTTCTGACCTAGGACACTGGTGCACCTGACTCTCAGACCTTCCGACTCAGAGTGGGATTTACACAACACACTTATCCTGCTTCTCAGTCCTTTGGACTTGGACTGAATTATGCCACTGACTTTCCTGAGTTTCTAGCTTATAGAAAGCAGATCATGAGACTTACCAGCTTCCATAATAACATCAATGAGCAAATTCCTTTAGTAAATCTCATCAAATAATACTGTTATAGATTTCTATTTATTGACATAAAATATACATGCATATATCCTATATATTAAAAATAGATAGCAACATTAAAGATATTATGCTAAGTGTGAAGTTAGTCACAAAAGGACAAGTAGTATTTGATATACATGACGTATAAACATTAATATACATGAAGTCAATAAATAGTCTAATTTATAAAGAGAAATGGTGGTAGACATGATCTGAGGGAAGAGAAAGTAATGGGAAGTTATTGTTTAAGGGGTACAAAATTTCAGATGGGGAAAATGAAAAAAGTTCTGGAAATGGAAGGTGTTGATAGTCACACAACAATGTGAATGTCCTTAATGCCATTGAACTGTACACTTAAAATTGTTACAGTGGCTAATTTTATATCATGAATTTTGCCTTAATAAAATATGAAATCAGAAAAAATAGTGTTGCAATATTTTATTCAAATTTAAAACTGACTACATTTTAAATATTTGATTAATTTTGCTAAATCATCGTGCACAGTGTTTCTTAGTGTGGGAAAATAGGTAATCTTACCTGGTACAGAATTAGTCTAAATTATCTAAACCACTTTAGAAGGAAATATGATAAATTGTACCCAAGTCTTATCAATATTCATACACTTTAACAAAGTTATTCTACTTCTGCAACTATACACATATAATCAAAATATAGATAATAGTTTATGTCCAAAAATGTTGACAACAGCATTGTTTTTAATAACACACAATTCAAAGTAATGCAAACAGAAAAGGTTTGATTCAAATGCTGTCCGTTCTTGGTATTCTTTCCATGGAATACCATACCATATTATTATGATGAACAGTGGGAGATCATTAGCTCTTAAACTATGCTGTATATTTGTTTTTTTTTAATTTTTTATTGTTGGTTGTTCAAAACATTACATATTTCTTGATATATCATATTTCACACTTTGATTCAAGTGGGTTATGAACTCCCATTTTTACCCCATATACAGATTGCAGAATCACATCAGTTACACATCCATTGATTTACATATTGCCATACTAGTGTCTGTTGTGTTCTGCTGCCTTTCCTATCCTCTACTATCCCCCCTCCCCTCCCCTCCCCTCCCCTCTTCTCTCTCTACCCCCTCTACTGTCATTCATTTCTCCCCCCTTGTATTATTTTCCCCTTTCCCCTCACTTCCTCTTGTATGTACTTTTGTATAACCCTGAGGGTCTCCTTCCATTTCCATTATGCTGTATATTTGAATCACGTAAGGAGATTTTGCAATTTCCAGTGCCAGCCATACCTAAATTCTGTTAAATTAGGACTTCTGGAGGTGGGGCTCAGACATCAGTACTTTTTAAAGCTACCCCCACCCCCACCACCTACTGATTCCAATGTGCCGCCAAGTTTAAGAACCACTTGTGTAGATTTCTATTTATTGACATGGAAAAATATAAATATTCACTAGAATTTGATGATAAAAGTAGATTATAGAACAGTCTTTATAGCAGGAGTTTATTTAAAAATATAAGTGTGGGCTGGGGTTGTGGCTCAGTGGTAGAGTGCTCACCTAGCACGTGTGAGGCACTGGGTTCGATCCTCAGCACCACATAAAAATAAATTAAAAAAATAAATAAAGGTATAAAAAATTTAAATGTGTGGGACTTTTGAGTAATGATGATGGATTGAACAATCATGTTGGCTTTTACTTCCTCATGAAACTGCACTAAAACACCAATAAAAAGGTTTTGTTAAAGGTGCAAGCTTACAAGGAAAAAATAACTAAAGGGGAGAAAACAGCAACATAATTTTGGAAGCTAGAAAGCATTTCAGTGGTTACAGAGAACAAAGAAGCCTGAATCCTAAACTGTAGTAGAGAAAGCTGAGAAATAACCCAATTTATTATGCAGAACCCCACCCCCACAGATAAACTCATCAGTGCAAGCAGGTACCTCTGGAAGGGAGAAAAGAAAGGACACTTGAAAGTTTACATAGGAGACATTTTTAAAAAACAGATTTTTCCCAACCCCAGGAGGAGTTGAAGATTTATTTTATGGAGAGCTTAGAACAGGATCTCTAGACAAGGAGTCATCAGACACAGTTGTGGGCTGAGGGTAGAGTGCTGAGAGCAGATGGATACAGTTAATGCCGAAGCTCCTTTCCCTGCTCAACTGCCTTCCCCTACTCAGCTCTCAGGGCTGTGGCAGCCAGCATTATACCTTCCAGGAAGGCAAGTTTGGAAGGAATCTGATTAGACCAAGCAAAAAGACCTCAAAGTACTTGTTATGGGCTTGTTGGTTCCTGCTCACCTCCCCCTTCATATCTTGTAGACCCAGTACTTCAGAATGGGACTGTATTTTGAGTAAAGTCCTCAAAAATAATTAATGGAAAATTAAATCACTAGTATAGGCCCTCATTAAATATGACTCATTTCTTTATTTAATAAGTTTGAATACAGACACATAGAGAAGGAAGACCATGTATAAATTCAGGAAGAAAATGGACATCTCCAAGATAAGGAGACAGTATTCAGAAGAAACTAACCCCACTGACACCTTGTCTTGAGCTCATACTGTCCTGAATTGTGAGAATAAATTTCTGTTGTTTTAGCTGCCCAGTCTGTGGTACTTTGTTATGGCAACTCTAACAAATTAATAGAATACGAAAGTTCCCCACAAAATGGCCTAGCCATTCAACCCTGCAGTGAAACCCTAAGTTGGCAAGGTACCCACACCCTAAGAGCCTCCAACTGACTTTGGTACCCCACTCTTTTTTGGGAGCGTGCTGGGGATTGAATTCAGGGGTAATTTACCACTGAGCTATATCGGAATCCTTTTTATGTTTTAAATCAAGGCAGAGTCTCATTAGGTTTTCTACGCCCTCACTAAGTTTCTGAGGCTGTCCTTGAACTTGTAATCTTCCTGCCTCAGCCTCCTGAGCTTCTGGGATTACAGGTATGTGCCACTATACCCAACTAGTACCCCACTCAAACATTAGTAGACACCCAAAGCTTATCAGATATCTGTTGAACACTTCTAACATGAAATATACCAAAGCAAACAAACAAGAAAGAAACAAAAGTCTCAGAGAATGCACATACTATTCACAAAGAAAAAAAAAATTCTGAAGTACTGATCCATTCTATACCATGGATGAAAATAATCTACTAAGTGAAAGCAACCAGATACAAAAGGACATATACTGTATAATTCCATGTGTATGAAATGTCCATAATAGGCAAATTCATAAAAACAGAAAATAGATTAGTGATTGCTATAGGATGGGAAGAAGAGGGACTACTAATGGGCATAGGGCATATGGCGGGGGCGATGAAAATATTCTGGAATTAGATAATGATGATGATTTTACAACTCTGAGTATACCAGAAACCAGTGAATTTTATAAATTGTAAAGGTGAATTTTATGGCATGTGAGTTATGTCATATGCAGCTTTAAAAATTATATAATAATATCCTCAGGGAAATATGAGAAGGTATTTACATATGAAATAAAAACTGCTATCAAGCAAAGAACAAACAATAACAACAAAAGAGCATCTGGAAATTAAATTACATTATAGCAAAAAAAACCCCATAAAATCAATAGAAGAATTAAAATATAAATTTGAGGAAAATCTCCTAGAAAAGGAGCAAAAAAAATGAAAAAACAATGGGAAGAAAAGATAAGAAAATCATAGAAATAATCTAAAAAATACAACTCTCAAATAATGGCACTACAACTGAGAAAAGAGCAAAAGCAGTAGAAGTACATTAGGTCCATTGCTGTGTAACAAATTTTTCAAAAGCTTAGTGGCTTGAACAACAATAATCACTTATTATTTCTTCTGATTTATGTAGACAGTGGAGATGTTTTGTCTGTCCTACACAGTGTCTAAGGCCTCAGCTGGAAGGTACCACAATCATCTCAAGATGTATAGTGGTTGATGCTGTCTGTCCTCTGAAGATCTTGTGGGATCAATGAAGATACTCCCATGTGGCCCTATGTGGCCTGGATCTTCTCACAGTGTGGCAGCTGGATTCCAAGAATGAGGAGAGAGTGTGTGTTGCGGGGGGTGGGGGGGGAGAGAGAGAGAGAGAGATCCATGCAGAATTAATATTTTCTTTTATGACCTAACCTTGGAAAGGGCAAACTGTTACTTCTGCCACATTATATTGGTTGAGGCAATTGCAAAAGTCCATCCATGCTCAAGTGATGGACATAGAAACTACTTTCCCATGGAGGGATGTCAAAATCACATTGTAAGAAGAGAGTAAGGGATGGGATGTGTAATGGCATGGTCATCTTTAGAAAATACAATCTGCCACAGAAGAAAATTTTCAAAGAAATGTTAATACAAAAGAAAATTTTCCAGAGCTGAAGGTTGTAAGTTTCCAAGTTAAAAGGGGCATTAAGTGCTCAATCCAATAGATGAAAATATAACTACAAAAGTCACCTCATTGAGAAATTTTAGAATATTGAGGCCAAGTGAAGATCTCACAAGCTTCTATTACTTTCCTTGACTGTCCACATCTTTTCTTCTTGGAACTTTCTACTGCCCCACCAGGGAGATAATTCTTCATCATACAACTTTGCTTCTCCTACCTCAGAAGTATATGTTCACTTCGATCTGATCAATGTACCCCATACTCCTAAGCACCCAGGTTAGTTCACAACATTTCACAAATAAAAAAAGCCTGGCTCCTTTTAAGGGACTGATATAAACATCAGTTGTAAAAGTCTTCTTTTGAGACTATAAGCACCAACAACAAGGTAAGCCTGGAGTTGTTAGAGGCTATCATGTCAGTCATGTGCAAGAGAATTGTTTGAGAATGGAGCCAATGTTAAATAGATCCAAAAGATGACAAAGAAAGACAATTGGAATGATACTGTTTGAATGCTTAGAACTAGCTCCAACCTTGGCTACCCAAGTTTATATGCGCCAACAGATTCCCCTTTTCCTTAAGTTCATTTGAGGAACATTTCTGTCACCTAAAACCAAGCATCCTATTTCAATAATTCATTGTACACGTACTTCAGAGAATAGGCATGAGAGAGAAATCTACCAGAATATGTTAACTTTGTCAGTTTTTCAAAGGCACATTCCAATAGTAGCAAGCATTCCTAGATCACTTAACTAATTCAAGTAAACAACTATAAAATCTTCTGCCCTGAGTCTTCTGCCCCCTCAGAGTATATTTTCACGATTAAAAAAGAAAATAATTTTCAAACTTTTGTTAAAGGGTTTATGTGAAATTAGAATAGTGTGAGTTTCCACTTTTTTCTCCTTAGAAATTGAATGCACAAGGTCCTGGGTTCAATCCCCAAGACCAAAAGAAAAGAAATTGAAATTGAATACAAATACCCAGTGTATATAGATGCATCATTACATAAGGAAGGAAAGGAGGGAGGGAGGAAGAGAAAAAGGAAAGAATGGCTAGGACTTGAATGTTTTGTTAATTATAAACAATTCCAATTTTCAGATATGAAAATATAAGGCAGAAGATTTTTATGTAATTATGATTCTACCAAGTGTGACTCCCAAATAGATGATTTCTGTGCTTCGTATAAACAAACAGTAACTCAGTGATGTGTATTTTCCCACTAAAGTACTTCATAACATGATTGCCAAAAATCAGTTCACTTTACCTTTGCAGTTTAATGTTATAGTGTTTCCAGAAAAAAGAATCTAACAAACCGTACATTACTTGGCATGGCTTAAACCTGTTTAAATTGATTTAGCACAATCCAAACACTTGATCTAATTTGGCTTTCTTTATCTGTATTATTCACCATTGAGGATAGAGAGTCAACTAGGAGTTTTGGTCACCTTAAATACCAAACAATATTCCAATCACCAAACTATGCTTCTTTGGACTTGACTTTTGAAGACGCTAAAATACATAAAACTATTGGTTCCTGTCATCATTTGTTAGATAAAAAGGAAAGTCATTTAAAAGCATATTTTCCCTTTTATCTGTAGGAACTAGGGAATTGTTTTGTCTTAGGTGCTTCTTAAATGCTTTTTGTATTTTACCACACTCAATTGTCACAAAATGGGCTGGGGATGTGGCTCAAGAGGTAGCGTGCTCGCCTGGCATGCGTGCAGCCCGGGTTGGATCCTCACACCACATACAAACAAAGATGTTGTGTCTACCAATAAATAAAAAATAAATATTAAAAATTCTCTCTCTCTCTCTCCCTCTCTCTCTCTCTCTCATTGTCTCTCTCATACTCTCTCTTTAAAAAAAATTGTCACAAAATCTTCTGTGGTAACTACTATTATTAGTTGCATTTCAGAAAGGCAAAAAAGAGAGGAACAGAGTTAAGTTACTTGCCAGAGGCATCACGACTAACAAGTAGGAGAACCAGAATATGACCCTCTGGCAGCGTAAGTCTTAAAAATTTTCAGTTTATTGTATCTGAGAGCCACATTTATTTAACATAAAGGCTAGAAATACCAGCTACCTAATTAAATAAAAACTTCTAATTAGCAAACATCTATTTAGATAAAACCATTTTGAGAATATAAAATACAAAGAGATTTCTCTGTTATAATATCCAATCCATGAGAATAAGAACACATCTGGCTCCAATTACAAGCTAATATCTATTAAAATCATTTGTATTTTTGTTTTCAAAAAGCAATCACATTAACTCTGTCCACAATCAGCTAAGAGTGAATTATGTTAATTCAGGCATATTGGCTTATCACAACATATAACAAAAACAACTTTTCCTGTTTATTTTTATTTTATCAAAGTAATGAATGTAAATGGTAATAAGCCAGAAGGCACAGAAAATCCTATATCAAAAGGCCACAGATTGTGGCTCACTTCACCCTTCCTCAACCCTGAATGCACTGCTGAAAAACAATATATTTTTCATGTTTGGTTCTCTTTTTGACCTCTCTGAAAGTATGGATAATATGTTTACACCCATATTTCTTGATTTGCGTCTGTTGGTGCCCTAATAGCCCTGATGTGAAAGATAATTCACATGATCCTTCTTTCATCTGCCTGATTTTTTATCTTTGTTATTTTTAGTCCCCTCTAGTTACCTAGGCAACTTTAAATACTGTACTTAAACTTCTATTTCTAGTTCTATCAACTTCTGATAGTATCTCTTGGACACAATGTAAATACCAGCAATACTGACAACATAGAAGGGTGGGGGATGTGAACAAGGCCAGTTTCTTAGGTATGTGACCTGTGCAGTTACAGAGCCCTGCACTTGGAAGGGTTGTGCAGATTAATGTTGTGTTGCTGTCTTCACAGCCTTAAGACATTAAAGAAAACCTTAAAAATAGAAAGGAATGCCTTGTCCATGGTCAAGTAATCCCTAATTCAATGTAATTTCAACTAAAATCTCAACAGACTTTTTCAAGGAACTCAACAAGTACATTATTAAATTTATATACTCAAGAATGTCTAAGATTTGCCTTTGCTTTATCAGATGTAAAACATTATTAAAAGCAACACTAATGCGGTGTTGGTAGAGGAGTAAACTAGTAGAAAAAAGTATGGCAAAAAATTGAATGTAGAAAATCAGACCTATGAATACTACATAGAAATGATACATGAATGGTTTGCAGAGATACGATAGATTATTCAATAATGTCACTGGGACAAGTAGATATCCTACATATGCTCTACTCAAAATTCAGTTGCTAATGGATTAAAACTTTATTTTGTTCTTATATAATGATAAATTTTAATTCACTAGGTGGACTTAATATTTATAATTCATTATGTACTTAATAATATAGCTCTCTAAAACAAAAATTAACATGATCAGAAATTCCCTAGGATTGAAACTTTAATGTGAAAAAAAACTTTAAAATATTCAAAATACAATATGGGAAGTTGTCTTTAAAAACTCAAACAAAGAAAGTCTTTCTTAACTAAGACACATGGAAACAATGACAATAAAATAAAAGATCATTAAATTTGACTCCATTAAAACTAAGTATTGTTCATGAAAATCAATAGAAAAAATCATCTGCTGGGCATGATGATGCATGCCTATAATCCCAGTGGCTCAGGAGAATTCCACAGTTCTTGAGGCAGGAGAATCCACAGTTCAAGACCAGCCTCAAGACCCTGTCTCAAATAAGAAATAAAAAGGTCTGGGGAATGTGACTCAGTGGTTAAGCACATATGAGATTAACCCTGGTATAAATAAAAATTAAAAAGAAAAAACATTCATAAAATGAGAAAATATAGGATATGTTGGAGAAAAATACCTGATATAATACTAATATCTAGAAGACATAAAGAACATTTATGAATCAATAAAACATACAACTGAATAGAAAACTTGGCAAAGGTCATGAACAAACATTTCACAGATAAGGAAAAATGAATGGCACATACCATGTAAAAAGATGTTCAACCTCATCAGTAATAAGAGAAATATATCATAATTACATATAAATTTTATATCCACTAACTTTTCAAAAAACAAAGAAGTCTGATAATACCAATTTTTTTTTAGGACACAGATCACTGAGAACTGATAGTAAAACTATGAACTGGTACAAACATTTTGGAAAACAACTTGGCATAACGTCATGAAGTTTAATATTCACATATTCTGTGATCCAGCAATTTCCACTCCTAGGAATATAGCCTGGAGAATATATATGTGTGTGTGTGTGTGTGTGTATATATATATATATATATATATATATATATATATATATATATATATATATATATATATCATAGCCACATGGTTCATAACAGCAAAAACAAAAAATTGATTAAAAAGTCCAAGAAGAGGTCAATAAAGAAAAATTTTCACAAGTGATAAGCAAATATAATCTATAAAGGAACTAATTTTAAAATTCAGTTTCAACTTTCTTTGGGGGCCAACTCAGAACTGATGTTTTAAATGTTCCATTACTTCCTCCCTTCTCACAAAATTGGGATAATTGCCAGTTCACATATAGCTATTAACTCAAGTGTATTGATTATGTTATTCAAGTCTTCTATTTATCATGCAGGAATTGTGTTCAGCTGCTTGAAAGAGAACAAACAAAAAAGTTGCCTAAACAAGATAGAGGTTTATTTTTTTTTTTCTCTCACACACAAAAAAAGCAATCATACTCCTGGGCATTTGCTCATGAGAAAACAAAACAAAACAAAACCTTGTGTGTACCCATATATTCTTCACAAATGTTTATCCTATGTTTATTCATAATCTCCCCAAACAGAAAACAACACAGTGTTCCTCAAATAGTGAATGAAATACATAAACTGTGACACACACACATACATGTAATGCACTACTACTCAGCAATACAAATTAACAAACTGCTGATACATGCAACCATTTGGATGAAGCTAAAATGTACTTTGATAAGTGCAAAAAAAGCTACATATTGTATATTCCAGTAATATGACACTCTGGAAAAGGCAAAACTGTGGGGAAAGAAAACAGATTAGTGGTTGCCAGGGAATGGGTGTGAGAGAAAGGGATTGTGGTTGTGCTACTGTGACCATTCAATTAACATATATTTTTAAAAAAACAGAAAAAATAAATTATGTAAACAATACCTCATTTTAAAAAAAGACAAAGTAACCCAATTTTGCACTCTGTGCTTGCCTGCTTCATGAGCAACAAGGTGATAAAGCACAAAGCCCATTATTTTTAAGTAACCTGGTGAATAGAGGCTATACACCCCTCAAATGTGGATGGAGTACAGTTTTGCCAGAATGATAAGAGGTCAATCAAAAGTTGACATTCCTACTCAGCCTTGGATGGGACCCAGGCCATTAATATATTCTTCAGGAATTTCGCTGCTTCAGAAAAACCCTTTTCTTGCGGCTGGTAATACTAGCAGTTCTCATCTTGCATGTCCAATCAGCACCTGTTTTTCAGTGGCAATCTGACTTGGGGGCAGGGCTCAGTCAAGTCTGTCTCCCAGAGTTCATTTTCTGAAAAGGTTTTTGTGTTGTTTTTCTTTTTCCTAATTATAAATCTCTGTGCTTGTGAGCTGGGCAGTACAGCTTTGCCTCCACCAGTTTTTATCTGACTTCTTTAGTCTTTCTGACTCATGACATCCTTCATTGCAGCCGGCTCTAGCTGTGCATGCAGGAGGAGCCTATTGTGACCTGGTAGGAGGAGGAAGGCAGGGGTTCTTGCATGTTTTGCTGCTTTTATTCCTCTCCTGTGTGCCCAGTGCCAGACTACTACTGCATTATCAATACAATAGATTTACCTCCTGTCCAATACTCTCCAGGTACCACTTTCCCATCTTTTACAATCTACATTTCCCCAAGTTTTATTAAACTTTTATTAAAGAGGCAGTCCAAATTCTCCATATCCTGGCTCAGATACTACAGCCTAAAGCCAATATTTTAAATTATTCTAACAGGAAGAAAATAAAAGAAAAGTAAACTATTCATTCCCCAAGACTATGACCTTGGAGAGGAACTACTCTGTAACAAATGTCTGAACTTTTAGACAGCACTCCCATCCTCAATCTCAGTTGCATCTCATTCCAGCAAGGTCATCTTCTCCCTTAAATAAAATCATGCCGAATTAAAATAAATTAAGTATTTAATTTTCTCAAGTTATAAAATAAAGGAGCATTTTAATTCTTTAGTTAAATTGCCTCAAAGCCATTTCAGTTCATTACAATGGGGAAGCCTAGATCATTCTGGAAATGCTGAAACTTAGAGATTAATTTCTCAGGTCCATTAAAAGTCCAAACATTGTCTGATCTACCTGCCAGAACACTGCATACATTTATTCATCTTTTGATCAAAATTTCAGGCAGAAATTATATTTATATCATTAGCCAGTAGAAATTTCATATCTAATTTACATTTTTGGAGGGGTCCTAGTATATGAAGAAAATCATTTCTGAATTCGTTTTCTCTATCATAAATAAACAAAAATCACTTATATAAATTAAAGAGCTCAAAGATTTAAGCTACTTTTAAGGAGGAAATTTTAAGACATATTTAAAAGTTTTGCTCTTAACCAAAATCTTTAACTTGAAGCCAATTTCTTCCTTAGTCACGTTTTCAGGGAAAGTTTTTTTTTTTAAAGGTTTTTAAATTTTATTAGTATTACTATTATACTTTCCTGCATTTAAAACTCTGGCTGTCTATTTAAATCCCTAGGTTTTGTGATCTCGTGTTTCACACCATTTCTACAAGGAGAGTCAGCTCTGTAAAATTTAAAGCATTTTCATCTCTGCTGTCACCACTTCTCACTTCTTAAAGCCCTAGCCACGGTCAAATCTCTCTGAAAGGGAAACAAGGAAAACTACCCCATTTACAATAGCCTCAAAAAATACTTGGGAATCAACTTAATGAAAGAGGTGAAAGACCTCTACAATGCACACTACAGAACACTAAAGAAAGAAATTAAAGAGGACCTTAGAAGATGAAAGGTCTCCCTTGTTCTTGTATAGGCAGAATTAATACTGTCAAAGTGACCATACTACCAAAGGACTATCCAGATTTATGCAATTCCAATCAAAATCCCAATGACATTCTTCATAGAAATAGAAAAAGAAGTCATGAAATTCATCTGGAAAAATAAAAGACCCAGAATACTAAAGCAATCCTTAGCAGGAAGAGTGAAGCAGGTGGCATCACTATACCAGAACTTAAACTACACTACAGAACAACAGTAACAAAACCAGCATGGTATTGGCACCAAAATAGACTTGTAGACCAATGTTACATAAAAGAAGACACAGAGACAAACCCACATAACTATGGTTATCTTATATTAGACAAACATGCCAAAAATATGCATTGAAGCAAAGACAGCCGCTTCAACAAATGGTGCTGGGAAAACTGGAAAAATAAAATTAAACATCTATCTCTCACCATGCACAAAACTCAACTCAAAGTGGATCAAGGACCTATGAATTAAACCAGAGTCACTGCGCCTAATAGAAGGAAAAGTAGGCCCAAATCTCCATCATGTCAGATTAGGCCCTGACTTCCTTAATAAGTGCAAGGATTAAAATCAAGAATCAATAAATGGGATGGATTCAAACTAAAAAGCTTCTTCTCAGCAAAACAAACAATCAGTGAGGTAAACAGAGCACCTACATTTTGGGAGCAAATTTTTACCACATGCACATCAGATAGAGCACTAATCTCTAGGATATATAAAGAACTCAAAAATTTTAACACCCCCAAAAAATAACCCAATCAATAAATGGGCCAAGGAACTGAACAGATACTTCTTAGAAGAAGATATATAATCAATCAAGAAATATATGAAAAAATGTTCAACATCTCTAGCAATTGGAGAAATGCAAATCAAAACTACTCTAAAATTCATCTCACTCCAGTCAGAATGGCAATTATTAAGAACACAAACAACAATAAATGTTGGCGAGGATGTGGGGGGGAAGGCATACTCATACATTGCTGGTAGGACTGCAAATTGGTGCAGCCAATATGGAAAGCAGTATGGAGATTCCTTGGAAAAATGGGAATGGAACTACCATTTGACCCAGCTATCCCACTCCTTGGTCTATACCAAAAGGACTTAAAAACTGCATACTACAGGGACACAGCCACATCAATGTTTATAGCAGCACAATTCACAATAGCTAAACTGTGGAACCAATCTAGATGCCCATCAGTTGATGAATGGATAACGAAAATGTGGTATATATACATAATGGAATACTATTCAGCATTAAAATAAAATAAAATCATGGCATTTGTAGGTAAATGGATGGAGTTGGTAAATATAATGCTAAGTGAAGTTAGCCAATCCCCAAAAAACAAATTCTCTGATATAAGGAGGCTGATTCATAATAGGGTTGTGGGGGGAGAATTAGATGAATTCTAGATAGAGAAAAGTGGAGGGAAGAGAAGGGAGGGGGTATGGGAGTAGGAAAGATGGTGGAATGAGATGGACCTCATTACCCTAAATACATATATGAAGACACAAATGGTGTGACTCTATGTTGTGTAGGCCAGAGAAATGAAAAAATGTGCTCTATAAGTGTAATATGAATTATAATGCATTCTGCTGTCATACATAACAAATTAGAATAAAAAATCACTTAAAACAGTTAGCAAATGCTCATTTGTTGGGGTCCTGAGGTAGTACTCACGACCTCCCTAATTTCCTTTCTACCATATTTGGTATCAGGCTATGAGGCATTTATTTGAGGTAGCTCTTTGGGGTTCTAAATCTTTTTTTTTTTAGTTGTTGATGGATCTTTGTTTTATTTATTTATATGAGATGCTGAGAATTGAACCCAGTGCCTCACACATTCTAGGCAAGTGCTCTATCACTGAGCCACAAACCCAGCCCAGGGTTCCAACTCTTTTGCTGTTAAAAAATAGAAATAATAAAATATGAAGTAGATTTTTTAAAAGAGGACAAGGAAATAAGATACTACCATGTTTCTAGAATTGAGAAAACTAGAAATATTTGCTAAAGAGCACTAATGGTAACTACAGCATGGAAGCAGATGCTGAGGATGCAGATACCAGTAGTATTTTCCATGCAGAAAAAGAGTCTGAGTTGTTTCTACATACACCATTACCCTTCTAAATCTCAGGCTTACATCATTGCCTGGACTATTTGGATAGTATAGGTATTTTTCTTTAAGGCAGTGTTTACAAATATAGCCAATTCTTGGTTCTTAAATTAGCATCAATGATGGCCGAAGGCAGAGTCAGTGTCATAAGTAGTACCTTGTACCCCAACCTTTTGATGTTCTGGAAAGCCCATCTCTCCTCAATGACTCTTCTCACCAACCAACTAGGCACTTGGTAAGCTCCTTCAATCTACAGACTCAGGTATGTATTCCTCTGAGATTGATTTTCTTCTGTTATTTCTTTACTATTGACTCTCCTTCATCTCTTCCTTTCTCTCCTCCTGGATTTCCCATCAATTTGAACACTATGTTTCCTATATCTGTCTTTCAAACATCCTTTCTTTTCTCTCCTGACTGCCATCTCCATCTTTTGTGCTTTGTGTTATGTTTCA
Organism: Marmota flaviventris; assembly: GCF_047511675.1. NCBI lineage: Eukaryota > Metazoa > Chordata > Mammalia > Rodentia > Sciuridae > Marmota > Marmota flaviventris. Next base: position 128,382,581 of record NC_092518.1, read on the forward strand.
AGCCACATGTATGGATCTCCATAGTAATAGTTCTGTTCATAAGTTTATTCATTATAGTTTGGAAGTTAAGTTATATAGTTTCACATTTCTCATTTATGCTACTCTTAGATTTCTTCAAATGGTCTTGTTATTTTCTATTCAAGATGTCCTGTGCTTCTAGAAGGTCAGTTTACCTGGATGTGTAGAATCTTCTTTTCTCTAGCTGTGGGGTCCCTGAGCTGGAATTAATTTTGTTACAATAGTTTATCCTTTGGGGTTCAGTTCTGTATTTTAGAAATCCCTAAGTTAAGGCATATCTATAGGGTGAGTCAGGTGAAGAAGATTCGCTGCAGGTTAATAATATGGAAACAGTTGGTTCCTTGTGAGTAGTCACTGAACATTTATCCCTTTTGTTATAACCACCAAACTTTTCCAGGTATATGAACACAGTGTTCTCTCACTCAATCAAGGGCTCCTGGATGTTGATTTACAGGTATTCCTGTAGCCCATGGAGGAGAAAATCCTATACAAATCCAAGGTTTCCTATGTATCCAACAGTTGGAGGCCCCATCATCTGCTTGACTCAATAGAGAGAAAATGAAATTGGAATCTATACATCCAAAGTTCTTCTCTTTACTTCAAAACTTAATAATGCACTAATTTTAACAATTTTTAAAATTTTAATCCATAAGTTGACTTAATTTTAAAACTATTCCTGATTTCCCTCCAGGTTTATTACAAGCATTTTCAGAAACTTATTTTGATGGAGAAATTGATGATGATTATGATGGTGATTATTTCCTACTGGGGAATGAATCCAGAGGGACTTTACCACTGAGCCACATCCCCATTCATTTATATTTTTATTTTTTTAATTTTGGGACAAGGTTTTACTAAGTTGATTTAGGGCCTTGATGAATTGCAAAGGCTGGTCTCAAACTTTTGATCTTCCTGCCTCAGCCTCCCCAGTCACTGGGATTACAGGTGTGTACCACTGCACCTGTCTAAGAAGTTTCTGATTTTAAAAAGCTACAAGATTTGCATCATTTTTAGTGTTTAAATAGTCTTTTTATTAGAAGACTTAACTGTCAGTGGTCATATTAACACTAGTTCCAAATCTTAATTTTGAAGATTTTTTCTGAATAATTAATTGAACTCTTTCCATGAATAATAATGGACTGATCCAAATGTACTTTGTTATTTTCTTATTCATAAGACAAAGTCACCATTTACTTGAAGCAATTAATATTATCAAACACACATATTTAAAGTCAAATTGACTTTCATTTCCTTTTTTACAATATCATGCTTTGGTCAGCATTTATAAGTCTAAAAGAACCCAACAAGTACTAAAAGAACCCAACAAGTAGATATAAGTTGTACATCAAGACTTTGCAAAATATACTTTTTTATAAACTGTAATTCTCAGGGTGTACCAATCTAGATGTAAATAGGGAGTCACAATATTGGTCCAATATTAGTATTTCTCTGACCATGTTCCTGTATACTTCCAAGGAAATATTAGTCTCTCTTTTCTTAAAAATAATCTTGATAGTCTCCTGAAAATTCTTCATTTGTTCTACTAGAACCAGTCTTCTAAGCTCCTGTGACATTTTCTATTTCCCCTTTCCTCTACTGACTTCTCCTATTTCTAATACTTCAACCAGAAACACCACAGCAAATGTTTCTGCCCTGTAATTAGATCATTGGTACTACTAGTGTCCACCAATACCTGTGTAGATGCTCAGACCTGTTGCTGAAAGTATGCCATGAACAAATCAAAGATGCACACTCAACAACTGGTGTTATCTCCATTGCTTGAAGAAGATCTTAGGCCAAGTACAAGGTGACTTATATCCTAAGTATTTTAGATTTATGATTTTTTTTTCTTTTCTTATAATCTAGAACTTCAGCATAGGTGCTGAATCCAGAACAAAATCTAAATGACTCATATTACATTATAACTAGAATCAGTCCTCCTTTTCCATTCTGGCCTCTATACTTGAACCCATTTGTTTAATCTCTCTACTCTAAATACTATTTCCTAAAAGGCTCCTCCTTCCTTATGAAAAATAGATTTATGGTAGTTCTTTCTTTCTCCCAACAGACTCTTGGATATGCCTAAATTCCAGCTATAAAAATACATTAGGCTCATACCAGAACATTAGAATCTCATTCATTCTACTTTTAGTTGCCATGATTTATTTGCAGTAGTGGAGACAGAACCCAGGACCTTTCACATGTTAGGCAAGCACTCTACCATTGAGCTACATCCCTAGCCTCATCACTGTTATTTAAATATAAAAACTTATGTTGTCATATAACAAATTATTTCCTTAAATTTTAGTATACTTTATATTTTGGTATGGTTTTCAATGGACAAAAAAAAGATACAAAATAACATAGAGTTCCTGTATAACTCTCACCTACTTTCCCCTAATGCTAATATTTCACATTAGAATGTTACATTTTTCACAATTAAAAACCTACCTATTAACTAAACTAGAGGCTTTATTCATATGTCACTACTTTCCACCTTACCTTCCTTTTTCTCTTATAAGATTCAATCCAGAATACCACATTGTATTTTTGTCATCATGTCTTTTTAGTTTCTTCTAATCTGCCATTATTTCTTGATATTTCCATGATGCCTTAATTTTTAAATGGTTGAAATATTTTATACCAGTTATAAGAAAGGGTCTGAGGCCTACTCTGGCTAGGTACTATGAGTTATAGAAAACATATCTCTGCATTAATATTGAAAAGTCTTATTTGTCAATATCAAGGAGAGCAAGAAAGTTTTACAATGTTGTGTCAACATATGATAGTCACAGATTATACTACTGAAATTAGACTTTCTTCCCTCAAAACTGGCAACATTTTCATAGAGACCAAGAGCAAATCACTCTAAGCTCAACCCACACCCTCTGCTCTTTTGAGGAATTCACCATTGCGAGTCACTGGATATGTAGAATGTAGTACTCACAGCTAACTGCATATCTAACATTTGTCTTACATTCTTCCCAAAGAAATTCAGTTAATTTAGGACAGCAACATGTCTGGCTATCATCTTCAGTCTTTCTTGCCATTATGTGTGGCCATGTAACATTATTCTAACTAATGAAATGTAAACAAAAGTCTACTAGATGGGCTTCTGTTAGAGACAGTTATTTTCTTCATTTACAAAAAAAGGAGCAGCTGGCATGTGCTTTTTGCACCCTGTTCTTCCCCAGTTTTCCTGCATAAAATGTAACCTCAAGGCCTGGAGAAGGAACAATCAACGTGGGAATATGAGAACAGCAAGGAGTATGAGTTAGAAGCAGAAGGAGTATCCATACCAGCTCCTCACTTCCTGTCTCCAGAGTTTTTGTTATGTGAGAATAATAAATAGTATGAACTCTTTATGTAAGTAAATATTTGTCAGGTTTAAGTGGAATGTAATCAAATGTAACAATATTGACAAACAGAGTCACACTTTCAATGCATCGTGACCCAGCATAAGCAGTAAACAGCCTTAATAACCACTTTAAATAATCTCTGAGAGACCAAAAAGGATGAGAAAAATACACTTATTGTGTTCAGGCACAACACTCTAATGAGGAACACACTTTTATCCCCATTATGTGGATATGGAAACTGAAGCCCAGAAACATCAAGCTGCTGGCAAATTTGAATTTACAATCAATAGCCCTTCCACATCTCATGTGCCATGTGGATAACAAGTAGCAATAAGCAAACCTCTAGTCCTTGGGATTTCAACAACTGTTTAGACTAATCTCTGCTTTAGTTCTTTCACTAGATGGGCCTCAGCATGAGTCTTCCATTCTAGCCAAGCTTACTTCTGATTTTCCTAGTATTAGTCTGATTTCTTGGTTTTGTACCTCAGATTCCATATAGATTAGGTATTTCATCAGTCTGAAATGCATATGGGCTGCAGGTTACAGGAAAGGCAGCTTAGGAAGTCTCAAACAAAAGTTTATTTTTTCACCCAAGAAGTCTGCTGGTAAGTGGCTGTTGGCAAAACTTCAGTGATGCTATGGTAATTCTCTTGGCCCCATCCTCAAAATTTCCCTACCTTTGGGCATCATTTCCATGATGAAAACAAGCATAACAGGGGAAGAGGTACCATAAGCCAAGTTTGACTCATATATCAAAGAAAAAAAGCAAAAACTTTCCAGAAACTTTGCAGTCGATTTTTATTTACATCTTATTTGGAAAAAAAAAGTTATTCAGCCATTCTTACTGCAGAGTTGGTTGGAAACGTGCACATTTACATTTTCTAGTCTCTTAGGTAAAAGAAAATGAGGCTGGGTGTGGGAGTTGACTCAGGTAACTCAGTGTCTGCCACTGACTACATGCTTACCTGTCCTCAATGAATAAAGAGAAAATAATAAATTATCTTATAATGAAATAGATACACAGACACCTTTAAGATTAATACTTTTACTCTTTGATAAAATGAAACTTGTTGGGGCTATGAATATGAGCCCTGGCACTCAACCCTAAGCTACAAAGAAAATTCCAACTCACATGTCAAATATCAAGCTCTGACACGTGAAGAGCTTTTAAGTTGTTTCTCCCATGCTCATAACAAGAAAAACATTGAAAAAATCAATGTATTTTTTTAGACCCAGAGATTTTAGTTCACAGGACAAACCACCAGCCCAAAATCTAGAGACAGCTGAAAACAGAAAATCAGAACACAAATCAGATTACCTGAAGCAGAAGCTGCTGGAGCCAATTAGTGGTAGAAAAACTTAAACATTAGTTTTGATGACTTGTGTGAGGTTGTGGACTAAGAGTTAAAAATTCTTGGTGGGGGAGCCTGGGTGATAGGGCTACATTTTCATGGGTTTTGTCTCCAGGAACCCCACCAGGTTTTCACAGTGAAGACTGGAGAAAAACTCCCATTCTGGTTTCCAGAGGAGGAGGGGAAGAAACCATGTAAGACGGAAACCCAAGGATAGCAAAGGCAACAAAAATAAGGACACTAAATGAAACTGAAGCATCTGGTGCCCACAGATGCTACAAACATTAAACACAGTCCAGCTCCTAGCCAGATTAACATACAACCTCAAAGTAAAAGCTTAATCACCTCAGTTCCTATTACCCAATATATCATGCTTGACTTTCAAGAAAAAATTGCATGCTAAAAAGCAAGAAAAAAAAATAAAGTCTGAAGAGACAAAGCAAGCATAGACTCCAGATTAATATGACATTGCTTTTGAAATTATTGAACAGGGAATTTAAAATAACTATAACTATAATTAATATGTTAGGGATTCTAATGGAAAAAATAGACAACCTGCCAGAACAAATGGGTAATGTTAGCAGAGAGAGGGACTCTCCAAGAAAGAATAAAAAAGAAATGATATAAGGCTGGGGTTGTGACTCAATGGTAGGGTGCTTGCCTAGTATGTGTGGGGCAGTGGGTTCAATCCTCAGCATCACATAAGAATAAGTAAATTAGTAAGTAAGTAAATAAAAAAAATAAATAATGGTATAAAAAGTAAGGATACAAACAAACACACACTGCAAAAAAATGAAGAATTTCTTTGATGGGCTCATTAGTATAGTGTATTTGGCTAACAATATAAACTTCCCAAACTGAAATTCAAAAATTAAACATAATGGGGGAAAAAACAAAATATCCAATAACCATGGCACATTTACAAAGGGTATATACAATATGCACAATAAGAATACCAGAAGGCAAAAAAGGAGCAGTAGAAATCCTTGAAGTAATTAAGTCTGAGAATTTTCCAAAATTAACGACAAACACCAAACCATAGACCGACCCATGAAGCTCAGAAGATAAATACCAAAAAAAGTAAAAAAGGTCCACACCTAGTGACATCATGTTTAAAGTGAAGAAATATGAAGACAAAAACTTGAAAGAAGCCAGAAGAGAGGAGAAATTTATTAATAGAGGAACAAAGATAGCTCATCAGAAACCGAGTAAGCAAGAGGAGGCTGGAATGAAATACTTAAATTGATACTTGAAGAAAGAAAAAAAATCCCTAAAATTCTCTATCTTGTGAAATTGTCTTTCAAAAGTAAGAAAGTACTGTCTCAAAAAAAAGAAAAAGAAAAGAAAGAAAGAAAAAGAAAGTACTGTCTCAGGTGAAGGTAAGAGAATTTATTATCAGTAGATCTGCCTCAAAAGAAAAGTTAAAAAAAATTCTTCAGAGAGAAGGGAAATGACAGATAAAAATTTCAAATCTATCTAAATAAAGGAAGAATTTTCAATAAGGAATGAGTGAACATTAAAAACTCTTACTTTTCTTTACCTAATAGATACAGAGTAACTACACCAAACTAATGGCAACAGTGTATTTGGATGATTATATTATACTAGGAGGTGAAATGACTGACAGCAAAGTTATGAGAGGCAGGAGGTATGAATTGGAAATACTCTGTAATATGGTATTTGTTCTAACAATGATGTCATTTCAAGGTGGAATTAAATTAGATACAAATATATATTGCAAAATCTAGAGAAACCTCTATTATCTAGACACATAAATAGAAAATAGAATGATTTAAAATATTCAATTAAAAGCAGAAAAAGCAAAAAAGGAAACAAAGAAGTAAGATAAATAAAAAGTTATATACATGGTAGATATTGATCTAACTTTATTATTACTATAAATGAGAATGGTCTAAATACATGGATTAAAAAACAGGGACTATAAGAATGGCTTAAAAAGGAAGACCCAAAAAATTCATTCCTTTTTTTTTATATTTATTTTTTGATATCCGGGATTAAACCCAGAGGCTCTTAACCACTGAGCCACAATCCCAGCCTTTTTGTATTTTTTCACAGTTTGAGGCAGGCTCCCACTAAATTGATTATTGCCTCATTAGGTTGCTGAGACTGGCTTTGAATTTGTGACCTGTCTGCTTCAGCCTCATGAGCCACTGGGATTACAGGTGTGTGCCACCATACCTGGCTCAAATTCATTCTTATGTTGAAGAGTTCAATACCTCTCTGTTAGTAAATGATAGATCTAGCTACAGAAAAAAAACTAAAAAGAACCAATAAAATAAAAATAGAAAATGAATAAAGATATGATTGAACTGAACAGCCTCCATCAATTGAGTCAATCTAACTGAATTAGTTCATCCAGCAATGACAGAATACACATTTTTCCCAAGTTCATATAAAATATTCACTAACATAGACCATATTTTTTTTAATAAAATACAACTTAAAAATTAGAAGAATAGCCTAGCAACTCAGGAGGCTGAGACAGGAGGATTGTGAGTTCAAACCCAGCCTCAGCAAAAGCAAGGTGCTAAGCAACTCAGTGAGACCCTGTCTCTAAATAAAATATAAAAAAGGGCTGGGGATGTGGCTCAGTGGCTGTGTGCCTCTAAGTTCCATCCCTGGTACCCCCCTTCCAACCAAATTAACAGAATGGTAATCAAACAGTATATTTTCAGAGACCACAAAGAAATTAAGTGAGAAATTTAAAAACATAGAAATATAACTGAAAACTCTCACCAAACAGTTGGAGATTAAACAGAAAACTAAATAATAGATGGGCCAAAGGAGAAGTTTTGAGATATATTAAACATATTTTTGAACTAAACGGAAAAAAATACAAAATTTGTGGAATGCAGCAAAAGCAGTGGTTAGAGGAAGATTTATGTATCAGTGATTGGAATTTAAGTTTAAAAACACTATACCGGACCCTCACCCGCTGCCAAAATGTCTGAAGCTGTGCCTGCAGGTTCCAGTGCTGCCACTGGCAGTAATTGGAGAATTCAGCAGACACAAACTCAAGTAGATGAGGTTGTTGACATAATGAGAGTCAATATGGACAACGTGTTAGAAAAAGACTGGAAGCTCTCTGAGCTAGATGACCATGCAGATGCATTGCAGGCAGGAGCGTCTCAATTTGAGACAAGTGCTGCCAAGTTTAAGAGAAAATATTGGTGGAAGAATTGCAAGATGTGGGCAATAGGAATCAGCATTCTGATCATCATCATATCATCGCCATCATCATCATATCATCATAATATGGAGCATCTCTTACTGAAGAACTAGCGAAACTCAAACCTGCTGTTCAGGAAACCTCTTCAAGACTTTTGACTTAGAACCTGCTATATTATCCAGCTTACCTACTGTTATTTTCAAAATGATTATTTTTGTTAGTTCATATAAAGTTTGGTTTCTAGGCTATGTGCCTGTGTTTTTTAATATGCACTCCAAACCAGAGGGCCAGCCCTCCCATGTTTTGCACAGTGCCTGTACAGATTTACCTATGAACAATAGAGGATGACTGGACACCAGAGTACTGTAATCTAGACTTAACGTTGTCACTAATTCATTGCCATTGATTCTAGTTAAGGGAATCCATCCCAAGTTCACTATCCTGGTCATTTGATATTATCTTCAGAGCCACATCTTAAACTTTTGGGTAATCAGATGTCCAACTTGTACCTTCCAGGAAGAACACTACTGCTTAATACTGACCTGTGACAATAAAAGGCTATGCCTTATTTTGATACTTTTCCCTGTAAGCCCTCTTCTTTTTGTAAGCACTACTGACTCATCATAATATGAAGCATTTAAAATAAGATGCTGGTTAAAAAAATGCCCTTTTGTTAGGAAAAAGAACCAAAATACCATTTACATCAACATCAAACCCCAAAATATTTAGGCACAAATATCACTAAGCATTTTTTATGTCTATATGAGAAAAACTATAAAATTTTGATGGAAGAAATAAAATATCTAAACAAATTGAGAAATATACCATGCTCACAAATAAGACTCAGTATTGCTAAGATATTGCTTCTTTGCAATTTGATCTATAGATTCAATGCAATCCCAATCAAAATTACAGGAAATTATTTAGTAGATATTGACCAATTAGGTTGTGTTTTTTTTAAAATTTATTTTTAGTTGTATAAGTACCGCACACTAACTGATTGTGACTCTTCAACAAATGGTGCTGAGAAAACTGGAAATCCATATGCAACAAAATGAAATTAAACCCCTATCTCTTACTATGCACAAAACTCAACTCAAAGTGGATCAAGGACCTAGGAATTAAACCAGAGACTCTGCATCTAATAGAAGACAAAGTAGGCCCTAATCTCCATCATGTGGGATTAGGCCCCAACTTCCTTAACAAGACTCCTATGGCACAAGAATTAAAACCAAGAATCAATAAATGGGATGGATTCAAATTAAAAAGTTTCTTCTCAGCAAAAGAAACAAACTGTGAGGTGAATAGAGAGCTGACATCTTGGGAGCAAATCTTTACCCCTCAAACATCAGATAGAGCACTAATCTCTAGGGTAAGAGAAAAAAAAAAGCTAAACAACAAAAAATCAAATAACCCAATCAATAAATGGGCTGAGGACCTGAACAGACACTTCTCACAACAGGATATTCAATCAATTAACAAATATATAAAAAAATGTTCACCATCTCTAGCAATTAGAGAAATGCAAACCAAAACCATTCTAAGATTTCATCTCACTCCAGTCAGAATGGCAAGTATTATGAAGACAAACAACAATAAGTATTGGCGAGGATGTGAGGAAAAAGGCACACTCACACACTGCTAGTGGGACTGCAAACTGGTGCAGCCAATATGGAAAGCAGTATGGAGATTCCTCGGAAAACTTGGAATGGAACCACCATTTGACTCAGCTATCCCTTTCCTCAGTCTATACCCAAAGGACTTAAAAACAGCATACTACATGGACTCAGCCGCATCAATGTTTATAGCAGCACAATTCACAATAGCTAAACTGTGGAACCAATCTAAACGCCCTTCAGTAGATGAATAGATTTTAAAAATGTGGCATATATACACAATGGAATTTTACTCAGCAATAAAAGAGAATAAAATCATGGCATTTGCAGGTAAATGGATGCAGCTGGAGAAGACAATGCTAAGTGAAGTTAGCCAATCCCCCCACCAAAAAAAGGAACAAATGGTGAATTTTTTCTCTGATATAAGGAGACTGACTCATAGTAGGGTAGGGAGAGGGAGCATGGGAGGAATAGACAAACTCTAGATAGGGCAGAGGGGTGTAAGGGGAAGGGAGGGGGCAGGGGATTAGCAATGATGGTGGAATGTGATGGATATCATTATCCAAAGTACATATATGAAGACATGAATTCGTGTGAACATACGTTATATACAGAGATATGAAAAATTATGTACTATAGAATTGTGATGCATTCCACTGACATGTATTTTAAAAAATAAAAGCAATTACAAAAATTAACTTGAATTTCTGAAATTTTAAAATAAAAACATTTTTAATTTTAGATGGACACAATGCCTTATTTTATTTGTTTATTTCTTTATGTGGTGCTAAGGATTGAACCCTGTGCCTCACATGTGCTAGACAAATGCTGTATCACTGAGCCACAACCCCAGCCTTTCACTGTAGTTTATATAGAAAGTCATACATCTCAGAAGAGCCAACACATATTTTAAAGAACAAAGATAAAAGACAGACAATATCTGACTTCAAGATTTACTATAAAAGTCATAGTAATCAAGACAGTATGGTACTAATGAAAGAACAAATAGGTCAATGAAACAAAACAGGCTAACATTAGACCCACATATATATAGCCAACTGATAATTGTCAAAAAAGCAGACAATTCAATCAAGAAACTATGGCTTTCTAACAATTGGCGCTGGTATACTTGGACATACATTTATAAACAAACAAACAAAAATCTAGACACAGACTTTATACATCTCACAAAAATTACTCAAAATAAATCATAGGCCTAAATGTAAAACACAAAACAATAAAACTTCTAGAAGTTAACAAAGAAATTCTAGGTGAAATTAGGTTTGATAATGACTTTTTGGGGACAATATCAAAAGTATTTAACTTTTAATTGATTTTTTAAAAATTCAATTTAATTTTTAACTTTTTACTCTGTAAAAGATACTGTTAATTAGGAGAAAAAAATAATACAATGACTAAGAGAACATACTTGCAAAACACATATCTGGTAAAGATCTGGTATCTAAAACATAAAAAGAATTATTAAAACTCATAAAGAAGACAACCTAATTTTTAAATGGGCAGAAGATCTGAGCACATACCTTATCAAAGAAGATATGCAGATGGAAATAAGCACATAAAATGATACCCAATGTCATATGCATTAGCAAATGATAAATTAAAGCAACAATCAGATTCTACTACATACCAGTTAGAATGGCCAAAATCCAAAACACTGAAATACCAAAATCTGGTAAAGATGTAGAGCAATAGGAAATCTCAATCATTGCTGGTGGGAATGCAAAATGATGCAGCCACTTTGGAAGAGCATTTGACATTTTTAAAAAATCCAAATTTAGTTTTGCTATATGACCCAACAGTCACTTTGGTTGATATTTACCTTAGTGATTTGAAAGACAATGCTCCCCCCCAACACACACACACACACACACACGAAATGCACAAGAAAGACTACAGCAGGTTTACTTATAATCAAACTGGAAGCAGCCAAGATGTCCTTCAATAGGAGAGTGGAAAACCAAACTATTATATCCATACAGTAGAATATTATTTCACAATAAAAAGAAATAAACTATCAACCCATAAGAAGACATAGAGGAATATAAAATGAATATTAATAAGTAAAAATAAAACACAATGAAAACTACATTCTACATAATTCCCACTATGGCACATTCTGAGAAAAGTAAAACTATGCTGACAACAAAAAAGTAAGTGATTGCCAATGGTTAGGAGGTAGTGTAGATTAACATGTGAAGCACAGGGAATTTTTTATGTAGTGGAATGGACACATTAGGCAAAACTCACAGAGCAGAACAGAACAAATAGTTAACCTTAATGTAAACTATACACTTTAGTTAATCATGGTGTATCAGTTGTACTAAATGTATCACACTAATACAAGATTTTAGTAATAGGGAAAACTGCATGGGATAATGTGTGAGAAGAGTAGGAACTGTGCTACCTGCTCACATTTCCTGTAAATCTAAAAGTTCTCATTGCATTTTGTCTAATATCTCATTCAAAGGAGAAGTCAAGGTGAGGTGAAATTGTCAGAGAAAGTGTCATGGAAGAAGGAAGACAGCAGAGTCCTGAAGGGTACATAGGATTTCCCGAGTTGGAAAGGGCAGAAGGCATTTCAGCTGGGATTGAGGCATGAAAAAAGACTCAGAGGGCTCAAGTTGCAAAAGAGCAGGAAATAACACAGAATTAATCAATGCAAAGACAACAGGCAGCAATTTAATGGAAGGCAGTGGCCAAGGCAGGGATAGAAGCACTGAAGCATCTTTCTAATATTAGATAATACAGGCACAGGAGCAGACTTGACCTTGGCTACGTCCTCAATACCTATTCATCAATTCACTCATTCACCCATTCAATAATATTTAGTAAACATCTAATATGTTCCAGACACCATAGTAGGCACTGGGGATCAGCTGTAAATGAAATAAATGAAAATCTCTGTTCTCACTGAGCTTACATTCTAGTGAGGGGAGACAGACAGAAACTATCCAGTATTTTCAAGAAACAGCAAAGAAAACACTGTGGCTGGAATGGAGTGAAGGAGGAAAGTAGAAGGTGAGACAGAGGAGATAACAGAAGCCAGAGCTTCTGTGTAGCACACTGAGGCTGGAATAAATAATTAATGACTGTGGCTTTTGCCTGAGAAATTGAGGGAGTCCTTGGGAGGTTTTGAGTGAGGAGTGACTTGCTTGATACCTGAAGAGGGTCATTCTCTTTTTTTATGTTGGGAGTTGACAGAGAAATGACAAGAGTGGCTACACTGAGACCAGTAAAGAAGTTGTAGCCATTTTCCAGGTAAGAGAGAATGGCGACTCAGATCACAGGTTTAACAGTGCAGGCGATAAGAAATCAATTCTGAACTCTGAAAGGATTTGTCATTGGATTAGATGTCTGAGATAAAGACAGTCAAAATGACTTAATTTTAAACAGCCTGAGCAACTAATGCAAAGGCAGGTGTTGCCAGTAACAAAGTGTGAAGACTTTGGGCTATAAAGCAGGTTCGTGAGCAAGGCTGAACCCAATGTCTGAATTCAGATGGTCTATCTTGAAAAGGGGAAATTAAAAAGCTAGTGATCAGAGCAAGACTGAGAAATGGAGTGAACAAGGAAAGATTAAGTTAAAGTGTGTGAACATAGTTGGGATTAGCATTTATTCATTCATTGAACATATTCTGAAATCAAATATTTTTTAGTATGCCTAGAGCCCAAAGACAAGACAATTTCCTTGCCTGAAGGGAATGGAGAGTCCAACGAAGGAAATAGAAATGTAGATAAATGAGTCTAGTATTTTATGCGTCATAATAGAGGCATTCAACATCTGAGTCCCTGCTATATAGGCAGTACAATGAGGAAACAGGAGGTATACACAGTGTTCTTTAAAAGCACAAAGAAATGTTTGCAAAGGTCCATAAATTAATTCACAAGGATTTTTCACTATAATATGATATCAGAGTGTTGGCAATAATCTAGATACTGTATCACTAGGAATACATATCAGTAAAATCTATGGCATACACAAAAGCAATTAGAAATAACAAACCAATTGTACCCACAGCAATGTGGATATAGCTCAGAAATAGTGTTAGTGGAAACAGTTTCCATAAATGCAGAAGACGTATACAAAACACGACTTGTCCAAAATTATCAAAAAGCTATAGCAAACATGTTGTAGATTATGTCTAGAAGACAATGGGGATTGAGAATGATGAGGAAAAATAATTTCAATAAAAAATATAAACAAGAGGAGCCAGGTAGGAACTGATGATGATAATATGCTGAGAACTGAAGAGCAAAGTTAACTCAACTCTTTGCACCGGAGGTAAAATAACTACCAAATAGGAATTCAGCTGATAACCTTAAGGGGAAGGGTATTTATGGGGCCTGCAAGCATGTCCAGGCACATGAAGGCATGAAATTGCATCTTAGGTTCAGGAACAGTTGTAAAGAGCAGACATGTTTCAAAGCCCTGGGCAAATTGCACAACATCTTACGGAAGGTATAATCTTTCCAATATGTCCCCTTTTACTACTTTGGAGTTAAAGATAACACTCTGCTCTCTTTCAGACTGTGGTGAGATTCTCTTTCAGCCCTATTAGAGTTTTCATATATTGTGACTATGCCAATGACCCTAGTACAATGGGGCATTTCTGTTTTAGCCTCAAGGATTGTGGCCCTTGATCTACTGCTTTAAAGCTGGAGTTCCACCAGCAAGGACATTGTTGTTCTTTCTGTGAGTCAGGTGGGAAAGGAACTGGAGGACCAACATGCCTCTCATTTTAGGACACCTGCCTGAGGCAGTTTACTCCACCCCCCCCAACCCCCTCCCCCCCCAACCCCCTCCCCCCCCCTTGCCAGTTAACTCTTACCTCTCATATTCCCACCGGAATCATTCCCTTCTCTAGCAACACCCCTCCTGCTCCCCAGACTGGATCAGGTCCCACTATAATAGGTGTACCTATTCTTCATAGCCCTTATCACAGTTGTAAATCTATACTGATTTTGTGATAATTTGATTTATGTCTATCTACACCTCTAGATTCCAAGTTCAATGCTGGCAGTCATTTTGGTTACCAATGTCTCACTAGCACTTACCACAGTGCTTGGCACATGGTTTGCACTTAATAAACTTCTTAGTTGAATGCAAGTCTTGTAGACAAAGGGAATATGGGTCAATGTGGATATGAGCTCAGTGAAGAGGCAGGAATGGGAAAGTTATGGTTGGCGCTACTGTAGAGGGTAAAGGCGGAGAACTGCAAGAAAAAGGTGCAACTGCCCCTGTAGACTGGCCAGATGAGTGCTACATACATGCACACCCTCTGGTGCAAGGTAGGCATTGAGAAGGGCAGAAACGCACTGTAAAGGAATTAATAAGCACAAAACACATTCTTTTTGCATCAAGGTCAAGAAAAATATAAAAATGAATTGAGGAAAGAGGAGTATGTGGTCCGGTGCCACTCAGAAGGTACAGAATGTACCCACAAGACAACCCAAGATCTCTTAGTGGGGAAGGGTGTTATTCTCTGCCCTGTACCTTGAAGGGTCAGTGTGCTTGCCACTGTTACAGTTAAAAGTCTTTTCAAATCTAATTCATCACCTTTCTTGTCCCACCTCCAATTCAATCAGGCTCTGCGCTACTTTGGGAGAAAAAAAAAGTGAACCAAATCAAAGCCCCGTCTAATCCTTGCCCGGCCCCAGGATGCAGTTGATCTCCATAGGAGGCCCTTTCCCACGGCCCCCTTGCAGCTCTACACAAATCGGCGCTCTGGCCCTCCCCAGTAGATGCTAGGCCGCTCGACCTGTCACCGCCCTTCGCGCCTTCCCGCCCTACACCGAGCCCGCGCACGTCCAACCCGCGCGCCCTACGCCGGACCCGGTCCCAGCTAGTTCCCAGCAGCGCGCACGCGCGCCCTCCCCAGCCCGTGAGGAAGAAGAGGGCGGGGCCGAGGGGGCCGAACCCGCGGCGGGAGGGGCGGCATAAATCACGTGACGCGGTTTCACTGTTTACACGAGGAGCGGGCCGAGCGTTCGGCCTCAGTCAGGCGCTCGTCTCCGTTTCGGTTTCACTTCCGGTGAAGGGCCGCCTTAGAGCGGGCGGCGAGCCGACGGCGAGCGCGGGCGGCGGCGGTGACGGCGGCGCCGCTGCCGGGGGGCGTGCGGCAGCGCGGCGGCGGCGGCGGCGGCGGCGGCGGCGGCTGGGCCTTGAGCGCCCGCTGCCCACCTCTCGGGGGCGGGCTCCCGGCGCGAACAAGGCTGAAGAGAAGATGGAGGAGCTGGTGGTGGAGGTGCGGGGCTCCAATGGCGCTTTCTACAAGGTACTTGGCTCCAGGGCAGGCCCCATCTTCGTCCTGCCTTCCCTCCCTTTTCTTCTCGGTGTCTCCAAGAAGGCAGGCCTGGGGCCCTCTTTCGGAGCGCTGCTCCCGGTGTCCAGGACGCACTCGGCGGGATGTTGTTTGGGAGGGAAGGACTAGACTTAGGGCCTGTAGGAAGCCCCTGGAGCTCCGCTCAGTCTCCGATTAGAGGCCCTGGAGCCTACCGGGATGAGAAAGAAGCAAGGAGAAGAGGGAGCCCTTCTGAGGCCAAGCCCGGCCAGGGAAAGAAATGGGCGAGGGTCGGCGGCAGGTACAAACGAGATCCCGGCGGGAAGGGCCAGAATGGGTTCTAAGTGACAGGAAACGCTTTTTCCTTCTTTCCCAAATGTACTCTGTCGGCGGTATCCGGGCCTGACGTGTGGGTAGTTGTGGAGGAGCTGGGGGCGCTCCATCGGGGCTGCCTCCTGCCTTGCCAAGAGGGTTTCAGGTCTCCTTTGGATCCAGTGTTCTGGCCCAGCTTTGGGACTTGGGAGAGCGCCCCTGTTCTGGACGAGCGGTGTGGAGAAAGAGTAGTAAGAAGCAGTAGTCAGCACCATATCACAATGGCAACTGTTTTTTGGTGGCCCTGTCTTTGTGAATTTCAGAGAAAATTTTAGACCTAAAAGTTTCAGGAAGACCTTAAGATATCTGAGCGATGCATTAAAGAAGTTGACCATCGGGAATATTCCTGGACCCCCTCCCTTTCTATAAATGGGGATAAATTCAGGAATCCAGATGCTTCAGCGCCTAAAAACATTAGCAACTTTGCTACTTAAAAGAATTCTTTGTATTTAAGTCCTCAAAGACCTGAATATATGCCACGAAACTTCAGGAAATTAACTAGGAGTGCATAACTACTAGGGAATTTTACTAGGGGATGTTTGGAAATATTTTTTTGTACTCAAGAACTTGATTTTTATTCTCTTTGATTCTGTAGAGTTGCAGTGGCCTGTATTAGTTGTGGTTTTAAATAGGCATTTGTAAGTTTACTGCATTTTTTTAGTTCATTGAATATCAACTAATATCTTAAATGTTTAAATATTTGGATGTAGCCATAGTGCATGCATTTGTACCTTCTTCCTGTAGATCTAGTAATCTATAAATTCTCATCTCCTCTTGAATGTAACTTCTGTAAGTAATATCCAACCTTACTACACTTTGTTGGCAACAGAAGATGCACGTGGAAGGAATCATGAAAAATAGCTATTTCCATTGTGAAACACAATTTACAAACGTATAGAAAAATGTTTCCAGTAGAGCATGTTTGGCTATAGGACAATATGTGACTTCAATATATATTTTGTGCTTGTCAATTTTATGGGGACATTGGATAAAACTATATTTCATGAAAAAGTAAAGTATGCAAACAGTTCCATACTTTCAGCAAAAAGGTAAGACCGTCTCGAAAAAAATAAAATAAAAACCCTCCACATTTATGCTCTTAAACTTACCAATGCAGAATTGTTTCATTTGACTCTGCAGTCAAAATTTTCATTTCAGTTTACTAGGGTGACTTTGTGTAGAAGCATTCTGGGTCCTAGATTGGTAGTTCTGGTCACTAGAGATTTGGCATTAACTATAATTTATGAGCAGGGACTAAAGTTAAGCGGTATTCTAATCTATGATAGTTTAGATGCCAATCTTACTAAAAGGTGAAGCTGGTTTGCTTTAGAAGACAACTTGCTGTGGTGATTTTGCTTGCAAAGTGACTGACTGGAATATAAGAAATATCCTCTCTTTTTGCTTTTTTCTCTCACATGCTTAAAGCAAGTTACTTAATTTGAAGGTGGATGAAAAAGAATGGTTGACCTTTGATTCCATGACAGAAAATTTAATTCTCGAACAAATGTATGTAGAAAAAGTGCTGTTATGTTTTATTTAATTACGGTTGATTTTTAAGAAAACCTCCAAAGATCTGTATTGATGGAACAATATTTTCTATAATGAAAAAGTTTTAAATAGTCATCTGACTTAGAAAATTGCTGTAGATTGAGTTGCCTTTCTGGTGATGTGGACGGGAAAGATGGGAAGTAAAGAACAATTTTTAAAAATGAACTACTATGGAGAAATATTACAATTATGGAGTAAAATGGGAACTTTGTTCAACAAATTGATAGAATAGCCTTCAAAAACTAAACAAGTCAAACAGCTTCATAACAAATGAATTCAGACTTTGACAAAAGACAAAAGTACCATATTCCAAAGTATAGTGCTGTCTCTCCTGAGCACATGCAGTATAAACTAAATAAAATAAGTGCTAGGAATGATTTCTTTCTGAAAAACTGACTAAAGCTCAAAATTCAGAATTAACAAAAATCAAGAAGCCTAAACCCTAAGATTGAAACAGCTCTGTTCACTTTTCATTTTTGCCTTTGGTATTTATTATGAAAACTTAAAAGTTAGACTTAGTAACAACCAGCGTGACTACTTTAATGCTTACATATTTCTTTTAACTTGGAAAGTGTTGGTCACAAGTACTACTTATAGAGCCCTGTGGGTATTTTATTTAAGATATGAAGAAACATTGCCTTGTACCTCATAAAATCTTTACAAAGCATTTCCTAAGCGAATAATAATGTTAAAATACAGTCTTTATTCTAGGGCCATCTGCTCCAAATATGGTTTTCTTTGGATTAAGAGTTTTGATGTGTTCAGAGTGAATCCATTTTAGATGTAGGATGCATGTCATTCCAATATGAAGGCACTGCATGTATACTTAAGAAATATTTCTAGGTTTTATGCATTAGTATGAAAATTACTAAAGATGGATAAATTGAAAGTATAGTGGCTAGTATCTATTCATTAATGTAATATGGTGTCATTATGTTAATTTGTAATTGTAATTACAGATTATACTTTAATATATCTTATTTTTTAAGTTTGGTATCTAAAGACAGATTTTAATTTCCTGAGAATTATTACTATATCTAGCAACTAATAAATATAAAATGTACAGTCAAGAGGAAATGTTTAAAGACATTGGTGGCCTTACATGTTTTAGCTACATTGCCTGCTATAAATCAGTTTTATTACAAATTAACTTGCATAAAATTTATAAATTTACACACTTCCATAAAATGCAGATAAACTTGCATTCATGTTTTATCTGAGTTCTTCCCAGCTAACTTTACATACATGTGTAATTCTGCACTTTGAGGAAGTGAATTATTAAGTCAACCACATTTTATCCTTAAAAATCCACGTACTCTTTTTAGTGTTTGTATTCATGGATTCATCATCTTTCCCCCTTTGAATGGCATATTTTCCAATTTCATACTCTTGATAACCTCAAAATTATTAATTAAATGCAAAATTCCATGGTCTAGGACTTGAAGTTCTCATTCCTGCCCAACATGGGAATCTGTTTCCTGAGATGATTAGCATCATAATTATGATAATAGGTAACAGGTGCTGAGTGTTTGCAAGGCCCCAGACACTGTACTAGGTGCTTTACCTTTTTCCATTTATTAATTCCTTCCCCAGAATCATGAGATATACTGTTGGTCTCACTTTTTAGATAATGGTGTATATAGAAGTTAGATAAGTAATTTACTAATAAATGTCAGAGTTCTTCAGGCTCAGATCTGGGATTTGAAATCGGTCATTTGACTTCTTAAAGATAAGTCTTAAAAAAAATTGATTGGACTTGATTTCCTGCCCAGTTTTCAATTTCATTGTAATCTTTGTATTTGTTACTGTAACAGTACCTTAGCATCCTATAGCTACAATTGTATGGTTATGTTGCCATTTTCTACTGTGATACAAGATATTAGAAAATGTTCCATTTATTAACTCTTGCATCTTTACATATTATACTGTAATTCTTCATTTGAATGCCTATTAAGGAAAGATAAAGTTAGAATTCTTTGGCCCTGCCAGGACATTTGCTTTTGTTACTTACACTGGGAGCTCATAAAACTGAAGTATGCAAAAATTAAAACACAGGGAAAATTACTAATTCGTTTAATACTGTTTTATCTATATCTGTGTTATCTTTTGATCAGGACAAATAAGAAAGAATCATATTTTTCTCAGAATTTATGGGAATTGCCCATATGAAGTATTCTGGGCATGTGCTATGGTTGGAAGGAATGTTGATGAGGATTATTGTATTTTTCCCTTTCTGTTAAGTTTCTTTACATTGTTACTGCCCATATACAAAGGGATACAAAGTGACAACTCACTTTATATTTGAAGCCTTGGGTTGGAGTCTTATTTTGTCTCATTTCATGTGTTCCTATCCTGTCCAACTCTAGGAGGGATATTTTACAATCTTGTTTTCTCTAAAAACAATTTTTTAAGACTGCATGTGCTGTCGTCAGTAGAAACCTACTGATATGTAGTACTTGTGTTTAGTGGTGGGATTTACCTGGAAACTTCTTTGTACATTAATCTTTCTTGTGACCAGTGACTCCTATTTGTAAGATAGTTTACCAAGTTAAGAGGTATGAGGTATAATAGGAGAACGAAGAGTTTACCCAAATACAGATGGGTTTCCTCACTTTCATTCTTCAGTCCCAGTAATGTAATGTTTGAGTTGGATACCTCTAGTCGTTACACACTTTTATAAGTATGGTTTTGTGATTGCCTCTTTGGCTCAGTTGTCAGTAAATCAGGGATCCCAGGATCAGTGATTTAAATTTTCTACTTATTCCTCTGGTCAAAAACCTGTATCAGTTTTTAAATGTATTTTATCACTTTTTTCAAATCCCAAAGATTTTCATTACTTTTTTTTCCTTCAAAATCTAAATATAAACTTTTAGTGTTCAGTGTCTTTGTGGAAATATCCTTTTCCTTTTCTATCCAAATTTTAAAATCCTTCTTTTTCAGACTTACTTACTTTCCCATATCACCAATCATGGCTTATGCTATGATTGAGTGACTAAGTCATAACTTCTAAGGAAAACTGTTGAGTGACTGACATCTGTGGTCATAGACCACAGTCTTTGGTCATAGACAGGGGCTCCTGGTTTTGCAGCCCCATGAAAGCCTTTTTTAAAATGTGTACTTTTCTTGAAAGGTTACTTTTGCAAATCCAAAACATTTATGGTTCTGCATCTTTGATGAAATATGCCTCTCTTCCTGTTATCATTTATTGTCACCTATGTGTATGATGTTATTACTCATAACAATTTTAGGCTGGTCCAGTTCCTAACTTGCAAATGAGGAATCTGCTCATGATTGGAGATCACTTATTGGAGATTACCACAGCTATAATGTGGTAGAGCTAGCTAATACTTTGAACCTAGGTTAGATTCAGAGCTAATATTTTGAACCTAGGTTAACTGTGTTCAGTAACCCCAGTTACAACCCTAGCTTTCATACAATATAGTCAAACTCCCTTTGTGCTTTCATTTAATACTGTTTTATCTATATCTGTGTTATCTTTTGATCAGGACAAATAAGAAAGAATCATATTTTTCTCATGAAATTTGCCACCTTTTGGAAGCCTCACGGGAATCTTCCTTAGCTTGTCTTCTCTACAAACTTTGCCTGATAGGTAGTGACCACAGCAAAATGTAGTTTTCAAGTTGGTAGGTGGGATGATAGTGCTCTGGAGGCAGCTAGAGAAGTGCTCTGGAGGCAGCTAGAGAACAAGACTATGAGTGTGGATGCTGGAGCGGGTATGAGAGGGCAGGGACATAAGGAGAGTTGTTGGAGAAAGTATGAGGAAATGTAGAAAGATATGGAACTCTTGGAGTGATGCTTTAGTGAAACATTTACACTCACAGGATATACTTGTCCTTGGTGTGTGTGTGTGTTTGTGTGCTTGCACACACACACACAGGCTAGAGACTACTGATCAGTTTCTTTTATTCTACTTATTAAAGCAGCAACCAGAAGGTATTACATGCCTTCTGTATTCATTTAATATGCAAACATTGACTAGAAATGACTGATTTTGAAACAATCATGCAAATATCTATATACAGATAAGCCTCATTAACTCAAAGGCAGCAGGCCTCTTGGCTGTGATGATTACTCAAACCATTTTTGACACTGTACATCCGGAATTGCATTCAGAGTCCATGAAAGCTTTTTTCCTTTCTTCCTTTTTTTTTAATAGTCAATACTTGTGATCTTCCTCCTTTGAGGGAATATTTGATTTTAGGAAATAGGCAGTGTGATGAATAAGTATGATTAAACTGGGCAATAAATTTTAGGCAAATAAGGGAAAATAAGCAAAGAGCAATGTACTAATAAATCTAAATCTGACTAAAGGACTTCTTTGATGGGTCTGAAAAATCAACAGCATTAAATGTTTTAAATCATTGCTCTCCACTGTAGCACCCATTGAGCCTTATGTTACTATTGAGCACTTGAAATGTGGCAAGAGTGAATGGGAGAATGATTTAAATTTTAATTAATTTTAATGTAAATAACACATAACCTGTAACTATAATGATTGCACAGATTTAGACAAGGGCAGCAGTACTTGGAAGTCACTTGACTTACTGAGAATAGTGTTTCACCCAGCTGTAACAAGGTTCTGTTTTCTGACAACAGGATTTACCATTTTTAGCATATAATTTACAGTAAAGAACAAATGTTAATTACTGCCAGAACTTGCAAACATTATAGAACTTTAGACAAGAATGGAGACAGAAGCAGTGGCCCTTTGTAGGAAATAAGGGATCAGTCATCTAACAGGAATCCTAACTTTATTTATTTTATTGATGCTTGGGACTGAACCCAGGACTCTTTACCACTGAGCTACATCCCCAGACCTTTTCATTTTATTTTGAGACAGGGCCAGTCTTAAGTTCACAAGGCTGGCCTTGAACTCATGATCCTCCTGCCTCTTCCTTCTGAGAAGCTGGGATTATAAGCATGTGCCATGATGCCCAGCTGAGTCTTAACTTTAGTCAGTGGTCTAACACCATCTTCCAAATGTAGATTGTTAATTTGGTGTTAGCTGTCATGTAAAGACAAGGAAGAAATGGGGGCTGGGGGATCTTCCCCTTTCACCATAATTTTTATAACATACTTTATAAAATGTTAGAGCCTGAGTGACCAACTCCTGTATTTCTAACTCAGTATCAAGCCACGTTTTTGCTGAAGTAATAGGCAAACAACCTTTTAGAGCACTAGGTCATGTACTATTATGAAAAATCTGGTGTATTCCAAAATATCATGCCCATAATTTTCAAAATATGCTGTAGAAAATGTTGGTAATTTAATTATAGTTGAGGAAAAATAAGCAAGATCAGCCAGGCTCAGTGGTGCATGCCTGTAATCCCAGAGGCCCAGAAGGCTGAGGCAGGAGGATCTTGAGTTCAAAGCCAGCCTTGGCAACTTAGTGAGCCCTAAACAACTCAGGGAGACCCTGTTTCTAAATAAAATATTTTTAAAAAGATGTACTCTGTAGTTAAGTGTCCCTGGGTTCAATCCCTGGTACCAGAAGAAGAAGAAGAAAAAAGGCAAGATCAGAATGATGGGAAGAAAATGTGGATTTCTTCCCCTTTAAACCAGCAACTAAAAGGATATATACCACACCTAACCTAAAAATAATTTAATAATTTACCTACCTTAGGTATTGTAGAACACAGAGATGCCATTGTAGTCCACCCTTATCTTTCTTACAAGGAAACTTTCTTTTAAACATAACTTTATTTTTATTCATCCTGAAATTATTGCCAAACTTTGGTGTCTCTGTTTATAAATTGCTTCCATATCAGTATTTTCCATGGTCTTGACTCAGCTTCCATAGTTTTTTCTTAGTAACTGTTAGTTAATGTTTGACTCACATGCTTTAATTTGATATTAAGGGGAGTTTCATATTTTAAAGAATCCTTTTGCATCAGACTTTTGAAGACATATTTGTTTATCAAGACATTTATAAGATGCCCACTATATGCTAGAAATTGTGCCAGTTACTGAGAATACAGACATTGAAGAATGGTCTTAATCCAAACCAATCTTCTTTCCGATAACCAATATGGATATCTAATATCTCAAATCACAAGGATTTACTGTTTTTCCCTAAGAATTTCATAGCATTAGCCCTTACATTTAGGTATCTGATGTATTTTAGTTGATTTTTCTATGTGGTGTGAGGTAAAAAGTTCAAAGTTTATTGTTTTGCATGGATATCCAATTTCTCAACACCACTTATTGAAAACACTTATTCTTTCCCCATTGAGTTTTCTTGACTTCCTTGTTGATAAAGAATTTATTTCTAACACATTTAAAGCTGTTTCTCATAATCTGAGCTTTTGTTCTTTCTGCCTCTTTGACCTGGTAGAATGCTTCTGTATCCTACATTCCCTTGGTTAGCTAATTCTTCCCTTATTCTTTGAGGTTTAGTAGAAACCTGACCTCTTTCAATAAGTTTCCCTTATCAATCTACCACCACCAACACCACACACAATTTTTCCCAGGGCTGGCAGAGCAACTTCTTAGGCAATTATCTGCCTAGTACCTAGTACATTGAGTTAATACTAGGCACTCTGGAAAATAACTAAATAAAATAAGACCTGGTGGCATGGTGGCATATGCCTGCGATCCCAGCAACTCTGCGAGGCTGAGGCAGGAGGATAGCAAGTTGGAGGCCAGCCTCAGCAACTTAGCAAGACCTTGTCAAAAAAAAAAAAAAGGGGGTAAGAAGAAGAAAGGAGATGTATTCATTGGTAAAGCACCCCTAGGTTCAGTCCATAGTATAAGTAAATAAGACCCCAAAACACCCAATATTACTGTTAGTGAGAAAATGAACAATAATATAGTGGAGTAAGCTTATAGTAGGGATAAGCACAGAATGCTGAGAAAGCAGAGGATAGGGATTTAACCTAGTCTTCTAGGTTTTCATAGAAAGGGGCATCTGTATTGAAACCTGAAAAATCAATAGAAGATAACTAGGTGAAAAGAGGCGAAGGTCAATAGGAAGGAAATAGCATTTGTTCATAGACTGCAACACATCTATGCTGGCTGACATATGGCTCTGGAACAAGTTTTATATGATGCTGAGGATCGAACCCAGGGTCTCACACATGCGGGGCGAGCACTCTACTGCTGAGCCACAACCCCAGCCCCTGGAACAAGTTTCTTAATTTTGAATAATACTATCCCAAAGTGTACCTCCAGCTTTATACTCACCACCACATTGTAATTTTCATTGTACTTAACTCTCTTATGAGATTCTGACCTCTGTGGAGCAATTTTTCTTGTTTAGTGTTTTAACTGTTTCTATTCCTAGAGTATACCATATAGTAGGTGGCAATATAGACGTGATAAATGGATGAATAAACCTCAAAAACAAACTTGTTCCTCAATGCTCCATTTTATTCTTCAGCATAGAATGTTTAGTATCTCTAAAATTTAACTAAAAATGGTCTTGAGTTAATTGTGTTTTTTTACAGGCATTTGTAAAGGATGTTCATGAAGATTCAATAACAGTTGCATTTGAAAACAAGTAAGTGTCTTAATATATAGTTTTAATGTTCAGATCATGTAATATTTTATGATGATTTCTCTGTTTGCTTTTTATCTTTAAAATTCAAGTCTAGTCTGAATGTTTTTCATATTACTGACCAAGAAGTTCCTGAACAACTGTTAAATCAGTGGGATGACTGTTCTTGTTAATGACTTAGGAGCTCCCTATCGTATAATCTTGATGCTTGATTTAGTCCCTTTGACTGAAAAAGAAACCAGAATCTTCTGTATTAGTAAATAGGAATATTTGTAATTTTTGTAAAAGATGAAAATGAAGGGATTTATGGATATTGGCCACAAAATCATCTGGGTTTTGTAACATTAAATCTAAAACTAATGTTTTTAGTTGGCTAGTATATTTTATCAGAAAGTCATATTTACCATTACCTTCATATATTTATAATCAATAATAATAAGATCTTTTCTGCATTCTTTAGTTATATCAGAAAATAAAGATATTTATCTGGAAATATTAGTTGTACTAAAGTATAGATGTTAACATTTTATTGGGGGAGGCAAGTCTTTTGACACATTTTTTGAATACTAACAAAGGCTATTTTCATAGTAATTGTTCAATATACTGAAGTAGCTATAGGGGCTGGGGATATAGCTCAGTTGGTAGAGTACTTGCTTCACATGCATGAGGCCCTGGGTTCAATCCCCAGTACCAAAAAAAAAAAAAAAAAAGAAGTAGCTATAAACTAAAGTGTAAGTGGGGCCACAGTTTTGGGATTTTGCTGAATACTGATAAACGACCAACAGTTAGAAGTTTGGGTTTTTATGTACTAAGAGAAGTAATAGTATATCAAAAGCAGGCTACAAATATGTAGAGACAGAAAGTTGATTAGTGCCTGCTTAGTACTTGTCTGAGATGATGAAAATGTTCTAAAATTACTAGTAATGATTGTGCATATATGTGAACATACTGTAAGCCACTAAATTGTACACTGAAATTGGTGGATTATATGGTTTATGACTCTTTTCTCAATAAATCTGCTAAAATGTAGTACATGACCCAGATGTACTGAACAATAAATAAAAACATGCTCTAAGAAATTAAGTGCAAGTCTGCATTTAGTGTCTAGCAACTCTTGTAATTAGATTGTAAGTTGGTTCTTTAGTTAGTAGCAGGACAAAGTAGTAGTATCCTTAGATGCCTGAGATACATTTAGAGAGATGGAAGTAAAAGGGTTGAGAATATCTAAACCTGTTCCCTGGTAATCTCAGTCCACAATACAAGTTTGAATAATAGAATGTCTTTTTCTTTGCATACCTAAATCCCAAAGTTTCAGCATTTGCCACTTTTCTTTTTTGAGTATCTGGTTATATAGTAGGCGACAATATTATCATACCTCTAATGGAGGAATGTTTGATAACTTGGAGAGTAATTTTTTTCTTGCAGTTATACTCTTATCCCTTTACTAGGTTAACACTGTTTGCCATAATAGGAGAGTTAGTTTCTCTTGTTGTCTGTAATTTACAGTATTAAGCAAATACTCATTACCTCCATTTATGTCAAAATGTGTCTAGTTTATACATTAATTTATCAGATCAGTTCTCTTTGATTTTTCAACCAGATTTCTACTGTAAATATAAAATTATTCTGTTCCCCTCCTAATTATTTATCTCCTGTATCACATCTGCATAAAAGTATCTCTTCAAGCTGTGTCTGTAGTCCTGAGAATTTGAAGTAGAGCATCAGTTTTTCTTTGTCTTCTTGGAGAATGTTTGAACAGTGTTTCAAAGAACTTTAGTTGAGATTTATTCTTTCTTTCCTGTCAGTCATAAAGAAACACTGCTTTACTATTATACCAGATTGTTTTAGGTGCTTTGTTTTTACCTTCCATATTTCACATTTTTAAATAATGAATTTGAATTTTTATCACTATACACTTAAGAATTTAAATAATTTTCCTTCATTGGAACCAAAAAAATTATATTTTGCATTATTACATGCATTACAAATTTACTAATGATTTTGTAACATGTTAAAGCCACTAATTTTCAGTTTGTATAAAAAGGCTTTTCTCAAGTAAAGACTCTTTTTTTAAAAGTTTCTATAGTTTTCAAGTGTGTGTAATAAGTCAGGGGGAGGGTTCTGCTAATTTCAGTGCTATTCAGATGTCTACAAATTCTGACTTAATCACTTGCCCTCTTATATCCTTTTAAAAAAAATCAGCACTTTCCTCATTAGGATTTTACTAAGAAAGCCCCTTAACATAACGTAGACTTTAGACATAGAACAAATTGTAATATTTGCTGATGAGACACCCCAGAAAGAACCCAGAAGTGACTGCTCCAGCAGTTGAATCCTCCAGTGTTTTACAAATTTTCTTTTAATAATTTATAATCTTTTTGGGTATGAAAGAATAAGTTGGTATCTTTCAAAGTTTTCCTTATCATTTTAAATTACAAAACATAGACAACTTAATTGAACTCCTATAGGCTATCTCCATCGGGTTTCTGTGGTTTAGGAGACCCCCACCAACCCAGTGCATGCTGATACGTCATTCTGATCAGCAGCCAGCTACCCATGGAATTGACCGCCTCGTGGGATCTAAAATTTAAAGGGGGAAAAGTGAGTTGTGAATTGCTAATGTGCTGACTGCCCCATTTTGCTTGGGAATTAGAGGGCAGTTTCTTTGATTATTGGAATGTGGTTAAAATTCCTTTGCAAGTACAAGTATGTTGATGATATTACTAACAGTTATTGATACTAACATTTAATTTAAGCATCAAAGGAAATTTCTGTTATGTCCTTAATATTTAAAACTCATAGAAGTTGAAATTATTGAAGAAAGACTTTTTTTGAAAATAAATTGTTGATCTATTGTGTTTAGAGAAATATTCCAAGTGGAAGTACTAGGCTGCTATGCTGCATGCAGACTTTGTTGAAATGTGTCTATATTGCCATTATACTCAGCAAAAACTGGCCATTTTAAAAGCATTTGTTTCTTTAAACTAGAAATCGAGGGTTACACTTAATCAAAAATTAATGGCAGTGAGGTCACTGTTAGATTTACACACCAAAAGCATGTTAAATAATTACATGTTTGTTTATTTTCAGCTGGCAGCCAGAGAGACAGATTCCATTCCATGATGTGAGATTCCCACCACCTGTAGGTTATAATAAAGATATAAATGAAAGTGATGAAGTTGAGGTGAGTTCCCCCTGCCATAGCATTAAGTATGGAAGGAGTTGTGTATTTAATTTGCCTTCACTTTTTATATATCTATCTCTACCTTGCTTTATGCACTATTTAAGCTGCCTTGAGTTTCATAACTTGAGTTTCATAACTGAGGTAGATATGTGCTTTTGACCTGCCCTTCTTAATAATGATTTGAAATAATATAAAATTATACAATGCTTAAGGTTGTCTATTTCAGTAGAACTCGGGGAATGTCTTTTTTTTTTTTTTTAAGTACTGGGCATTGAACTCAAGGCTTCATACATGCTAGGTCAGTGCTCTAGCACTGAGCCAACATCTCTAGCCCCTCTCAGGGAATGTCTT
Source organism: Marmota flaviventris (assembly GCF_047511675.1). Taxonomy (NCBI): domain Eukaryota; kingdom Metazoa; phylum Chordata; class Mammalia; order Rodentia; family Sciuridae; genus Marmota; species Marmota flaviventris. The sequence goes on from NC_092518.1 coordinate 128,411,388, forward strand.
TAAAAGTCACTGCCCCAAGTTCTTTTGCCCATTAGTACTTTTCCCTTTCCTTCCATATGTGAATTTTTATTTAAATAATGTTTATTTATAACTGTATCCCTGTTTTAAGCAAAATGTATTAGGAAAATTTATTTTACAAACAAAACAAATCATTCTGTTTAATAGAGCGGTGACCTGAAATTTATTTCTGTAGCAGTGAATTTTCCTGATGTATTTTTTAAAAACCTACAGCTCTCAGTTGATACATATGGATAAAATCTTTTTCATAGAATATACTGTGAACAACCTGGTCATCTGCCATTGAGCTGTTTGACCAAGAGTTGCTATGGAGATTTAGCGCATGATCAGAATCATTGTGTTTATGATTCTCTGTTCATTAGAAATTGGTTTTGTATTTAAGGCACTTATAATCTCTTTTGTGTTAATTTGTGTAGCATCATCCATTGCCTTCCTACCCTTTCATATTTCATTGTGAGCTACTTCTCTTTTTTCTGCATAACACTTAGCATAATGCCTTATTAGTAACTGTAACTTCATGTGTATTTAAAATATGAAGAAAGCAACTAAGTACACATATATAGAGGTAAGGCAAAATGGTACTAGGTCCTTGTACTTGAATTCTTATTTTCTACTCTAGGTACCAAAGGTGCAACAAAATAAGACAGAGTCTCTGCCTTTGTTAAGGTCACATTCTAGTGAGGATAGCTATTATCATGGCAAGTGAAAGTCATGAAGGAAAAAAAAGCCGAGATGAAAGGTAATATAGGGGCAGGACTGCTACTTTAGAGAGTAATTAGGGAAGGTCTCGATGTCCAGGCCTGGTTTGTTTTCTATAATTTAAAAATATAAATAAAGTATTATTTATTTACCAAACATGTTCTGAATACTTGCTAGGTATAAGCAATGGGGCTTGGTTTTGCAAGGGATCATAATAGGGAACAGAAATGTTATCTATATTTCAAGACTTTTCACTGTCTACTTACCCAGAAGATTACAAGCTCTCTGAAAACAAGGGCCAAGTCTTTTGGTCTGTCTGTATCAGTAGTACTCATAATAGTGTTTGCTGAAGGGGTAAAGTGGACCTTTTTGTTTTTCTCTGTAGTCACATGACATGTGGAAGTCATTGAGATGCTGTTGCTAGGATAACCTCACTGTATTACGTAACAGTTCAGGTTATTTCTTTGGCTAGAGCAGAGTCTAGAGAGCAGTGGAGGCCAGAAGGAAAGGTACGTTGAGTTATATAACCATTAACTCTAGTTGTAAAGGGGAGACAAGTTTGAGCCTTGACCTGCTTGTCAACCTTAGATTCGGTACCTCTCTCTCCTCTTGGGGCCTTTCCTCTCTACCCCTCTTGTCCTCCCTGCTTCTACTTTCTGCTTCTGAGTATTTCTATCTCTCAACATATATATTGTATTGTTTCTTTTCCTATTAACCATGATTTGCTAGTGTCTTCACCAAAGGTTCCATGCTGCACATCGTAAGTGAACTTTGAAGTGGTCACCAGAGAGATCGGTTAGAAGAACTGGTCCACAGTGTGTGAGAGAGCAGGAATGTGATATCCAGAAGATTGCCAGCGTGGATTTGTCCTTTTTAGTGGAGAGGAGGCAGGAGTCCCGACAGTAACCAAGGATCTGTCCATTTAGTCCCCAGAAAACAAGAAGGACAGGGTGGTATCCCTAGTGGGCTGAGTGGTTGGTCAGTTAGTGATCTTACCCGTTAGTGACAAGGCAGTAGGCCAGAGTCAGTAACTTCTGATTACTTTAGTTGCTTATCTGAATAAAACAAAAGCAAGTTTGTACATTTTAGATACATTTTTGTAGTTCACTAGGTAGCTAAGGAAAGTGCCCACGTTTATGAACAATCAGCCTTTCTTAAGCATACCTGTTCAGAGTACTGAGTATTACTGAAGTAGAACAGAGAACTAGGTGAACTGCTTTTAATAGGGAGCTCCCAGGCAATCTCAGGTAGTTTCTGATTATGTATCTTTGTGTAGCTCAGGGTAGAGACAAGGATACAATTTGTTTGAAAGCATATGGCATATTATTTGAATGACAGGCATTTTAAGAAAATTTCCTCAATGTCTGATAATGTATAAATTTTTATATTATGTTAATCATAAATATTCTGTGTTGCAATTTTTGTGTAGGTTTATTCCAGAGCAAATGAAAAAGAGCCTTGCTGTTGGTGGTTAGCTAAAGTGAGGATGATAAAGGGTGAGGTAGGAAAATGCTAATTTAAATTTTTTTCTTATACTTCTCTAAACCCAGACACTACATTTCAGTTTGAATTTGTATTTGAATTAATACCAAATTTGAGTCACTTTTCTATAATGTTTTCACTATATGTTCAGTATATTTAAGTTTATTGATTTTTTCTGTAAAGAATTAATTTTGAAAATAATTCAATAGGTATAAGTTTTTGCTCTTGATTTTAAAAAAACTGTGAGAAGGAATGATTTTATGTATTTCTCAGTTTTATGTGATAGAATATGCAGCATGTGATGCTACATACAATGAAATTGTCACGATTGAGCGTCTACGATCGGTTAATCCAAACAAACCTGCTACAAAAGATACTTTCCATAAGATCAAACTTGAGGTGCCAGAAGACTTAAGACAAATGTAAGTTTATACACAAGAAATGGTGAGAACATGCAGATGATATGCAGTGAATTTAAAAGAATATAAATTTTAAAATAGTACAAGTCAATTTTTAAGTTCAGTAAGCTTTGGCAAAAGATGGTTTGGTCTGAAAAATAATTTGAAAAGAACTTATTTTGTTTCTTCTAGTTATATAATCACAGCCAGACTTGGTGCTTGTAAACTTAGTTGGCAAGATACATAACTAATGTACATAACATATATTTGTTTTGTAAAATAAACTAACATTTTTGTAAATTTCAAGATTTCAGAACTAATAAAAATAAATATTACGATTTTGACAAATCAAATTCTAGACTACGAAAGTTTCTCCAGATTTTTCCCCTTTAGCTAAAATATTTTTAAATAAATGCTCTAAGCAGGGTTAAAAAAGATTGAAGATATGTTTATAATATTTGATATGGAGTAATGGCTAAAGACTTCAGATAAGAGATTACTTTTTCAAAATTTTATCAAGGGCATATAGTAAGTTTGATTTGGACATACTGCAACTCAGATAAATTGCAGATCAGAATACATAGAAATCCTTTTTTTATTCTAGAGGTTGTATTTATATGTAAATTTTCTGCCTTCTCATTCATACTTCTTTTTCTTTTTTTCTTTCCTTCAAATTTATCATCTGTTTTAAAGGAAAACCAAAACAAAATTAGATACCCAATAGCTATCCCCATAAATTTTCAAATATTGACTCAAGGAATCTACTGACTTATATGTAACCAAAATTGGGAAGCCTACAGAGAAGAGTGGTTTCCCTAAATATGTTTCCTTTGATAATCTAAACCCACAAGTAATTCCTTTAGAACATAAATGTTTCTTTTTTTTCTTTTTTTTTATAAAATCAAGTGCTTGATTTGACTGTTTCAAGATACACAACAAAGGAACTAATCTTTTAAATGGATATAATGTATTTTGCATAAATAAAATTTAATACGAATCCATGATTATCCTAAGTATAAATCTGAATATATTTTTGCCAGTAGTTAGTAATCACTCAACAATGGGTTTCTTTTTATTTCTAGGTGTGCTAAAGAATCGGCACATAAGGACTTTAAAAAGGCAGTTGGTGCCTTCTCTGTAACTTATGATCCAGAAAATTATCAGCTTGTCATTTTGGTGAGTGTTTCCAAGTTGTCTATTTTTGGTTTGTTTCATTTGGGGAATTTGCTTTGATAATAACGTTGTTAACTTAATCATTTAGTCCATCAATGAAGTCACTTCAAAGCGAGCACATATGTTGATTGACATGCACTTTCGAAGTCTGCGCACTAAGTTGTCTCTGATACTGAGAAATGAAGAAGCTAGTAAGCAGCTGGAGGTATGTCACTTTTCCTAGCACTACTTGTAAGGCTACCTTGAGTAAAATGTACAATTCCAAAACTTGAATATGGGCAGCTTGTCATTCATTTAGTATTTCTTAATAATTCATTTTAGCTTAGAAAGCTAAATTGTATGAATCATAATCATAGTAAAGTTTTCTTGCCTGATGTTTCAAAATTAAGCAGTTCATATATTTGATGGGACTTCTGGTCAATGCACTTTTACTGTAAGTTTGTCAAAGCTGCTAATAAAATGAGGTAATGCTTCTTCCATATAACATGTTATCATTAAAGTACTAGAAATTATTAAAATATCTAATCATATTCCTTTCATTATGTATGTTTATCTCTGTTTAAAAGGGTATAGAACTTCTTCATTCTAATTGGTTGTCATTCTTTAAAACTCCTGTCTTCAGATTCCTGCCAGAGGCTATTTCCCTTACTTACTATTTCGTCTCTTAAGGTGCATTTTATCTACTTTTATTAATTCTCCTATAATTTCCATCATCATACATTTATTTTCATTGATAACAGTCTAGTATTTCCATCCATTACCATAGAAACTAAATGGATTATGGTTCAGTGTGCCAACTCAAGTAGATTACTGTCAAAATCCAGATTTCCTTATCATTATTCATTTCATCAGGGGAAAAGCATCAGTTGAAATATTTAAAAAAAAAAAAAAAAGAAGTTCCAATCTGAAGTTTTGGAGAGAAGGTAGTCAAGGCTATATTCTTGTAAAACCCTACGAAATTTGCTACATTCCAACTTGATGTGTGATTACTGAACTGATAGCAAGAGAGGAAAATTTTACTTTGTTTTCCTTATGGCCATGGAGGTCTTTTGATTGGTTGTGTTTTGTTTTGTTTTTCTCATTCTTTCTCAATGTCCCTGTGTTCACAATTTTGTGGTTTCTTTAGTGATTGTCTTATAATTTATATGCCAGAGCAGCCTTCTTACTTTTATTGTGAGTATTATAAAATACACGCATATGCCTCTTCTTAATCTTTGGCTTACCATTTATCAGTGAATCATCAGTGAAAAGAAGGAACCAGGTTAATGAACCCGTACTCAAAAAGCATGACTTCTTGGAAAGTCCTAGAAATATTTAATGAATTTTACTACTCTAATCTAAAAGAATGGAAATTGTACTTATAAAATTATTTACATTTAGGTATATTCATTCAATTATCAGGTGTGTTGAATAATGAGAACTAGTGTGCATGCCTATCTTCCTTCACTACTAATATTAAAGAGATTCACATATTCCTATAAGAAATTCCCATTTTCAACATGAGCCACTAATACGTTTGGTTTGCATTAATGGCATGCTAGAACTAAACATTAAAATTTTATATACTATTTAAAAGACAGTGATTATCCACAAGTTTGGGGTATCAGTGGAATTTAGTTTTGTCATTACTGAATATATTTGAAAGAGCTCATTATACTTGTGGATCCAGATCATAAGGTCTTACAGACTCTGCTCTAATTTTAGGTTTCAGATGCATATGTGAGATAAGTTTTAAATCTTTGGCATGCTGTAATCAATTTAACTTCTATGACAGCAAGTCTTAAAATTCCTTTTCTTAGGTTTGGAGAAAATGGAATATGTTCTTTTGATGCCATCATTTAAAGAGAGGGATGTTTAGAACACAATACCTAGTGATACTAAGTCCTAAATATGTACTATTTCCAGGGAAAAAAAATAATATCCTTAAGTAAAAATAAAATGTTCTATAAAGATGACATTTTCAGTGTTTTGCCTAAACAATATTGAGTCTGTCAGATCCAGTGAGCTGGTGTTTATTTGGGAACATTTGATCTGCTTCTTAATTGCTGAATTGTTGATATTGGTTAACTAAGGCAGCCTTGCAAATAGGTTTTCAAAAGTTACCTTGGAAAATTGTCGACAAGTTCTTTCCTTTAATATCAAATGGCATAGACCTTCAGTAATAACCTAAAAAGTACTTATGCTGTGGGAAATCTTTTCTAAAATTAATTTTCAACTGAAACTAATTTATAGGCCCCAATATACAGGGTCAAGATAATTTACATGGCTGACCTAAATACAGTTGTCTTAATAGTTGATAAAGCGTATTCATCAGATGTGTATTTCTCTTCAGAGTTCAAGGCAGCTTGCCTCAAGGTTTCATGAACAGTTTATTGTACGAGAAGATCTGATGGGTCTAGCAATTGGTACTCATGGTGCTAATATTCAGCAAGCTAGAAAAGTACCTGGGGTCACTGCTATTGATCTAGATGAAGATACCTGCACGTTTCATATTTATGGAGAGGTAAATATTTTACTAACTAGCCCCCTGCCCCAAATCAGTGTTGCTGCTGGTTGATCATTTTGTCTTGAAACTTTCCCCCTTTTTATTAGGATCAGGATGCAGTGAAAAAGGCTAGAAGCTTTCTTGAATTTGCTGAAGATGTCATACAAGTTCCAAGAAACTTAGTAGGTGAGTCAGAAATAACCATTAACATGCACCACAAAAATAAAATTCAGGTAAACAATTTTTATACCAATAGAATCCAATTTTTCCTCACTCGGGAGTATCACTTAATTGAATTGCAGTCTTTGAAATATGGTCTGTTGCTACCATGTTGAGAAAGTGTTTACTGGGTATCATACTCAGATTATATTATCAGAATGTATGCAAAGGAGAGTGCTTTGGTAGTTAAAACCAGACTTCTCACTGTATAGTGTCTCTATCTTAAAATTGACTGTTTTTTTTTTTAATGAATGATAGTTGGTATCTTTATAATTCATAGTAGATAGGTATTTGATTTCCCTAAGAGGGCTATAAAATATAGCATTAATTTTAATTATCTCAACTTGACAATCTGAATGCAAGTTTCTTAAATCTAGTACGTTTTTAAGCCAGAAGTAACTAAATGTCTCTGGGACTTTCTGCAAAGTTACTGGTAACTTCTTATTTTAACTTTTGAGTACTGTTCGATGACCATCACCATCATGAGTGTCAGCAAATACCTAAGAACATTTCACCAACCCTCCCAAATGCTGCAGGTATTTTTAGTATAACATATCAAAAACAGGTGTAATTTTATCAAGGAAATTAAATATGATTTTAATTTGTAAGTATGATTGAGACCTATTGCCTGTACATGTTTAATCTTTTAACCTTGAAATCATGATTGCTGTAGGAGGTAATGCAACTTCTTGGGAAAGTTTAAAAAGAAAACAAGGACGACTTATGCATTTTGTGGACATAGTTTCAGAACTATATAGCTTGCTTTTTATCAGCATAGAGTTTTAAACATCTTTAGTGTCATTAAAAAACACTAGTAATGGTATTTTTCTCCCACAGAAAATCAGCTTAAAGATAAAGTACAAATACTAGTGAAATAATGCAGAATTAATAGCTCAGTTATATATTACAGACAAATTAAAGAACATGAATGTGTAATGTTATTGAGGTAATTCACATACCAGTTGTGTAGAAAATGTATGTATAGCACAGGGTGAAGTGAATATCTCAGGATGGTGAGATTATAAATGATATTTATTTTCTTCTTTATAGCTTGTTAAGCAAGTACTTAAAATTTTAAATAAGAAATATTATTGTAAATTTGGCAAATCTTATGAAAATATAGTATTCGTTTTTTAAAAAAAATATCAAATTGATGATGCTTATATGTCTCATAAAACATTGTTTTAGAGAAGGCATGATGGTAGGGGAAGGTGCTTGGGCATAGGGGTTGGCTCTGGATTTTAGTCTTTAGCTTCCTTGAGTCTTCTCTCCTCACCTATCAAATAAGTATAAAATATCCACCTTACAGTATGTATATGTGTACATATAAAGTACCTAGTGCAGTTCTGGGCATAATAGTGGACTCAATTCAATTTCCTTTACCTTATTCAAAACAACCTCATTTCAGTAAAGCAGAATTGTAGTCAATTATCTGTTGGGATTTAAAATAATTGTTTAATATTGAATTTCATAATTTGTTATTAAATAAAAGTAGATTCTACCTATAGTCTTAACTGGAAAGAAGAGGATCTCTGAAAGTATCTTTTACCAGAAAGCCTTGTGAAGTAAATCATCCTGTTTTTTGTTGTGTTGTGTTTCTATTTAGTAAAGTGAGAGTATTCTGTTTTTGAGAGGGCTTCTACAAAACTGGCAATGTTGGGGACTTTAAGAAAGCATTTTTACATAAGATTAGGCAAGGCAATCTTTAGGGGAGATGTCATAATCAATATTACAAGAGTTTTGTTAGGTCTCACAATATGATTTATTATCTATTTTTCTCAAACTCTCTTTAGTGTGTATAATGATTTCCTTTTCTTAAAATTTTCTTGTTCTTCCCTGGCTTTGACAATGAATTTGTTTAATTATTCAGCTGTGTTAAACTTGTACAATACTTAGGATAGTCAAGATATTATCTTAATAGAAACATGCTAAAATCTCATTTTTCTTTTTTGCTAACTCATTTAGACTTTTATTTAAACCAGCATTGATTCATGAAAATATAGCTATTATAAATAAAAAGAAACTGTGGGCTGGATAGAGTGGCACAACCTGTTATCCAAGTGATTCTGAAGGCTGAGGCAGGAGGATTGCAAATTCAAGGCCAGATTCCACAACTTAACAAGACCCTGTCTCAAAATTAAAAAAAAAAAATAAGAAGAATTAAAAAGAAGTAGGGAATGTAGTGGTAGGTAGAGCATTCCTGGGTTCAATTCCCAGTACCCAAACAAACTATGGGAAACTCCATTCAGGTAGCTTCACTGTCCCTACTCTTCTCCTTTTTATTTGAATAGGACCAGAAATAATTGTCAAAAGATCCTAGGTCAGGTGTTCTAATTTAATGGCATCTGTTCTGTTTCCTGACCACTGAGTGGACCAAAGGCTCTCATGCAGCTACACACAGCAAAAATGTCATAGTTGTGCTCTAATTACAAGAGCCACAGGATCCTTCTGTGAGGAGATCTTTACTGAGTTCTTATCTAGGATTGGCTCAAAGCAAATTTTGGCTTACATGTTTTTCCTCAGTTTTGCCTCAGAAAAGCTAGTGGGGCAAGCATGTGATGGATACCTTGCTGAGCCCTTGAAATAAGATACAGCTCACACACAGATTTCTAGAATTAGTAGTTATTATATTTGTAATGTCTTGCTTTACACTAATATGTGATGATGGCTCTGAAAGCAGTTATGTCCCAGTGATGTATGTGGCTGGAATTTCTAAAATGAGGGAAAGAATCCAGTGCCTGTTTATTACTAGTACTTGAACTCTGGTTTTTTTAGTGAAGAGTACTTACACAGGTTTTAAACTTTTGCTTTTCATTATGATTTTCATTTTTGACTACTACCCAGGAATAATATTTTAACAGACTGGCGTGAGAGATTGTATTCCTTTTAGATCTATGTATACCTGCATAAGCCACTTTTAAACTTAGATTATCTTTTATAAAATTCTAAAAATGAGAATGAATGGATAAAGAGGCAGATTTAAATCACATGTAGATAAGAATCAAAATTGTCAGTTGAGCATGGATATTTACAATTATTCTTTCCTTAATTCCTTTTGTAGAACTTTGCAGAATAATAAAGCACCACACTACCAGCAAGTTTAAATTGTACATAACCTCCTAAATTGTACATAACCTCCTACGTATGCAAAGCAATAGACTATCTTTGGACTTCCTTAGAAGTTTGAATTACCCAATCAGTTCACAAGTATTAATCAACTGTAGTACCTGACCAAAGGCATTTAAGTTATGATGACCTAATCAAGGAGAAAACTAATTTAACTGTCACAACAGGGGCCTCTGTTTGAATCTTACAATTCTCTGTGTGTGTGTGTGTGTGTGTGTGTGTGTGTGTAAACACGTACATACACACATACATGAGATAATTTACAGGAGAGTGTGCTCAGAGGGACTAAGGTGTGTTTTTAAAACCAAAAATGAATTATTCATTTCTTACTTAGGTAAAGTAATAGGAAAAAATGGAAAACTGATTCAGGAGATTGTGGACAAGTCAGGAGTTGTGAGGGTGAGAATTGAGGCCGAAAATGAGAAAAATGTCCCACAGGAAGAGGTATGTTATATTTCATGTTTCTGGTTGTCTAATAAAAGTAAAAGTCTTCTATTTTTTAGCTGACATACTAACTTAGACCTCTCTGTCACATATGTATATGTGACTGTAGATATTTTGATCATCCAACATGCCTGATATAACTAACGGTATAGTTGTACATGATGGCCTCTATCTGTTATCTAATGCTGTGACTTCAGATTAGTCATCTTAACTTATGTAAATCTTATTTTCTAATTTTTAAAATGGCTAGTTACAAATTTTTTAATATGAAACATACATCACTGGGTTTGGCATTAATGACAACTTAATGAGATAATGTGTGAAAATGTTTTGTAAAGCATTTTCAAATGTTAATGTTGCTGACAAAAACAAAAGTTTCACCTTTGACTTTTTTTTTTTTTAGTTTCAGGATTATGTGTGCTTATAGTTTTTTTATCTTTAAATTTTATATAACTTTTTTTTATAACTTTCACTTTTATTTTCCCGAATATATGCCTTTTGGTAGCAACGTTTGAAGTGTTTGTATGGGGTGAGGGAAATGAGGTTATGCCCTTCTGTGCAGTAGTACTGTCACCTCCAAATGTCAAATTTCACACATCTACCCACTTTTTGTGAAAGGTTCTTTTAGTTAAGTCCTTTGCAGTTTTTTAGTGCATGATGTTTATATACCAAAGTACTCTATAAGTTACATTCCTAAAAACAATCATTTATACAGTTATGGAGTTAACAAGTCTTAAAAATGGTTCTTTTTATCTTTTGTGTTTTGTGCCTGTTTTTAAGGAAATTATGCCACCAAATTCCCTACCTTCCAATAATACAAGGGTTGGACCTAACCCCTCTGAAGAAAAAAAACATTTAGATATAAAGGAAAACAGCACCCATTTTACTCAACCAAACAGTACAAAAGTCCAGAGGGTAAGAATTATTTTGTCAATTTGGAAAACATTAAAAGTAATTTTTTTTGATTCAGATGTCACTGTTGGTGTTTTGAATATTTTTTTTTCCTGGTTAGACTGGTGAACTACTCATGTTCTATTTTTTTAGATCTGCTAGTGAACTGATGAGATACTACAAACCAAAGTAATACATACTTCTCTGTTTATTCAGAACGACAACTCTTAACACCATAAACATAACAGGATTGCATTTTTCTTTTGAGGCTGTACTTTATGTTTTTCCATGCTCTATCTCCTTTAAGTTTGCAGGCCTTGTAGCTCAAAATGTGCCTTCAGTTAAGCTATTTTTAAAGATAAAAAAAACACTTAGAAACTCATTTTCACTATTTGAACTAAGCTATCAATTTAGAAATGGGTTTTAGAAGTCCTACAATTAAGTCCTACATCCAGTCTTCTGTATATCATTTGTTAAGAGTTTTTTGTAATATCACTTGCAATCCTTACACTTCTTTAGGTATTTAGTGGTTTGATCAGTTGTAGTAGGGAATTCCAGAAACCTGAACTCAAGTTTTGGCAAGTAGGAAGACACTCATTGAAAAATATATTTTAGGTTTATACTTTAAATGTTTATTCCCCTTGTTAAAAAAGACTATAAATGATCATTCTTGGTTGGGGGCTGGTGAAGGAGTATTTGTGGGAATGTGTATTAATTTTCCTGCAGACAAAGCTCAAGGCTTTCATGCCAGTTACTTATCCAGTGTCATCTGTCACCACTCTTCTCCCTTGTACTCTAGAGAAGCTTGAGCCATACTGAAGTACTTGGAATTCTTTGAACATTATCATATTCTGTTGCTTCTAGATATATGCAGTAGAAAACTTTGTGTTTATGCTTCCTAGAGCACTCATTCTCCTCCATTTCCAACCTCACTTTGACCTTACTCATTTCTTTGCTTATGTACTTGCTTCAGGTTCCCCTTCCCTGAATGCATCAAGAATTTTTCCCTTTGTGCTTCATTGTGTTATACAGTGTTGTTCCCCTTCCCTGAATGCATCAAGAATCTTTCTCTTTGTGCTTTATTGTGTTAAACCATAGCATAGAACATAGATCTATACAGTGTGGTTGAGGAGACCAACAAGTGCTTGTTGATCTCCTCAACCACACTGTATAGATCCTTGAGGGCAGCACCCCCTACCTGGCCTAGGAAAGCTGTTTTTGGAAAAGATGTTATAACTCAGAAGAGATTAAAATCAAGTGTCATTTTGCACAAAACTGTAATTTCAAGTGGGTTGGCTATTCCTCTCTGCTGGGAAGCCTAGTTCTCATACTAGAATAGGTCATCACTTTTTCCTGGTATCTCTATTAAAGGCCACCATTCTACTTTATTTTTTTCTTTTAATTTACTCAGGTCCTCTGGATAGGTGCTTAAATTAGAGTAGCCTTTGGTTAGTAAAACAATTTGGACCTGGTGTAAGAGAAAATATTTTTAAATCATTTTCTTCAAGATCAATCTAACCAAATCTGTAACACAGAATTTTAAAGCTGGTTTTGGTGATTGTGTGGGAAGGGTGTAGCATTCTCTTACATGGGATTTTAGAAAACACAATTAACAGATGTGTAACAAAGTTAGGTGGCAAAAAAAAAAAAAAAAAAAAAAACATGAGTTAAAATGATGTTTTTGAGAAAGGAATTCTGATTTATAGACCTGATGATTCCATACTTTACATGTTACATGTGCAAAAACAAATCAGTATGAAGACCAGGAGTTTTTATTGGCTCCTTTTTAGGTGGCCAGTGCTACTCAGAAGGCAGTTCCTTGCCTATTAGGTGAATGTCAGTCTGAAAGTGGTGTTTTTCTGATTCTTCAGTTTTGTTCATCAGCAGCCATGCTCATGTACAGGGGAAAAAACCCTGTGCCAGCCCATTCATACCTTTTAGATGCTGTATACTGAATGCAAGCAGGTAAAACCATCCCAGCAGTAGCAACACTTATCAAATGAATGCTCTTATGAAAGACCAATGCTTTGCTCAAGGGATAGCTTCTTGGCTTCTCATACCTTTTATCTTTGCCTAGAGAGTTATGTTATATCCACAGCAAAGCTACCATCATACTTTTCCTTTAATCGTTTATAGATATCAGTAACCATATGTATTCAATAGCAAAATATTGAAATATTCTTAATTTTGAATGTATGTCATAATTCCCTGCTTTTTACAAATCTCCCCTAGGATTCCCTATTGCTTGTGATGAGAAAGAGTTTATTTTCTCATTTATAGTGATGAGTCAGAAGTATAAATATTTAGATTATGCTTTTTAAAAATCTGTTCTCTTTTATTATAGAATATAGAATATTACAATCTAACAGTCAACTGTATAAAGTATGCAAAAATTATAACTTTCACTAGTAATTGAGGGAAGTCAATAGAAGGGATCATAATTTTTTACCCATCCAGTCAACTTAGAAAGGAAAGCAAAAGGAGAATACAGTGAAACATTTTTTCTCACATTGTTGATGACAGTTTCAATACATGTAACAGTGCAAGAACATTTTATTAATATTTTTCAAATATAAAAAAGTTCATGTACTTTATTCTCATTGTATGACCCCTGGAAATAGTCTATAAATCTAATACAAAATGAGGAAAATGTACATTTAGAAAGTTGATGATATCAATCATTTTTATAATTTTAAACAATTGAAAGCAACAAAAATTTCCAGATACACAGGGGTGTTAAATCCTTCATTATAACATCTATATTAGCAAGGAGTAATTTGCAGACCAAAACTGATTATTTTGAAAACAGTCAAGCCACAGAAAATGTTTTATATAGTAATAAATGGAAAGATGGCATATAAATGACATGTAAACTATAGTTTTAACTATGCCACAACTAAGGAACCACTAATGATTTTATTTAATAAATATCAAAGTGGTATCCATAGAAAGAAAAGCAAATTTTCCCTGTAATTCATCCTTCTAAATTTTTCAGAATATGTTATTGAAATATATATGGTCTTGCTATTTGGGTCATGAATGTGCCTGTATCTTTTTTATCTCTCAGTTTGTCAGTGCATTTTTCAATATCCTAATTCTTTTTGTTCCTGTTTTGATTATACTCTGTTAACTCAACAAAATTTAGGTTTGTTTTTTTACTTTTGAAATCCTGGTATCTAGTTTTGAATTATTTTCTTAAAGAATTTGATTTAGTAAAACTTGTAGTAAATGAATTAGAGCATTTGTCTATACTTCTCATGTTAAAGCTTGCATATATTGGAATTATATCAGTGTTTTTTGCCAACATTTAATAATTGCTATATTGATCTGTCCTTATTCAAAATAGATGTGTAAAATACATCAACTACTTTTGTTTTTATATATTGATTTGTCTTTTCAACAAACATTTATGTACCTATTGTTCACCAGACCCTGTGGTAGGAATTTAGTAATTACTTGTATTTTTCCAGAGCAGTTATCACTAATTTTATACATTCATTGCTGTAATTTATTTTTCAGGGTATGGTACCATTTGTTTTTGTGGGAACAAAGGATAGCATAGCTAATGCCACTGTTCTCTTGGATTATCACCTGAACTACTTAAAGGTGAGGACAGAAAAAATATTTTATTTTTCTGGAAAATACTTTTATTTGTATTAAACATCAACTCTATTATACATTGCTAATATGCTGTGAGAACAGGAAAAATTTAACTTTCAATCCTTTTGCACTAAAATTTAAAAACTATAGTAAATATTTCAGCAGTTCGGAATCATTCTAGCCTGTGCATAATAATGTATGGCCTTGTAAAAGAAAATAGAGAAAATACTTAATTTGTTTAACTTGAATATATTCCTTCTAAAAACACAACTTACTTTTTTATTGTAAATTTAAGAACCTAATATTCCATTCTCAATAAATTCCTGTATTTCTGCCTATTCTCTTAAACCCTTACACTCAATTTTGGTATTCTTATATCTAGCCATTTAATCCAATTGATTCGTTCTAGCTTTTGTGGATTTTTTCCACACTAAATTTTGTGTCTAACACTCACCTTTGTTGTCCCTTTTATGTCATTTATCAAGGAAATTCCAGCATTTCATGAACTACTGTGTTTAAATGTTGGCCCTTCATATTTTCTCTTTATTCTGTTTTTCAAAATACAAACTATTTGTGTCTTCTTGTAATTGCTCATTTTAGTTAGTGTTTGTACAGTTCTACCTCTAGATTGCAAGCTGGGAGATAGGAACCAAATGGCTACAAGGTATAGTGAAAAGAGCACTGGATTGACAATATAGCTATTTGCTTCTAGTCTCTCTTTAACTAAGAACTAGCTATATGACTTTAGGCAAGATATTTCCCTAAACTAAATGCTTTTTGAAATTCCTTTTGGCCTATAATATAATGAAATGTACTCTTAACCTAATTTTTATAATTTCTTCTTTGTACTTCTATTTATCAAAATTATAACACAGCTGGTATTAAATAGTCTTTAAAAAGTAATCCAGCTTTCCATTTTTTATGGCACTATCCTAATAAGATTTATTTTGCTGACTTAAATAAAAAGAGAGCAATAATATGTAAATCAGAGTGAAAGGAAGAAATAGTGCAATAGCTGGGCATTTTGTTCATTCTTAGTGATGATCAGTTAATAATTTAAAATGGGAAGGTTTCATCCAGCAAGGTTTGCATGGGTAGGATACCTTTTTGATTTGCTTTTTGTTGTTGCTGTTATTGTTGTTAACAGTGTGTTTTGTGTGTGATCTGTTGTATGTGTTTTTCTTCATTTCTTAGCTTAAATGATTGTAAAGACCTGGACAGTTAGGGTTGTACTGTATCAAATCCCTTGTTCTTTTGACTAATGTTCTCTCTCAGATCTTTTGATTTATTCTTCACAATTGAATAACTTGTTGGTTATCAGCAGCTGTCCTGTTTCCATTCTTTCTATCACCAGATCTTCCTTTGATTGGGCCTGGCATCTCTCACCAAAAGGTGACTGTTTTGCCTCAGTGGTATTACCCTGGAATACCATTCTGTTATGCAAGATCCGTATATCCATTCCAGGAGCTATTATTGTACCTTTGGAGGCAGCCACTCACTCAGCTGCATTCTGTCCTTTACTCTTGTGTGGTTTAGAGCACAGGTGATCCTTAACTGACTTTTCTTTTCCAGATACCACACCATATTTTAGGAACTTAAGCTTTTCAGGGGTTTTTCCAGTGACTTTTTATATAGACAGTCTCTACAATGACTTCTACTTGACTGAAACACCCAGTACTTACTGTAGTTATGGTTCTGATTCCCTGTAGCCAGTAAATGAGATATTTATGGGTAGATTGGAAGGACAAGGGTTTAAAATTAGGTTTTTGTCTGGATTTGACAGACTATAGCTTATTGGAAGTACTGTTTATAAGGGTCTGTCAGTAGACCCCAGCTGTATGTTTTAATCATCTGAATATATACTGTTTGTTGTATTTGTTGTAGTAGAGTTGTAGACTTTAAGGGGTTTTCAAGGAATAATGTAGGACTGAACTGTTTTGTTCAGCTATTCAAGTGTTTGCCCCTTTTATATAAGGAATATCAGCATTTTTTAGTTCATGGAAAATAATTGTTCCTAACTATATAATCACATCCAAAAAATAGTATATGTTCTTTTAAAGCAAAAGATGCCCCAAACTCAGTGATTTGTAAATTGAGATCTTAACTGGCAAATCTACTTTAATTAAGATAATTTACAGTGTGTGATTTTTTGAGATTAGATGGCTATACTTTAAAATGTCATTTATCTGTATTTATATAGTTTAATATTGCTTTATTCAATATCCTATCATCAAGAAGTCCCAAAAAAATAACATATTTGTGCCTTAGCCATAGAATAATTGGATAATTGTGCCAAATCAAATAAACATAAATTTTATTCAGTATAGTTTTAATTCTGAGTTTTTATTATATTTCTAATTCTGGACATCAATAACCTGTTATCTATAGTAATTTTCTTTTTTAAGGAGACCAATTTCCTGATAATTTTGTGTAACAGTGTTTACTATAAATTTAGAACTGAAATTTAAATATTTCCAGTATATTTTTTATCTGATAAAAAGGAGAAAGATATTATTAAGAAAAATGTCAAATTATTTTTACTGTTATCTTGTATATTTTAAATAGGAAGTAGACCAGTTGCGTTTGGAGAGATTACAAATTGATGAGCAGTTGCGACAGATTGGAGCTAGTTCTAGACCACCACCAAATCGTACAGATAAGGAAAAAGGCTATGTGACTGAGGATGGTCAAGGAATGGGTCGAGGTAGTAGACCTTACAGAAATAGGGGGCACGGCAGACGCGGTCCTGGATATACTTCAGGTACAAACTAAGCATTTTACTCAGTAACTTTATCTGTTCCTAGACCTAATAGCTGCTAATCTCTAATATCATTAGAACCCCATTATAACAACTTCTCACTACATGGTTTCCAATTCACAGTGGGTCAAATTGTGTTTCAAGAGACATAGAGTAAAACTAATAATGACACACATAGTTCAACAGGGCAGTTCTGAGTTCTGTCCATGTTCTGATTGGGGATAAATCCACTCAAGCCCTTGTGTGTTGATGACTTAAGACCTCTCCTGATTTTATTACTGTATAGCCAAAACTTTTTTCATTTGTGTACTGTGGCTCATTTTTTGTCAGGCATGTGCTGGTCATACTTGCTGGATGGACTATGTAAATCAGGGGTCTGCATCCTGTGACTCATAAGGTGATTTTGAGTGGCATGGCCAATGTCAGCCCTAGGCACAGTCAAGAAGTAGGCGAAGTTTCTCTTTGCCTTCCCAGTTCTTCTGTCCGTGCTTCTATCTTCTTTACCAGTACCTTTCAGTGAACCCGGTCCCCACCTACCAGTGCCTACTGTCTTTCTTGCTCAACTGTGTATCTACTATGTTACTTGCTAATGATGGTGTAAGGTATAATCCATCTCACAAATATTTGCATTTCAAAAAGGAACTCTTTAAGATGGAAAAGCCTTCAAGATCCACAGGAATGAAGCTATAATGGTGAAGCTATAATTGGTCATTAGCTCCAACAGAGGAAGAGAGAGAGAGAGAGAGAGAGAGAGATAGAGAGAGGTAGTAGAGTTGATATTCTGGAGTCGGGGAGAGATACCTACTCCTAAGGCCAACCTTGAACCTAACCCCTAACCCCTCTCCCAACACTCCGTTCTTTTTACCAATGAATTTCACTTCACCATGGAGCTCTTTTCCCACACTCCTATCCCCTCCACTATTAACCCCTCAGGCATATTGAGGTTTTCAAAGTATTCCTTTATTAATGATCAGTTAATTCAGTGGGAGTGGGAGGGAAGGTTGTGGGCCAAGCATCGGACAAACACATCCCCCTAAGAGACCCTTCCCTGAGAT
The DNA here is from genome assembly GCF_047511675.1 of Marmota flaviventris. NCBI lineage: Eukaryota > Metazoa > Chordata > Mammalia > Rodentia > Sciuridae > Marmota > Marmota flaviventris. The sequence goes on from NC_092518.1 coordinate 128,429,736, forward strand.
AGATGTCATGGTGGCCTTCATTAGTGCCCTTTCAGAGGTGACCAAAATGTGTACATTCTCCTCTGTTCCCAGGCCAAATCTTATAACAAGCTCTCTTTATAGATTTTTTGTTTATTAAGGTATTGCACTGAACTGTTGTAGACAACTTTTTCTCCAGAGAGCAGATGTTTAAAGGAGAACAGCTGTTTACAGATATGGCATACTCAGGTTTGAATTCAGATAGCTAATAAAATATCTTTTTTAAAAAAAATAAAAACCCAAACAGTAACTGTTTATAAATTACAAAATTACATCTCAAATATTTCAAAGCCCAACATTTCAAATTTTCAATTATTTGTTTTACAAAATGGAAGGTGTTGATACTCTGGTGGGCTTCTAAATTGGGAAGAGTATTGGATTACCCCTGAATCGTCTCTGGAAGCTTCTGTTAACCTTTTTTTTTTTTTTTTTAAAGTCGGACAATGGTATATAACTTTTAACTCTCGATAGGAACTAATTCTGAAGCATCAAATGCTTCTGAAACAGAATCTGACCACAGAGACGAACTCAGTGATTGGTCATTAGCTCCAACAGAGGAAGAGAGGGAGAACTTTCTGCGCAGAGGAGACGGACGGCGGCGTGGAGGGGGAGGAAGAGGACAGGGAGGAAGAGGACGAGGCGGAGGCTTCAAAGGTACAGAGGTTTTCATTATTGAGAAATAATGGTGAACTGTAACAGCCGGCTGAACTTCCATGAAACAGCTTGGTGATGCAATGAAGTACGTACTGTCAAAATCCTGTCTCCTTTTTTGTGCTGACCATCATAGGAAAGTATCAGCCTTTCCTTTGTATATTAACACAATATTAGTTTTGGTTTATGTAGAATATATGAAAAAACACAGATAAGTAGCTAATTAGTTATCTTCATTAAGTACTCTGAAGAGAAAGCATTTGATTCTTAACTGAGATTGACCTGTTTATGCTGTATATAATACCTTCTGTTTCTTGGTAACAGAAAAGATTATTAACAATTATGTAACTGGAATCACGAGGCTATCAATTACAAATTAGTTTCTGTGGTTGGTCTACATAGAGGACGTGGTATTAGAACTTCCATTAAGCACTTGAGAATCAGTAACTGTTAAACCTTTTGAAAATCCTCCTGTAGGAAACGACGATCACTCCCGAACAGATAATCGCCCACGTAATCCAAGAGAGGCAAAAGGAAGAACAGCTGATGGATCCCTTCAGGTAAAACTTATGTGACTCTTTCCATAAATTATTTGAATACAGTAATTTCAGTTTTGAGTTTTACTTTCTTTTTAAACATGTTCAAAGATTTCAAATTTGGGAGCATGTGAAGTATTTTTCCTTCAATTTTATAGTTGTAGGCAGTCTTAGTCCTCTGTGACAAGTATACAAGTAAGAGGATTTCTCTAGAGAAGATGGAGTCTTAGCATTAGGAAGACCTGGGCAACCACTTTAGGATTTTAATACCGTTGAGGACCCCCCTCAAATCCCTAAGAAAAGGAACATTCTGAAATGTACTAAAAGACAATAAATGAGTATCGTAGGCCCCTTGTCCCCTGAATTTCAAGACTAGGGTATTCTCCCTGAGTAGAAGTATGGGGAAGCTCTCTCTGCTTGCAACTAATAGTTATGATAGATAGGGCTTATGATGTTCAGGTAGTCTCCAGGCAAATTAACCATTTGTTTTAAGATGGTCTATTCTGAGGATCTCTTCTCAAATGGTCATTATCAGTGGTAAACCCAGTTTTCAAATAGTTTTAAAATTACCTCAAGCACATCGGGCATCTTTGCTAAATGCCTCTTGTGTGTTTTATCTTAGTCAATCTTACAGCTTACTGAGATAAGTAGTTTTATTATTCTGTTTTATATGTGAGAAAACTGAAGTCATAGTCCTTTGCCCATATTCACATAGCTAGCATGTTGTGGAGTGATATTCCAACCCTGGTGGCAGATTTAAGAGTTCCCTCTATTGATTGGTTTAGAATCAGCACCCATTATTAGACATAAATGTTAAGAACTTTATGGTAAAATATTTCTTATAGTTCATATCACCTCTAAGTAAATTTTAACTATTGGTATTTTCCTAAGGAATAGCATAGAAAAGGCCTTGGACCTAGATTAAAAACTTTGGCAAAATATTACCAGGTATTTCTCTACTAGTTTTGTGCTTCTTCACTTAAACTGACAAGTTTCATGAACTTGACAATATAAACATTGGTTAAAAGTATGCATATTTATAATTATAATGGAATACTGAATAAAAAATGTTTTCTGTGTGAGAATGCAAATGAATACAAAGCACTGAACCTTTGACAACCAAACATTTAAAACACAGGCCTGAAATTTTAACATACTTTGCAATTGAAGTCATCCATTTGGACACATTTTTAGCTTATACACTTGAAGCACATGAATATTTGTTTTAGGTACACTGGTCAATATCTTTCTTCTATACAGCATCAGGACTTCTGTTAGTAGTTTTCAGAATTAGCACAATATTTTGTAACTTTTAGAATGTTATTCTAAAATTACATTAGTCCTTATACTGTTCTAGGATGCTAGTCCTTCCACAAGTTATCATCTTCAGATTTCCTTCTAACATTCAGTTCTGCCACAGTCTGGCTGGGCACACAATCACGAGCCACCACACAGCTTGTAGATTCAAACAGCAACTCTTTATTCCCGAACTCACACCAGCCGTCTACAATCACGTTCTGGGCAAATCCACGTTCTCTGCCCAAATCCACTTTCTCTGCCCAAATCCACCTCCACTGGGCTTCTATCTCCAAAATATACTGTCTGAATCCCGTGAGAACTCAAGGGGAACTCAGGCAGCAGGATACGCCCTATTCCCAGCAGGAATAATCTTAAACCTTAAACCTGGAACCTAAACCGGGAACGCCCTAATCCGCCTTGGTCCTTGAGCAAGGTCACCTACATTCAATGTCACTGCAACATGGGGTACGCTGGCAAGGAAATTGTCATACCTACTTGGCTAATGGCTCCCAGCACAGTTCTTCACAGTTCAAGTTGTAGGACCATCTGAATTGCCTTACTGAAGCACATGCTACTAGAAAGCAGTAGTCATATGCAATGGGAATTTCAGTGCAGAGAAACTTAATCATACCTATGATAGATATAAAGGTGTAAACTAAAGTCTGTCTAATAAGTGAATTAGCTGACTTCTTATCCTGGTAAATCCAGAATAGGAAGACATTGTTTTGTGTGTCTCCTCCTGGGTTCCACAGTCTTTGGAGAATAGCCTGTTCTTTTTTAATTCCAGCATTAGCATAGCATGAGGTATGTTTTACACACACACACACACGTGCACACATACACACACAGTGCTATATATTCTATATAGCATTGTATCTCTCTTCTGGTGTTCAGTAATACTAATTCATTTTAATTAAATGTTTCTCACTGTTTATTCTGTTTAGAAGGAGACATGGTAGTATTGTGAGTTTTTCTCTAACTTTGGATGCAGTGAGATGACCAGTATGCTCCAGTTAAAGAAGAGTGTTTTCAAATCATAAACCAAATAAAGAACCCGCCTTATCTTATTTCTTGCAGTTCTTCTATGCTTATCTCCATTTCCCTTTTGAACATGTGGAATTTACACTTCAGACTTATTTTTCTTGTCAGGCCATTTAAAGATTACAATAGGATATGGTCTATATATAACAACTATAACTTGTTTTAGATCAGAGTTGACTGCAATAATGAAAGGAGTGTCCACACTAAAACATTACAGAATACCTCCAGCGAAGGTAACCGGCTGCGCACGGGTAAAGATCGTAACCAGAAGAAGGAAAAGCCAGACAGCGTGGATGGTCAGCAACCACTCGTGAATGGAGTACCCTAAACTGCATAATTCTGAAGTTATATTTCCTATACCGTTTCCGTAATTCTTATTCCATATTAGAAAACTTTGTTAGGCCAAAGACAAATAGTAGGCAAGATGGCACAGGGCATGAAATGAACACAAATTCTGCTAAGAATTTTATTTTATTTTTTGTATTGGCCATAAGCAACAATTTTTCAGATTTGCACAAAAAGGATCTTAAAATTTGAAACATTGCTTTTAAGTATACTTAGCACTTCAGGGCAGGATTTTAGTTTTATTTTTTAAAGTACTAAGCAATGATAATATTTGTTAATTTGGACCATTTTCCTGCATTGGGTGATAACTCACCAGTTCATTTCAGTCTTTCTGAATAAATAGCATTTATGGTAATCAGACTGGACTTCTGTTTTCAATCACATTTAGGAGTCTATGAAATGCTATGTCATTTCATGTCCTGTGTCAGTTTTTGTTTTGGTCCACTTTTCCAGTATTTTTGTGGACCCTGAAATATGTGTGATGTGACATTTGTCATTTTCATTAGCAAAAAAAAAAGTTGTATGATCTGTGCCTTTTTTATATCTTGGCAGGTAGGAATATTATATTTGGATGCAGAGTTCAGGGAAGATAAGTTGGAAACACTAAATGTTAAAGATGTAGCAAACCCTGTCAAACATTAGTACTTTATAGAAGAATGCATGCTTTCCATATTTTTTTCCTTACATAAACATCAGGTTAGGCAGTATAAAGAATAGGACTTGTTTTTGTTTTTGTTTTGTTGCACTGAAGTTTGACAAATAGTGTTATTGAAAGGGATGTGTAATTTTTCTGTATAGACAGGAGAAGAAATAACTATCTTTTCATTTGAGAGAGGCTAAAATGTTTTCAGCTAGGAACAAATCTTCCTGGTCGAAAGTTAGTAGGATATGCCTGCTCTTTGGCCTGATGACCAATTTTAACTCAGAACATTTTATTTTGTCCTCCCTAAGTTTTGTGAAGTTTTTCACATTTTAAGTTCAGGCTTATTTGGGGGAGATAGGAAGGTCATTTTCATGTACACATAATAATCCTGCAAAGTACAGGTACTTTGTCTAAGAAACATTGGAAGCAGGTTAAATGTTTTGTAAACTTTGAGATATAAGGTCTGATGTATAAGCAGAATTGAAAAGCAGACTAGTATTGGTTAGCAAATAATACTTTTTTTTTTCCTTTTTTGGATGTGTTGGATTTTGTTTTTGTTTTTGAGTCTTTCTTTTTTAAATGAATGAAATTTACTGAGGAAAAATATGTGAAGGACCTTCACTCTAAGATGTTATATTTTTCTTAAAAAATAACTCCGAGTAGGGGTACCACTGAATCTGTACAGAGCCGTACAAACCGAAGTTCTGCCTCTGATGTATTTTGTGAGTTTGTTTCTTTGAATTTTCATTTTTGTTACTTTTCCTTGCATACAAATAAGCATATAAAAATGGCGACAAACTGCACATGATTTCACAAATATTAAAGTCTTTTAAAAAGTATTGCCAAACATTAATGTTGATTTCTAGTTATTTATTCTGGGAATGTATAGTATTTGCAAACAGAAATTGGTACCTTGCACACATCATCTGTAAGCTGTTTGGTTTAAAATACTGTAGATAATTAACCAAGGTAGAATGACCTTGTAATGTAACTGCTCTTGGGCAATATTCTCTGTACATATTAGCGACAACAGATTGGATTTTATGTTGACATTTGTTTGGTTATAGTGCAATATATTTTGTATGCAAGCAGTTTCAATAAAGTTTGATCTTCCTCTGCTAAATTGATGTTGATGCAATCCTTACAAATGATTGCTTTTAAAATTTTAAGATAGGAAAAGAAATCTATAGAAAGTGTTCTGTTACAAAATGTAACTGTTGCCATTGGAAATTTCACATGTCATAGGAAGTTAGCCGTTATCTACCAACTTTCAAGAACTTACTATTGTTTAATAAAGTGAAAAAAATCAGCAAAATGGTACAAAACACAATGTACCATTACAATATGCACTAAGTCTCTTTTTTACAAAGGCTGAATTCAGCAAGGCGCTAACTTGCTTAAATGTGAATTACTAACTTCTAAAACTGTAATTTGATTCACATGTTTTCAAATGGAGTTGGAGTTGATTCATATTACAATATTTGTGTGCTAAATGTGTATGTTTTTCAGTTTGAAGTCATGATGTTTTTAAAATCTTATTAAAGTTTCAAAACTCTGAAGATTGTTTATCTAGATGTAAATTTTTATTAAAAAGTTGCACTTATGAAAAAGCAAAAATATAGTCTGACAGATGTTTGCTCCTGGTTTTAAATTTCTATAAACCTAAAAAAATATTGATGTCGGGGATATTTATCATGTAAAGTAAATGTGTGATTGCAATTCATCTTTTAGGAGTCCTTAACAGGCAAAAATGAAGATACTTGAAAATTCTCCATGTTCTCAGTTATAAAATTTAAATACATCTTATAGGATGCTGCTAAACCATATTAAATACATACTCCTACCTGTGCATCCATAATGATATCCTCCCTTTAGAAAATATTATTTCAGTATAGTTTAAAAATATTTTGATATCAATGTCTTAGTAATAGAATTTAGGTAGAATGTATCTTGGAATTAGCTATTGTGGTCACTTCAAGAAACTCCAGCAAGGTTACAGCCTTAAAAGAGGTACAATTGACAGTTGACAGTATCACCATTCCATCTGCTATTGGAATCCAGAGTGATGCTAGACAAATATCCTTTATTGATGTTTTTGTTTATTTCTGCGGGAGGGGGATATGCCCCTTTGTTTTCTGCTTTTCAAATTTCCTCTGTGGTACTTTTCTGGTTTTCTGATTTTGATTTTGCCTAGCAGGGCACAGTCCATCTCTAAGGAGTAGGTAGAAATGCCATTAGTAACTTGTTTCGTAGTAGCTTTCAGCCCTACAAAGGAAAAGCCTATTGGCAGCCACTGGCTTGACACTCAACTTGGCTGACTTAGAAGCATTTCTGTCATCTGATCATGATCTTAGAGCTCCTGGTGGTTTTGACTGTAGTGGCTTTTAGAGTCCATACACTGATTCTAATTTCTATTGAACCAGTTTGTCACATGGCCATAAATGGCATTTCCCGTGTAAACCTCAGATTCTTCTGATAACCAGTTATTCTGAAATATTCATTACCAGATGCTAGTCTTGATTGCTCAGAAGGCACAACTGTTGCCAGGATTTAAATCTTGAGCATCTTTTTCTCAGTGTATTTTTCTCGAGCTTTTTTCTCTCAGAATTTTTCACAAAGAAACCAATAAAATCCTTTTTTAAAATAATTTTAGTTGTATATGAACACAATAATTCTTTTATTTTATTTATTTATGAGGTGCTGAGGATCAAGCCAAGTGCCCCACACATGAGAGACAAGCACTCTACGACTGAGCCACAACCCCAGGCCCCACCGCATCCCATCCCACTTGTCCGCTCTTATTTTAATGCTAAGGAGTTTTATGTTACTGGGAAGGCATGAAAAGACTTTGAAAATTGTACTTGCTAAATGATTAAAGACAAAGCTTCAAATTTGAGTCCTTAAACGTCTTCCAATTTCTGTGTACCGTACACTTGATTACAGGGATAGATTGAAATTGGAAGGAGGGAAGATATAACTGTCAACAAAAGATGGTTACAAGGAATCCTGGGAATTGGGGTTTATTACCATTATTCTGTATCATGCAAAACATGGATGGTTTATGTTGAAAGAACTCATTTGTTCAAATGTAAAGTTATTTTGATAAATTTTAAGGCATCTTGGTCATATTTCCATGGAGATCAAGACCTGTAAGATATTGTATGAAAGAATAGTGTACTAATAGTGCTCAAGGTATCTGTCCTTAAAACTTGCCAGTGTAGCACAGATAGCTGCATGACAGGAATGAGAGAAATGAGGAGGTGAATTCCACATTTCTACATCAGGATAAGTCATTTCATCTCTGCAGATTTTAGTTTCTTCTTGGATTAAGGAAAATTAGTGCTGGGGGTACTAACTCCAAAATTGTTCACACATTAACGAAGTGTATGGCTAAAGCTACAAAGTGCTTTAAGTGCTACAAAGCACCGCCTACCTGATTTCATTTGGTTCTCTTAAGTATTTACTAAACTTGCTCTATATATGCAGGTACTACAGAACCTTCTTAGAGATACAAGGATAATAGTACAAGAGCTTGGTGAGTCCATGAGCATTTTCAGTACATAGGAACCAAGATGTACATGGTGAGATGAGCCCACATAGGAGGGACATGACCTAAATTGGGGCCTGGCATGGAGTCATTAAAGGTCTTCCCAAATGAAGTAAAACCTTACCTAAGACTTATACAAAAGGAGTGAGCCTGGGAGCATTGAACTAGGCATGGAAAATCCAGTGTATCCAGAAAGCATCCAAAAGTTCAGTGTGACAAACTTTGAATTTGAGGAAGAGTGGAGATAAGATTGTCAAGAGTGGAGATAGATTGTCAAGGAGGACACAAGGTGTACCTAGTTAAAGATGCTGGGCTTTAGTGAGTCTTTGAAGAGCTTTACACAATCAGATTTAATTAACAAAAGTGTGGAGAACCCAACAGGAGCCCCTACCTAACTGCCCAGTAACCAGCTAGCAGAAGGAGGGTGTACACAAACTGAACTCTGGCTTGGCTAGCTGGAGATTTCAGTGCCTTGGAGTGCAAATCCTGCTTCCCACAGGATCACAGGTACTAGCAGCTAGGGTTCCCAAAAAAACTCTGCTAACAGTTGGTATCTAAACTGAGACTACTGAGTATGTAAACCTTTATTTGAGTCTCCATGTGCAGTGCTGTTAGGCTTGCTCTTTGGAAAGATAGATGCACAGGGAAGAAATAGTACAGCCCCAAGGTGCAATCAGCAGTGCCCAGGCATTGGCATGGGTGAATGGTATCCTTGTGCCTCTTTCCCTTCTATAATGATATCCTCATTGAAATCTTTTATATGTTTCTCTTTGATGTGCCCTAATTCAGCATCTAAAATCACTGGTGAACATGCTATCACAGTGCTTATTTATAACCATAAGTTCCAAGGGCCTTGGAAAGTTCGTTGTATAAGGAAGGCACTTTGAGACAGTGTGATCCTTTGACACTCCACCCACCCTGTGAGTTCTAAGGAGAAAGAAGTTGGGAGAAAAGAGCCCTTGGCCCCCAAGTGCCATTGGAAAAATTGATGCAACCTAACCTTTAGATTTGAGATGTGTCATACAGTGTCACCTATGACCCTTTGGAGAAAATTGAGGCACAATCTGTGGGGCTTCTGTACACTAACGGAATTGGACTCCCAGCAATGGTCATTAGAGTCCATTGAGGCTTGAATTACTTATATGACAAACAGGTTACCCCCAAGAAATAAGTGAAGCCAAATGGCAAGCATTTGGGGTTTCATGCAGGATTATCTTTTTTTGCCAAATTAGCTCAGTTGACCACTGGAAAGGGAGCAAATATGACAGCACTGTCTTGCATTAGATGTCCCAGGAAATCTCATTCACAGCCACTAAGAGGAGACTTCCTGGGATGCTGAATGCACAGAAGAACAATGCTACTGAAGTCTGAACTGCTTTGTGACACCTTGACATTTTAATATGATTGTATGAAAATCCTGGGTATCTATAATAACTGCCATCAAGTGATTTTAAATCAGAGAATGCTGGAAAAGTCGATGGGATCTTATATAAAGACATCCCTCACTTTTCTCCCTCTGCCATCCTTTGGAGCTGATTTATACTTCCCCCCAAAAGGAACAGCGAGATATGGGGCCCTGTGAATGTGGCTCACATCTCAGCAAAAATGAAAAGGTAGGGAAGGAGCACCATTTTAGTTTTCCTTCTGAGATTTTCTCAGGCAGTACATTATGGTTCTGGGTCTTTTAAAGGGATTATTAAATACAAAGGTAGTAAAAAGAGAGAGGCTGATAAGCAACCCAAGTAACTCAGGAGATTCTAGGGAGAGTACATGGGTTCAGTAGATAAAAATGGCTGATTTTTAGGGCAGGAATTAATGAATCCCTGAAAGATCAAGAGTAAATTCAAGGAGATCCTGGTGGGAGAGTTTCTTTTGGAGGGGGATGCCATTAACTCTCCGCACTGCTTCACCATATAATTTTTGGATTATTTTTCTGTGTGGAATGTCATTGTTATTTTGATAGGTATTGCATACTAGTCCAAAATAAGGCTGGGGTAGGGAGAGGGGATTCCATCAAAATAGAAGATAGATGGGTGGACTAGATGAAGGAGATTGAGGGAGAGGGGAAAATGATGGAATTAGTGAAGACTTTGGAATGAGTCCGACCTAACTTTCCTACATACATTTATGAATGTGCCACAGTGAATCTCACCTTTATTATATCTACAAGACAAAACCTATAAAAGAAAAAGAACTAGATAGCAGAAAGATCAGTAGAATAGAGGGAAGGGAACAGGAGGGGTGAGGGTAGAGAAGGGAAGTACTGGGGACTGAATTAGAACAAATTATTTTTCATTCTTTTATAATTTTGTCAAAATGAACCCCAATGTTGATTGAAAAGAACCAATAAAAGTGAGCAAAAGACATGAATAGATATTTCTCAAAAGAAGGTATACAAATGGACAACACTCGTGAAAAAAAAAAAATGTTTATCATCCCTAAACATCAGGGAAATGCAAATCAGAACTACAAGGAGATTTCACCTAACCTCAGTTAGAATGGCTGTTTTCAAAGAGATATCAAGTGTTTGCAAGGATTATTTGGAGAAAAGGTAGCCCTTAGAAACAATGAGACTAAATGAGTACAGTCATTATGGAGTTTCCTCAGAGATCTCAGTCCATAGATGGCTGACTCAATTCCTCAAGGCTTGAAGTAAGGAAGAACATCATGGCAGAAGAGTGTGTTTTAGGAAAGCAGCTCAGAAAATAATGACCAAGAACCAGAAAAACTAAGCTAAGCTCACAAAATATATACCCCAAAGGCACTCCCTCAATGACCCACCTCCTCTAGCCACACCCTACCTGCCTTTGGTTACCACTTAGTTAATTACCATTTTGGATTAATTCACTGATTGGGTTAAGACTTTCATAACCCAATCATTTCACCTATAAATGTACTTGCATTGTCTCACACATCAGCTTTTTGGGGGGGTCGGGGCAACAGCTGGGGGAGGTGATTACTGGCAATACCAAATTTGGCCTGAAATACAGGCCTGACAAACCCAACATTGCAGGACATAGAGTGTGCCTAAGTGACTAGGAGAAAATCAAAGATGGAGAGGGATTTACACAGGGGAATACTGGTTGTGGAAACCCACTCGGCTCCCCCCAACCCAGTCTGGCCACTTGCAGGACCTGCTGGGAGAGATTCACCTGGCCAGCAATTTGAAAGCCAGAGGCCAGAGAGATTAAGTTTAGAGACGGAACCTAAGAGACCAGGAAATGGGGAGAGGGAGTCCACAGGGGACTATGAATTGGCTCCTCTGCCACAAAAGTGGAACACGGGAGATCCCTAGGATGTAGTCTTCTAGCATGGACTGGCAACTGCTGGGCCCTGAATATGTGCTGATTTAAAATCTTCATACCAAACACCACTCAACAAATAACCTTTTTAAGCCTAAACCCCAACTTTAAGAGCTCCACCTATGGGATTTACTCTTACACTCCAGTAACCCCAACCTGAGGGTAGACCAGGCATCACACTCCAGCCCACTGCACCTAGCACTGCTGAAAGGGAAGCCAAGAATATTTTGAACTCCACCAGAAACCACTCTTAACTTTTCATCAAGATCTTTTTGTTTTTAATTTTAGTTTTAATTTTGTTTTATTTTTTTCTTTCATCTGATTAATTTTTCCCTAAATGTTTCATGCACACTTATACATTCATATTTGTTTTTCTCTCATTTCTAGCATTTTTGAAGCCAGCTATTTTTCATGGATCATTATTTTGAAAACATGGATGTTTGGTTAGTATATTTCAGATTTGTATTTTTTAAAAAATTTACTTTATATAGTTTTTCTCTCATTTATCTGTTTCCCTTGATTGTCTTTCTCTCTTTTCTTCTACTAACAGCCAATCTCTATTCTCTCTTTCACCCTTCGTTTAATATTTTACTTCTACTTACTCTCCTCCTACCTCATACTCATCACATCCTATATCACTTCTGTTCTCTCCCTGTCCACCTTTCAAAATTGTAAGCCCTTTTGTAAACTTACTGTTATTACTGTGGGCAATAACTGAACACATTATTTCTGTTTATTGTGACAATTAACATTGTAGATGTCATAGTAGGAACTATTTGTTTTAATTCTATATATTATTTGCATTGGTTGTTATTATTTGCCTGCCCCTAAATGGTAAGGTTCAGGGACACTATCATTCCACAAGGTAGAAACTCTACTGCCTCAGATCCATACTATTGGATGGGTAGACACACAAAAAACATGAAAAATCAAGGGAACAAAATGCCCCAAAGAGATGAAGATAATTCAATAACAGATTTCATGTGGAAGAAATGTCAGAGAAGGAGTTTAGAATCATCATAGTTAAACTGAGATAAAGGATGATGTAAGGAGTGAAATCAGAGAGAAAATACAGGAAGTGAAAGATCAATAAAGAGAGATTTTGAAAAAAAAAATCAAGTAGAAAGCCTCACAATGAAGGAATCAATAAACCAAATTAAAAATTCAATAGAAATCATCACCAGCAGAATACACCACTTGGCAGAGAGTTTTAGGCAATGAAGACAAAATATATAATAAAATAAAGTTGACCATGGAGAAAAGATGTTAAGAGACCATGAACAGAACTTCCAAGAAATACGGGATAACGTAAAGAGACCAAATATAAGATGTATCGGGATATATGAAGGCTTGGAGTTAGAACCCAAAGGAATACATAATCTTTTCAATAAAATAATATCAAAAAATTTCCCAAACCTTAAGAATGAAATGGAAAATCAAATACAGGATCCTAACTTTAAAAAGTTATAACAAGGGGCTGGGGTTTTGGCTCAGCAGTAGAGCACTCACCTAGCATGTGCAAGGCCCTAGGTTCTATCCTCAGTACCACATAAAAATAAAGATAAAAAAAAAATTTTAGAAAAATCCACACCAAGGCACATTATTATGAAAATGCCTACTATACAGAAAAATGTTAGAATTTTAAAGGCTTCCAGAAAAAAAATGACAGGTCATTTTTACAGGGAAACCAATGTGGATCTCAGCTGATTTCTCATTACAGACCCTAAAAGCTAGGAGGTTTTGGAATAATACATACCAAGATCCGAAAGAAAATGGATGCCAGCCAAGAATAATATAATCAGAACAATCAAAATTCAAAATTGGTGATGAAATAAAAATCTTCCATGGTAAACAAAAGTTAAAAAAATTTACAACTAGAAAGCCTGCACTAAAAAATAATAAAATATTTCAAGAAAAAGAAATGAAAATAAAATTAAAAACCAGCAAAGGGAAAAATTACACTAGAAGAATAGTTAATCAAAGGGAAAACTAATTCAAAATAAAAACTAGAAATAAATAAAAATCACAGGGAATAAAAATAACATCTTAATAATAACATTGAATGTAAATGGCCTAAACTCATCATTCAAAAGACATAGAGTGGCAGATTGGATTAAAAAACAAGTCTCAGCCAGTTGTGGTGGCACATGCTTGTAATCCCAGCACCTGTTGTGGCTGAGACAGTAGGATTGTGAGTTCAAAGGCAGCCTCAGCAAAAAGCAAGGTGCTAAGCAACTCAGTGAGACCCTGTCTCTAAGTAAAATACAAAATTGGGTTGGGGATGTGGCTCAGTGGTTGAGTGCCCCTGAGTTCAATCCCCAGTACCAAAACAAAACAAAACAAAAAAACAAAAACAAGACCCAACATATACTGTCTCAAAGAGACTCATCTCATCCACAGATTGAAGGTGAAAAGATTGAAGAAAACATATCACTCACATGGATCTCAGGAAACAAGCAGAAGTTTCTATCTTCACATCAGATTAGGTGGACTTCAAGCCAAAGTTAATGCAAAGGTACCAAGAAGATCATTTCATATTGCTTAAGGGAATCATACATCAACAAGTCATAAAAAACATAAATATTTATGCCCCAAACAATGGAGCATCGATATACATTGAACAAACCCTTTTTGATGTCAAGAATCAAATAGACCATAACACAATAATACTGGGTAACTTTAACCCACCTCTCTAATCACTAGATAAAGTCCACCAAATTAAAAACTAAATAAAGAAGCTATAGAACTTACAAGTATAAAATTAATAATTTAGACTTAACAGACATATATAGAATAGTTCATCCATCAATGATTGGATACACTTTCTTCTCAGCAGCACATGGATTCTACTCTAAAATTGACCATAGTTAGGCCACAAAAAAACTCTTAGTAAATACAAAAACAAAGAAATAATAACTTGCATCTTATCAGATCATAATGGAATGAAATTAGAAATCAAAGATGAAGTTAAAAATAGAAGCTACTCTAACACCTTGAGACTAAATAATATGCTATTAAATGACCAATGGATACTAGAAGAAATCAGGGGTGATTTAAAAAAAAAAAACTTAGAGGGCTGGGGTTGTGGCTCAGTGGTAAAGTGCTTGCCTTGCATGCATGAGTCACTGGGTTCAATCCTCAGCACCACATTAAATAAATAAATAAATAAATAAACAAACAAACCTATTGTGTCCATCTAAAACTAAAAAAAGTAAAATAAAAATTAAAAAAATACTAGGAAGTAAATAAGAATAGCAATAAAACATAACAAAATATCTGGGACACTATGAATAAAACATACCAAAATCTATGGGACACTTTCCTTTCTTAGGAAAGTTCATTGCATTGAGCTCATTCATTAAAAGAATAGAAAGTCACCAAATAAATAACCTAATATTACATCTCAAAGCCCTAGAAAAAGAATAACAAATCAACACCAAAAGCAGTGGAAGACAGGAAATAATTAAAATCAGAGCTGAAATCAATGAAATTGAAACAAAAAAATCAATGAAACAAAAACTTGATTCTTTGAAAAATAAATAAAATGGTAAACCCTCAGATAAGCCAACAAATAGAGAGAGAAAACTCAAAATTAATAAAATTTGTGATGAAAAAGAAAATATGATGGATGTTACTAAAATACAAACAATATTCAGAAAATATTTCAAAAATTTACAGTTCAATAAAATAGAAAATCCTGAAGACATTAACAAATTTCTAGAGACATATTACCTACCAAAATTTAATCAGGAGGACATAGAAAATTTAAACAGATCAATTTCAAACAATGAAATTGAAGACACCACCAAAAGCCTACCAACAAAGAAAAGCCCAGGACCAGACAGAATGCACACTGACCATAGTGAGTAGTTTTCTGTATGGATCACAGAAATGTGGATGACCATAAATTTGGGAGGCTTTCTTGTTTTTGCTCATGGGATAGCAAGTGGTCTTCCCTCCAGGCAGACAACTCTGATGCTGGGTTTGCCACACACCTCTGAAGATGCTTCTGTTGTGTCTGTGCTCCTTTAATAAGTCACCACTGCACTGTAGCTATATTCCTTTATTTCAAGAAGTAGCATTTGGTAAAGAGATTGTTACACTTTGAGAGGAGCTAACAGACTTAAACTGGATAGTCATGAACAGATCCAACCCAGAGAATCAAGAAGAGGGTCATAGAACAAATAACCTCTCTGTCTTCCTGTTCCAGATTGAACAAACTGTACCTGTCTGAGTCAGTGACCCATAAGTGTCAACTATCACAAAAGTAGATAGGTCAAACTCAACTTGATTTGGCAGTGGGGGAATGTCTTAGTCCATTCTGCTATAACAGAATGTCTGATGTATTATACAGCCTCAGGATAACAGGTTAATTTTGTTCACAGTTCTGTTGAGGCTCTTCTGTCTTTCACAATGTGGCAGATGACATCACATAGTACGGATTTGCCACAGTCTGGCTGGGCACAAATGCCGCAGTCTGGCTGGGCACAAAATCACGAGCCACCACACAACTTGTAGATTCAAACAGCAACTCTTTATTCCCGAACTCACACCAGCCGTCTACAATCACGTTCTGGGCAAATCCACGTTCTCTGCCCAAATCCACTTTCTCTGCCCAAATCCACCTCCACTGGGCTTCTATCTCCAAAATATACTGTCTGAATCCCGTGAGAACTCAAGGGGAACTCAGGCAGCAGGATACGCCCTATTCCCAGCAGGAATAATCTTAAACCTTAAACCTGGAACCTAAACCGGGAACGCCCTAATCCGCCTTGGTCCTTGAGCAAGGTCACCTACATTCAATGTCACTGCAACATGGGGTACGCTGGCAAGGAAATTGTCATACCTACTTGGCTAATGGCTCCCAGCACAGATTTATGTGGAGTGTTAGCATCCATGCAGAAAAGAGCAAACACATGGGGTGGCCTTGCTTTATAACAATCCACTCTCAAAGTAACTAATCTCAGTCTCAAGAGGCCTAATCTCTTCTGCAAGATAGGCATTAATCCCTTCCAAGGCTAATTATCTCCCACTAGGCCCCACCTCTTAAGGTTTTCACCACTTTCCAACACCATTATATTGGCAACCAAGCTTCTAGTACATGGGTCTTTGGGTACAAACTATATCTAAATCAGCAAATGATCTTATCAGAATCCTATTATCTTAAACAACGTCTCAAATGTTCCTACAGGCAGAGGCCTAATTTCTGTTGGCCTGGGCCTTGGCCTTTTCTGTTCACGTATCTATTCCTTGAAATATCCGTGTCAAGTGGATGCAAAAGACTCAAAGCAAGTAGCATTTATTCTTCCCTCAACCACTTCAAGAACTAGTTTTTCTGTGCAATTAAAACACTCCCTTGTGTCCCCTCCCTCCCCCTTCATAGAGTTACCCACCTGCCAAGAGTAACCATAAAACTAAATCTTTGATAATCAAAGAACCACTGGGCACAGATTGTATTGTCATCCTCTGGCACCATCAGTCAGACCTCATGGGGTGTTAGGACACAATTTATTTTTATTTTACATGGATTATTCTTCATCAAGAGGTGTCCCTGAGGCTTACCTGAGATTAACAATGAGATAGTTAGGGGTCTTAGTACCAAAGATATGGTTGGTGCCCTACCTCAGATTGTGTTGGATATCTGCATAACTGTGGATCACAGTAGTCCCCCTCTTCACCCATGGGAGATATATTCCAAGACCTTCCTCTAGGATGCCTAAGGCAACAGATACCACCAAACTCTATATATACTATAAATACATTTTTTGAGAAAGTTTAACTTATAAATTATGTATAGTACAAGATTAACAACAATAACTACTAAAAAGAGAAAAATTATATAATATGCTATATATAAGATGCTATAATAAAAGTTCTGTGTCTCTCTGTCTCTTTCTCGCTCTCTGAAAATATCTTAATTCCTTATTGCACTATAATATTTTCAGGCTGTAGTTGGACATGGGTGACTGGAACCATGGAAAGTGAAAAAGTGGGTAAGTGGGAGGGGTAAGTCTATTTTCTGACAGACAATGTATACTATGGCCAATGTACTTCTGGATAAATACCTCACCACAAGCAGAGCTATCCATCAGCAACCGTTGGAGCTAACCATAGAGCTCTAAATCACCCACAACCTAAACTTTGGAGTCTATTTTCTCATAACTTAGCCTAGGCTCCATGACTAGAAATTTCAGTGAACTTTATAGGTTTTTATGATAAATTCTATTCCATTATTTAGGACATTGCTTGTTTTACAACATCTTTGGCATAGTCATGAACTCCGGAAACACCACAGAAAAATCCAATTAATTCCTAACCTCAATGATTAGATTCATCTTTCTGCAAGACAATGAAAGAACAGGAAAGCATATGCCTCATCTTACTAACACTTTGACTTGGAAATTAAATACAGTCTTACCCTCCTTCTACATGTGATACTGGTGTTTTTCTTTCACTCACCTTCCAAAGATAGATTGAAGAGAGGAAGACTAGAGGCAGAGAGACCAAGCTTTTTGAATTAGAAACCACTACAAAGGTAGTGAGAATGGAGAAGGGTGAGATTCTTTGATATTTAGGAGATAAGATTAGTGGAACTTAGTGATTATTACATGAAAGGAAGAGGGAAGAAACTAGGATTCTGATTTACAGATTTTTGGTGTAATTGTTTTGTTTTGGAAGAATGGAGATGTATTCAAATCAACTAATGTTCACTGAACCTATAGCAGCAGCCAGGCAGTATTTGATGGTGTGGATAAAGAAGAAAAAACATTAGTAGACAAAAATTAATATAAAATTATAGATCATTACAAAGACAAATAGATATCATTTGTCTCTTCATAAGGTGTACTGAGAAGGGCAGAGTATCACCTCTGTGGTTTTCCTTCTTAAAGGTGAATCACCTGAATCTAATCATGTAGAAACATCAGACAAGCCAAAATTGATGACTGTTTTACAAACTAAATTTGTTGAATTCTTCACAATTGTCAGGGACATAAAATACAAAGAAATACTGAGGAATTGTTTTAGATAGAAGAATATTAAAAAGACATGACAATTAAATGCAATACGATTCTGGATCATATCTTGAACCAGAAAATGCTGTTGTATTTTGTTACAATGCAAATTGTTGGAACAATTGGCTAAATATTATGACTATAGATTATATAGCACAACAATGCTAATTTCCTGATTTTGATAATTGCACTGTGGTTATTTAAGAAAATGTTGTTTTTAGGAACTACACATTGAAGTACAAATGTTTCCTTATTTATGATGGTTTCATTTATGATTTTTCCACATTTCCATGATGTAAAAGTAATATACATTCAGTAGGAACTGTACTTTGAGGGCTGTGGTTGTGGCTTAGTGGTAGAGCACATGCCTAGCATGTCTGAGGCACTGGGTTCAATTCTCAGCAGTGCATATAGATAAATACATAAAAATAAAGGTTAGTTCATGTGCTCAATAAAAAAATCTATTGGTAGTAATGCTGGTGATAGAGATTTCTAGAGCTTGTCGCTTTTCCTGGTTCTCCTTTCTTTCCAGGCACATGTTTCCCTTGAGAGAATAACAGTCCTATACTTTACTTTGGCTAACGAAGTGGAAGCAGAAAAGATAACATTTCCTTTCTGATTGCAGCATTGAAGAGTTACTATGATTTGGTTCTCCACTCTCTTCCCCAGAAGTAACAATTTGAAATACCATGATAGCAGTGTCATAAGATGGTGATAAGCCTCTGTCAGTCCAAGACTCAGTGACAACAATAAACAGAGGTTTCCTCCCAACTGCTGTTCACATGTGGCATGAGAAAGCAAGAAAACTTTGATGTTTAAGGCAAATCTTCAGCATTGTACCAAGACTTTTTAAAATCATCTTTAGCCACACTTATAACTCTTCCTAAATCATGAAGAATTTGGGACTTTTCTAGACACTTTGGCATCTTGTACCAGTCTCCAAATAGGAGAAAATAGGCATTATTCAACTCTCTCACCTTGTTCATGGGGTGACAACAATTGGATGCAAGGTTTGGAAATATAATCATTTAACAGAAGAATCTCAGTTCAATGAAAAAAAAAAAAAAGCCACCGAGCAGATGTGTGATTACTTCAAGACATCCTGTATTAAGGCTCCCAAACAGTGAGTAGATGTTGGTAAACATTGAATATATCTTTCTCTTTCTCTAAATTAACCCCAAATTCTATTTTTCATATCGAAGTACAATAGGATTAATGACATTAAAACCAAATCTTGTGGGAAAGTATAAGAGGTGAGGTCAGGGATGATTTCCTGAAGAAGTGATACTTGAGTCTTCAATGAAGAGGAAGAATTAGCTGGGGACAAAGAAATAGGAAGCGTGTGCAAAGGCAGAAGATAGGATCACATTCTGGGGAAGTTTGGCATGATCCTAACATCTGTGTGATGTGGACACCTAAAGCTGAAGTGTAGAACAGGTGAGCTTTCAAAAATAGGAGAAAGGAATGTGGATTGTCAGGGAACTTAGCAGCTATGGAAGCTCATTGAGCAAGACAGTGACATGATCATGTTTACATCTTTATGAATATATAATAGTTACAGTGTGGTGAATGGATTGGAGTGGGCAAGTTCACAGGTAAAGATGAGTCAAGAGCCTATATTAGGGGGCTAGAGATAATAAAGCAGGAGGCATCCATCATAGTGGTAGAGAGATTGGAGATATCATGTATAAGTCAGGGTTCTCCAGAGGAAAAAATTTAGTCATTAATACATAACAGATATAGATTTATTTTAAGGAATTTTCTTATTTGATTGAAGGGGCTGGAAAGTTCAAATTTCATAGGGCAGGCTGGAAACTCAGGTAGAAGTTGAAGTTGTACTCTTGAGGTAGACATTGTCCTTACTTAATGCTCTAAGCTATTTCAGCAAATTAGATAAGGCTGACCCAGAGTTTGGAGGAAATATCCTTTACTTAAAGTCAACTGAACGTAGCTGTTAGCCCCATCTACCAAACAGCTTCAAGCAACACCTGGAATAGTGTTTGATTGAATAGCTTGGCTGAGTGCCTCACCAAATTGATACATAAAACTAATCAGTACAGATAGTTTCAGAGATAGAATAGATTTTTTTTTGATGGAATGATGAGAATTTTAGAATATAGAGGAATCAAGGAAGATTCAGATTTCTACTTGAGAAGCTGAATAAAAAGTGCCAATGATTGGGATAGAAAAGTGGAGAACGTGCAAGTTTCTGGTGGATAATCAGTCAACTTTGGATAGAAGAAATTTTAAGAGCTTGCAGATTATCTCAGTGGAGATGCTTAAGTGGAAGTCAATAGAGAGATTTAAACTGTCAGTAAATCATCAAGATATAATGGTGAGTCAGCCATTTGGGGAGACAGTGTAGACTAAGGAAGGAAAGAGAGGAAGGCCTAGAAGAGGGTCCTCAACAAACACAACACTTAGTAGAAGAGGAGGAATCAACACAGTCAATGAAAAGCAACAAGCAGAAAAGCAGACTTCAAGGAGCCAGCAGTTATTTAAGTAGGAATAGTCATTGGTTAGGAGAGCATTTAGGAAACAACTTTTAGCCAAGGAAAGTAATGAAGGTCTGATCTAGGGATGTTAATATAGGAATAGAAGAATGGGCCTGAGGAGAATTTTGAGGCAAAATCAATATGCTTCTAATAGGATATGAGTGTTAAGAATCCAAGATGACCCAGAAGTCTTGAATTGAAGGCATCAGAGGAAGGATGAGGATATCCATAGGGAAAAAGAAATCAGGAAGACATAATGATTTAGAAAGGGAAGATTAAAGTTCAAGTTTCAACATAGTTTTAGGTGTGGCAAAATATCTATCTCTTTTTTCCAAACATACCATAGCTGTCATACCCTTTCATTATTCTTGTTATCTCTTTAGCCTCCTCCATGAAAATACCCTTTCCTACCTTGGTTGCCTGGTCATTTTCTACTCAATCTTCAAGTCTCAAATTAAATCATACTTCTCTGTAGGCTTTGCTAATAATCCCAGGCTAAATTATTCCCTCTAATCCATGTTCCTGCAGCACTGTATTCATACCTGTTTTTAAGAGCGTTCCTCACATTACATTATAATTTTATTTTAGTGTCTGTCACCCCCACTAGGCAGATGTTCACAGATTGCAAGGCCTGTAACTTATTTCATCAGATTCTTCTAGAAGCAAGAACATTGAACTTGCTCAGTTGATTGGTTGCAGCTTGGAGCTCAGGAATAGAGCAAGGCTATATAAATGGGGAGTAAATTTTCATTGACAATAGGTGATCTCTTGAGAAATGGAAATAAATACATAACCCAGTGGTGGGAGTTTGTTTTTTTTTTTTGGTTGACGTAGAGACCACAAAGAATAGGAGGCAATAGGTTAAATCTTAGGGAATATGTGTAATTAGAAAATTGATCAAGTATTAGGAGGACAAGATAATTGTATGTTGTGCATTTATTATCTATTAAATGTATTTATTGGGTGAATGCCATAGGCCAGTCATATTTACACACTTAAAATACAGCTATACATGAGACAGATGAGATCTCTTATCTCACAAATCTTTCAGGATGGTAGGGTCACAAAGATTCACTCAGTTGAAGAAGGAAGTTAGGGGTTGCGGATATAGCTTAGTGACAGAACAATTGCCTAAGGTGCACAAGGCCTCAGTTCAATCCCCAGAACAAAAAAAAGAATAAAAAATTAAATAATTAGAGAAGTTAAATATTTCAAATGCAGTAAACAGTTTGAGAAAGACAAATATTTTAGTAGCTTTGAGATTTGAAAATTGGAAGGCAATTGAAAGGCATGTAGCCAGTTTGATTCCAAGAATAATGGCCAATATTTGTGATGGAAAAAAAGTTAAATTCAGGTGCTAATATATGGAAGTAGGTAATAGAGATTTTGGAATTAAGTAGGTGCTTGGGATGAAAAAGTGGGGGCAGAAGCAGGAGGAGGTAGAATAATCAGATAATGTAAGCTCCAAAAGAGGGGAGAATGACCACTGCACTGACACTCTGGTCTGGGAAGCAGAAGGTGGAACAATATCCATCCAAGGGGTTTCTAATACAGTGATTAACCCAAGAGTGTTCATCAGCATGAAGTTAAATTTCAACTAATTCAAGGGGAAGGGAAGAGGAGACAAGGAAAAGTGTGAGGATTTATGTTAGTTTCTTCATATTAGGATGAAGATTTTAAAGAGGCAAGGTGGAAGGAACTAATGAATGACTGTCAGAAGTGGAATGTGCTTGAGTGACAGTTGCCTTGAACTAAGTAGTTGTGACCTTATTGAAGGTGATAGTGGCTGTTATGGTTTGGACAATGCAAGAAAGTTCAGAGGAGAAATTATTGGGTTGTGAGAGTCTTAACCCAATCAGTGAATTTATCCCCTGATATAAATTAACTGAATGGTAACTGGAGGCAGGTGGGGTGTGACTGGAGGAGGTGGGGATTGGGGATGTGGCTATGGGGTATATACTTTGTATTGAGTCTCTCTCTGCTTTCTGATCATCATGTGAGCAGCTTCCCTCTGCCACACTCTTCCACCATGATGTTCTGCCTTACCTTAAGCCCTGAGGAATGGAACCTGCTGTCTATGGACTGAGACCTCTGAAATCCTGGGCCCTTAAATAAACTTTTCTTCCTCTACATTTTTTTGGTCAGATCTTTTAGTTACAGTGGGAAAAAAAAGCTGACCCAAACAGTGGCTTTCCAAACATCTTCCCTAATTTATTCAGGTATGCCTTCCTATATTGTACAAGGTAGATGGCTAAAAGCTACATTTTATAGATTCTCCTGCAGACATGGTTAGGGGTGTGATTTATATACAACCAGTCAGATGAAATTTCAATATATTTGAAGGGAAGGCAATTCTACATAGGAAAGTGAAGCAGCATGCAAAGTATCAATTTTGCTGGTGAGGGTCTGGAGCCAACAGTTCTGGCAGCAGGTCCTAATCCCCTGATCCCAGCTCAAGTACTCTTTTCCTAGGACCAATAGTTCTGGAATTGACTTTTTGATTCCCTAACTTCTTAATAATAGCAAATGTAACAGTTTCTTTCACTGGATCCCAAACATACCCCATAACAGATATGTTAGTGTGGATCACTTTTGAAATTCCTCTTTCCTCTAAATGACAAAATTATTTTCAGTAATATTAATTAAATCTTATCAATAAAAATAATGGGCCAGGAAAGAAATGCTTGAAATGTAAAAATTCTCTCTATTGAATTATATATGTAAAATCATACCAGAAAAATAAATGACACAATAAATGATAGAGTATAAAGGCAGCAGGGAGCAAGAGGTTAATACATTAATAAATTTCATAAAAAAGGGACAGACATCTATATGGTGGTCTCTTTCAGGAATGGATAATTACATTTATTGAATAAAAGGTAAATAAGAAGAATAGCAGTATAATAAGAAAATTGTATTTTGATTTTAAAGATTTTCAAATTCAGTGAAACATTTCATGTATGAAATATTAGTTCATATATGAACTAACATTTACACTTACTAAACAACTACCTTATACTTCATAGTTGACACTCTGCTTCACTATTGTAAATTTTTTATTGCATTTTTAAAAAAAATCGGAGTATTATAGTTTTACATAGTAGTTGGATTCATTTTGACTGTCATACATGCATGGAATTTTATTTACTTCGTTTTTGTCCTTGCCCCCCACCCTGCCCCAGTTTTCCTGCCCCCCTCTCTTCCCTTATTCTCCTTCCTCTACTCTACTGTTCTTCCTATTGCTTTTTTTAAAGAGAGAGAGAGAGAGAGAGAGAGAGAGAGAGAGAGAGAGAGAGAGAATTTTAATTTTAATATTTATTTTTTAGTTTTCGGCGGACACAACATCTTTGTTTGTATGTGGTGCTGAAGATCGAACCTGGGCTGCACGCATGCCAGGCGAGCACACTACCTCTTGAGCCACATCCCCAGCCCTTTTTGCTTTTTTATCCTTTGTTTATATTTGACTGGGGCTTTGTGCATATACATAAAAGTGGAATTCCCTGTGGTATATTTATGTATGTGCATAGTATGATTTTGTTTAATTTATTCTGCAATTCCTCCTTTTTCCTATCCCTTCTCAATCCCTCTAAATCTACTTCTTCTACTCCACTGACCTTCCTTATATCTGTATGATATCCAATCCCCCTCTCCTTTTTTCCCTTGACTCAGACAATCAAGGGTCAAATATTTTTCTCACCATTGTAAATTTTGAACACAAATAAACTCTAAGGGGTATCATAGGATATCAGACTGGAAGAAACTCAAGGTCTGTGTCTTCATCTTTAAAAAAAAAAACATGTTTTTAGTTGTAGATGAACACAATATCTTTATTTTACTTATTTTTATATGATGCTGAGAGTTGAACCCGGTGCTTCACATGTACTAGGCAAGTGCTCTACCATTGAGCCACAACCCCAGCCCCTGTGTCTTCATCTTTATAATCATTGTGCTATCACTGTTTAAACACAGAAATATGCAGCATCACAAATGTTGGAAGTCATGAACTGTACCTGAAGTGAGCTGAAATGATTTTGAATAGTGATGAACTTATTCTCAAAACAGAAATGTGTAGTTGGATCCATAGATGCTCAGGATTGGCTGTGTAATTGGACAGTCTCCAAATTAATTTTTATGTAAGTACAGTGTTTATGAAAGTATATGTAATTCAAATGTTCCGATATTTAGTTATCTATTATTGCAACTCAACAGGAGCCACAACAATTTGTTTAAACCATAGTGCATCAAATATATTTTATCAGAAAAGAGTATGTTACAAGTGCTAATGTTAAAATTGTTAGCAAATAGTGATAATAGCAAAACAGACCTGCTTATAATTAATTCGTTTTATTGTTTTTACTTCTCTAGAGAATGTTTACACCCTCATTGCCTATACCCATGGTGGACTGCTTTCACTGACCTGGCCTTGGTATGCCAGTAGTTTCCTCAGAAAGTCAGTTTTTACAGTTTTGTTCTAAAACTTTCCTAGAAGCCCAGTAGCATCTGCTTCTCTAGCCTTGCCCACAATTTTGTAATCAGTGAATTTCCTTTATTAATTTTATTTTTTCCAGTGGAATGACATTTTTAATATGCTTAAAGAAATAATTGATAAGCTGAAAATATCTTTTAAGAATGAGAAACACTTAAAGACATTTTCAGATATCCACTTCTCCCCCCAGATAACAGAGTTTAGCTCTAGGAACCCACAATAAAAGATGCTCTATTGGATATATTTCAGGCAGAAGAAAAGTAATTTTAGATGGAAGAATTGGGATGGGAGAAAAAAGAAATAGCAAAGATAGTGAGATATGTAAGGTCAGTTTTAAATAAATATTAATAATAATAATATTTTGCAGTTTTATAAATGCAAATATACAAATAATTACCAGAGTCAGGGGAGGATTAAAGAAGTTAAAAGTTTTAAGGACCTATATGAGTATGGAAGGTGAAGACAATGAGTAATTTTTAACTTTGACAAGGTAAAGACACATGTCAGAACTTCCAAAATAAGCATTGAGAGAAGTATAACCTATAAACTAGTGGAGTACAAAGGACTCTAAATTATCCAAAATAGGTAAGGGTGGAAAAAATTTAGAACAGGTACAACATAACACAGATAAACTGTGGATTTAAGTAAAAAATATTAGTAATGAATAACATTAAATATAAGAAAGCTAAAGATTCCAGTTAAAGAAAAAATTATAGGGATTAATCAAAATGAAGAAATGTGAGCTATGGTTATACATAAAATTCTGCAACCCAAACTGGAGGAAACATATTCTCTTAGTATGTATAAAATATTGACAAATATTGGACTTATAATGGGTCTTTAAGAAAAATTCAAATGATTGAAATTAAAAAGTGTATAATCTTTAACCACAGTTCAGTTAAATCATGAATCAATAATAAAACAACCTTACATTACTTTATATTTGTAAATTAATAGACATGTTTCTAAATAAGTCATAGATCAAAGAAGAAATCGATGTGAATTAGAATACATTTTGTTATGATAATAATTAAATTAGTACATATTCAAACATGTAAGATATAGCTATAGGAACATTAACAATAAAATTATAGCATTCAAGTCACGTATTGGACAAGAAAGCCTAACTATTAATAAGGTAATAATGTACTCAAGATATTAGAAACCAAGGAGTAAAAAGAAAGAAGAAATAATAAAGACATAAGAATGGAACACATTCAGTAAAGATAACAAAAAAAAAAGCAAAAAATGGCAAAGACTGCTTCTTTCAAAAGCTAATACTAATTTCCAAACTTTTGGCAAGACTCATGGAGAAAAAGAACCTACAAATAACCAATATAAGAATTGAAATTAGAATATACTAAGAAACTATAGAGATTAAACATTAATATGATGTCAGGTATGGTGATATATGTCTGTAATCCCATAAACTCTGGAGGCTGAGGTAGGAGGATCACAGGTTTGATGTCAGGTTGTACATCTTAGCAAAACTGATTTCACAGATTCAGTCCATGTTTGGCCATCTCCATTGCTCTGGGCTGGTGGTGAGATAGAACATCATGGCAGAAAGGCACGGAGGAGTAAGCTTCTCAGCTCCTGGCAGCCAGGAAGCGGAAAGCTCTATTAAATTTCTTTTTGTTTAAACTAATTACCTTTGTATTTTAACCAACCAACTAACTAGTATAGTTATGTGCAACTAAACCCTGACTTATACAAACAATAAGGGAGAGATATATGTACTTAGAGCAAGAGCTGTTGAAAACATTTATTATTCTTATGTTTATTCATTAATTCAACAAATACTTAAGGATCTCTCTCCATATATAGTTTTTATCCTTAGGGATCCAGTTCTTCTTGTCCATCTTTTCTGCTACTGTGCATGTTAACTTCGTCCTTATACTGGTAGTAAGAAGGCTAAAATTTATCTAGAGACAGAAATGGTCAGAGGAAGTAGGGAGAACAGTTCTTTCTTAGGAGTATGTTGATTGCTGTGATATTTCAGCTATACTTACAGGTGATCAATAGGAGAATGGAGAAGGGAATACTTCCTGGTATGCAAAAGTTTGAGCAGCATAGCTGGTTATCCCTTTTGCCTGGAAGTTATCTCATTTGCTTGGAAGAAGAAGTTTGGCTTCAGAAGTTTTAATCCATGTTACTTGGCCCTGTTGTGGCATAGTATATCATGTGGGAGTGTGTAGCAGAGGAGGCCTATTTACTTCAAGGTAACCAAGGGAAAAAAAAGGAAGGGGACAGGAATGCAATATTCCCTTAAGACCATGACCTCAATTACCTAACTTCCTTCCACTGGGCCTCACCTCTTAAAGGTCCCACTGCGTCCAATGGTACTGAAATCTGACAACCAAGCTTTTGAAACATGGACTTTTGGGGGACAATTTTGAACTATACCATTATTTAAGAGAGGAATTTTTTTTCAGGGAACACAATCATGATTACATTGAATTAAAATTTGAGACTGCCAGCATGGTAGGAAGTCAGCAAAAAAGAGAATTACTTTGTTGGTTAGTGTGATTGCTCTTGTTCATCATTTGGAGTTACACATTGACCTACTGAGGCATCTTTGGTATTATTTTCATTATAAAAATGAACATCTTTGTACATCTCTCTTTGTATACATAGTGAAATAGTAAATACCTAAAATGGAATTTGAGTCACAGAGTAGGTGAATATTTAACTTTACAAGGTTTTGTCAAAGGAAAAAAAAAAAAAAAAAACCCAAACACCCTGTCATTGTACCCATTTGCACCCCCATGAGCAATGATTAAATTCCTATTTCTGTAAATTCTTGGTGTTATTGATTTTTCTAAATCTGATAAAGAGTGAAGTGATATGTTATTGATTCAATTTGTATTCCCCTGATCACCTGAGGTTGAACATTTTTTCATTTTTGTCTATGCTGATATATTTATTTATTGTGGTATAATTATTCAATAACACAGGAAAATAAAAAAGATACCAAGCAAGTTAGTTACAAGTCGTATATAGAGGATGACTTCACTTTTGTTAAAAAAAAAAATTAAGTGAATCAACAGGCATACAGAAAACTGGAAGATTATATACCAAATTATCAACAGTATTACTTCAGTACAGTGATTAAATATTTTTCCTTTGCTTTTGTGTTTTTGAAACACAATTATTTCTGAAATAAACAATAGGTGCTAAAGAGAGATACAGTTATTAAAAACAGGAGTTAGGAATGCAGGAAGCCAAGCCAGGTGCCTAGTTGTCAAGGTCTGAAACCCAAAGCAAATCCATCCAGGTGACAACATTCAAGGCTAGAGGTGGAACACTTTTCTTTTCTTATTGAAATGGTATTTATCCAATTGTTTCCTTTAATTGTGATGATATCTATGTAATTACATTTAAAGGGACTTTATGAATATTAAGTGGCACCATAGCAAAATGATGCTAGCAACATTGGTTTTGAGTTGCTATAAAAGGCAATTATTTTACAATAGTTTATGTGGTAGTATTAAAAAAAAAATAGTGTCAATTCTCTGTTTTCCACAAGAACAGTAGTTATATTCTGGGCAATGATATGTACCATATCACAATTCAATTTTTTTTTCATTTTTTGTTTTGTTTTCATGAAAGAGGAAAGCCAGTGCAGGATTTTAAATTTATATTTGATAATCTATAAAAGATGCTATGCTCTGAATATGTTACCCAAATTTCACATGTTAAAAATATAATTCCCGTATTATTTTCTTAATGGCACTTGGTTGTGTAACCTTTGGAATAACCAGGATAAGAAGAAGTCATGGAGGTGGGGCCCCACGGTAGCATTAGTAGCTTTATAAGGAGAAAAGAGATCTGAGTCAGCAGCTTGCTGTGTCTCAAGTTGTGATGCTCTCTGCTATGTTATGATGCAGGAATAAACCTTAGGTGTAATAGTAAGAATTTTGATCTCTGAGTTACTGTTAGTAAGTTGGGTGTCCAACAGTATAATGTGGATTGCTTAGGAGTGTTGCCTGTTTAGAGCAACTCCAAATACTGCAGTTAAGTATGGGTCACAGCATGCCAGAGCTAGGAGGCATCCTCACAATCAGGCTATCCACAGCTCATCACTGGTGTCTGAAGGCAAACTGTGATTTGTCTCACTTATAAGTTCTTCTTGTAATGTAACAATATGTTGAATATCTACTATCTTCCCTCTAGTCATGTTGACATCCAATACAGCCCAATAAAACTTTTTGCCATGATGGAAAAGGTCCATACCAGTACTATCTCAGATAGTAGTTAAAAGCTAGGTGGCAAGTGAGCCCTTGATATTGTGGCTATTCTGATTGAGGAATTGATTTCTTAACTTCATTTAATTTTGAATAATTAATATTTGCATTTAAATAGTCATATTTAACTGGTGTTGGCTATAGAGTACTGTGGTGACTAATTGCAGTGACTGTAGCAACTAGCGAGCATATCATAGGAATGCACGTGAGGAGGAATAAGCATCCAAGATAGGACTATAAACAAGTTATTTATTTGTGTTGATGTATGATAAACAGTCAGGCTACTGACATGGCCTCAGCCTCATACATGCATTTATTGAATAAGCAGTTAACAAGAACCTATACGGGTTTTAAATGGGGCAGGGGTGCGCAAGACACCATCCAAGGAGTTTAAAGGGGGCAAGACATTGGAAAGAGACGATATTTCACAGGGAAGGATCCTGACTCAGGCCTCGCGAGGGCTTCACGTGCCAAGAGAGCTCCATTGCCCAGGGGCTTCTGGGTCATGGGCTGGCCCCAGGGGCTTCTGGGTTGTAGAGCAGTTAGTCAGTGAGTCCACAATTCGGCGGGGTGGCATACTAGAGCCATGCCATCCGAGCTTCGGTCAACAAGGCGGAGGACTAGGTCCAAGAGCCGGGCAGTGCGGGGTGCACGAGCAAGGCTGGTATCTTGTGAGGCAGGGTGTAATGTGGAGAATCCGGCTACCGCGACGCATCCAAGGAACATCATTTCTGGTCGCGAGGCCATCATGGCAGCCACGCCTCAGACTAGCTGGCTGACCTCTCTGAGAGGCTTCAGGGCCAATACACGCCAATCTTTGATAAAAATGTGGGCCTGCAAGAGATTGGGATTTGTCAGGCTGTCCATTATGGCCCTACTGTTGCTGGGCTGCTACTTCAACTGTGGTGAGTGCTGATTCCGGACTACACCAAGCGTCACTAGGGATCCATGGGTGGGGGCACGCCAACACCATTCCTTTCCTCTCTGTGATCTTCTCCCTGCCCAAGCCAACTTTGGCCTGGGCACGTCTTGACGTCCTTCCTGTGTTTTGTCCCTCAGCCTCCTCAGTCAACCTCATAAATTCCTTCCCTCCCTCCTTCCCTCGCTGTCCTCACTGCCTGTCTTCTTTCACCTCCAGCCTCCCTAATCTTCCCACCTTTTTTATTGAGCAGAAGTTCAAACAGTATAAAGGTATGTTATAGTGAGTGGTTCAGGTGATTTAGTGTATTGAAATGTTCAATTATCACATTTATTTGGTTCTAAAATATTTTAATTCCCTCAAATTAAAACCTCTACCACTGACTGGTAATTCCCCATCCTATTTTACAGCATTGTTTTCAGGACTCAGTAGTATTCCATTGCATGGATATGCTACACTTTGTCCATCTGTCTATCAAATTTACCAGATTTGGGTTTCCCTTTTAGGGCACAATTGTGCTTTGGATTTTTGTGTACAAGTTTTGTTGTCATTTCTGGTACTACAGAGTGAACCCACAGGTGCAATACCACTGACCTACATGCTCAGACCTTTTTTTTTTTTGGCACCGGGAATTGAACACAGGCACTCCACTAGTGAGCCACTTCCCCAGACCTATTTTATATTCTTTATTTAGCTACGCTGAATTCCTTAGCCCTCCCCATTGCTGAGGCTGGCTTTGAACTTGGAATCCTCTTGCCTCAGCCTCCCAAACCAATGGGATTATAGGAGTCTGTCATCATACCTGGCACTATTTTTTTTCTTTTTTTTTTTGGTACCAGGCATTGAACTAAGGAGCACTTGACCACTGAACCACATCCCAGCCCTATTTTGTATTTTATTTAGAGACAGGGTCTCTCTGAGTTGCTTAGTGCCTCCCTGTTGCCAAGACTGGCTTTGAACTAATCCTCTTGCCTCAGCCTCCCAAGCTGCTATGTTTATAGGCATGGGCCACTGTGCCCAGAATTTATTTATTTTAAGAAACGGTCTGGCCAAGTTGTGAAGGCATCTGAAACTCGTGATCCTTCTGCCTCCATCTCCTGAGTGGCTGGTATTGCAGGTGTATGCCAGCATGCTAGGCCTTTTACAAGTTCTTCTGTAGACATACTTTAAGTTCTGATAAATTTTTGGATTTATTTCTGGGCCACCAGTGTGGAATTATGGAGTCACATGGGAACTCCATATTGAACTTTTGGAGAAACTCTCAAGACTGTTTTATAAAGTGACTAAATAATTTTATATCTCCACCAAAAATATTTGAGGGTTCCAATTTCAACATTTGTTATCCCTACTTTTTGATTATAGTCATCCTCATAGATATGAAGTGGTATCTTCTTATGGCTTTGATTTGTGTTTCTCTAATATCTAATGAGACTAAGCATCTTTTCAGGGACTTTTGTTATGCTATTTGTATATCTTTGCAGAAATATATTTTCACATCATTGGACCATTTTTTAAAATGTATTGTTTGTGGTTTCATTGACAAATTGCAAGAATTCTTTATGTATTTTGTATATTGGATCCTTATCAGATAATGTGATTTGCAAATATTTCTTCCCATTCTATAGATTCTCTTTTTATTTTCTTGATAATGTTCTTTCATGTGCTAAAGTCCTTTTTATCTATTTTTCCCCTTTGGCTGCTTGGGTGTTTTTAGTAGTTGTGTGTGTGTGTGTGTGTGTGTGTGTGTGAGAGAGAGAGAGAGAGAGAGAGAGAGACAGAGATATCAATCTAAGAATCCATTGCCAAATCTAAGGTCATGAAGATTACTCCTATGTTTTATTCTGAAAGTTTTATTATTTTAGCTATTATATTTGAATTATTGATCTACCTTGTGTTAATTTTTTTATATGAGGTATGTTAGCGGTGGTTTAATATTGTTCTTTTGTATGTAGATATCCAGTTGTCCCAGCATTCTTGGTGGAAGAGATAATTCATTCCTTAGTAAACAGTTTTGGCACCCCTGTTGAAAATTAGTTGACCATAAATTTGTGGATTTATTTCTGGGCACCTAGTTTGATTCTTTAGATATTCATGTCTATCTCTTTGCCAGTACTATATACTCTTTTGATTACTGCAGCTTTATAGCAAGTTTGGAAGTTGAGATATATGAGTCCTCTGATTTTGTTCACCCATATTGTTTTGAGTATTTACTATATCTTGCAAATCTATGTAAATATGGGAGGAAGCTTTCCTATTTCTACAACAAGGCCATTGAAATCTTTATAGGGTTTTCATTGAATCCATAGCTCACTTTGAGCCATATTGCCATTTTGACAACCTTATATTCTGATCCATGAATATGAGATGTTTTTCCTTTATTTGTATCAGTTTCCAATTTATTTGAATAAGGCTTTGTTGTTTTCACTATATAATTCTTTATTTTTTAGATGTTATTGCAAACGAAATGGTTTTCTTTTCCAATTGTTTATTGCTGTTATATAAAAGCACAACTGATTTTTATGTATTGGTTTTGTATCCTGCAAATTTGCTACATTTGCTCATTAGCTCTAGTACATTTGTTTTCTTTTTTGAATTCTCTTGTCCTAATGCACTTATAGGCTGGTTCTCCCATTCAGTGTTGAATGACAGAGCATGTCATTTTTTTTTACCAGACATTAAAGGGAATTATCCTATAATTATATCATTATGTATAATGTTTATGTAGATGTTTTTTGGTAGATCACCAAATAGCAAATATTGTTGTGAAACATATTACCATAATACCTATTCACAGTAAATTATTTTTACATTTTCTCACATCTTTATCAAGATTCAATATCATCAGTATTCTGGATTCATAAAACATGAGATTTATACAGCTGTCCCTTTATCATGCTATAATATATAACAATGTATATGTGCAACTATTTATGAAAAATGTGATATCTAATAAAATTTCATAGAACTCATGCTTAAATTTGTCTGGATCTGATATTTTCATTTGTCTATTTGCTATATTTTTGTGGCCTTTTCCAATATTCTACATATAAATATTATTTGTAAATGGAGATAATTTTACTTCTTACTTTCGACTTTGGATGCCTTTTATTTCCTTTTGTTGCATAATTTCTCTTGCTAAGGCAGTTAGTATAATATTGAATAGCAGTGGTGATTGTGGGCCTGTTTGTCTTAATGGGAAAGCTTTCAAACTTTCACCATTGATTATGATGATAGCCATTGGTTTTTCATAAATGTTCTTTATCCATGCTGAGGAAAATTTCTTGTTTCTAGTTTGCTGAGGAAATTTGTATTTTGTCAGTTTTTTTCTGCATCAATTGTAATGATTTTTCCCTTCATCCTACTAATGTGGTGTATATTACATTGGTTGCTGTGCTTGTGATTTCTGTTGAAACATCTTTGTATTCCTGGGATAAACTCCAAGTGGTCACCATGGATATCCTTTTAATTATGCTGTTCCATTCGGTTTTCTAGAATTATGTTGAGGAATTTTGAATCCATATGTATAAATAATAATTGTGTGTAGTTTTCTTGCTGTGTCTTGGTCTGGCTTTGGTATCACATTAATACTGGCTTCATAGAATTAGTTATGAAGTGTTCCCCCTCATTTTCCCTAAAACCTTCTTTACATTATCTCTGCCACATCTAATAAATTCCCTTACCTCACCACTTAAAGTACTAACTTCTGTCTATTCTCTAAAAGCCTTTTCACTTCTAACCTCACCTTACTAATCTCTCTTACTTCATTGCTCAAATTATTTCTTCTTCTTCCCTTTATAAATACCTTTCTTTACATATTCCCCCTCATGAATCCCTTCCCATTCTCACCTCCTATTGCAAAGCTCTAATCTTTCTTATGTTTACTCACATTTAAAATGCCTTCTTTTCTCTCTAAAGCCTTTCCATCTCAAAGTATTTCCTTTTCTTACTTTGTGCTTAAAGGCCTTTACTTCCTCAATGATATGCTCAAATTTCTTCTCTCCCAGATCTCCACTTACAAACACATTTTACTCCCATCCCCCTCCCAGAGTAAATAACCATCTTAACTTCCCCTAACATGGGCCTTCCTTCTCTCACTAATGCATTCACTTCTTCACCTTCCCTTATATAGACATTTTCTCCCTTGCCTCTTCTCAGAGAGTTCTTACTTCGCTTATCTCCCCTAACATTTATTATCCTCCTTCCTTTATCATTTTTTTTTTTACCATGCTCTCCACTTACAAAATTATAAACTCCCCCACCTTCCCTAGCAAATACCTTCACTGCCTCCACTATCCTCACGGTTTTATTTTCCTTCCTTTCTCCCACTTCAAAGGCTTTCTTCCCTCAATTTCCCTTACAAAGAAAAAATTCCCTTTGCTCACAGAGTACTAAACTCCTATACCCCCTTTCCCTATAAAATTTACTCCTTCAGCCATGTTCACAGAGGCCTTCTTTCTGTGGTTTTTGCCTAGGTCCTCCCTTTCTTATCCTCACAAATACTTTCCTTCCCTCAGCACCTTAAAAGTCACTTAAAAGTCCTTATTGAACTTCCATTTAGTTTCCTTCATTTCTCAAAAGATAGTCCCCCACATCCTTTGAATAGTCTTCATTATTGTTCTTTCCTCTGTTTTCCTCCTTAAGACTTTCCCTCCCTCAAATTCCTTACTTTACCTCTTTGTTTATGTTCCTCCAATCTTTCACTTACTCCCTTCTCAGTATCCTTCTTTTAGCCTTTCAAAAGGTCTCCTCTCCAGATTTTCTCTCTCAAGTATCTAAAGGTAGTTGACTTCTTCCTTCAAAGCCTTCTTTTCCTGCTCCTACTGAATGATCTTGCTGCCTCACTTAAACTTTCCCTCCCCACCTCCTCCAAATTTCTCCCCCACTCACTCAGCTATTTTTTTCTTTCCCCTACTCTTCTATCCTTCCATCCCTAAGTCTAACATGGCCTTCTGAAAAGTCTAACATGGCCTGCTCTATCTTATGGCCATGATGGCCTGCTCTTTCTCCCAGTTCCCTCACAATGGTATTATACCTCCCCATCTGAACAAAGGCCTTAGATTTCCCAGTGTCCCTTACTATTTCCAGCTAATGTCCCAAGTCCAATGACTTTTCATTCTTCTTACCTCTAATTTCAATGGCTTCTTTCTCTTTGCCATCTTCAGATGCCTTTTACATCCCAACCCTCTGCAAAGTTTTCGTGTAAGAGATAGACAAATAAATATGGGGCAAGGACATTGCAAATAAAAGAACAATATACACTATGTTCCAACTATTTGGATTTATACATTTTTTCAGGGATTAAATTCAAAGTTAAATAAAGTGTATGCTGTGCTTTATCAACTATTTAAAGAAAAGTTACAAAATAAGATTGCTTTTGAAAAATATTAAAGATACTTTAAAATTATTGATTTATCATATTACCAAAATTATTTGTATTTATTTTTCTTCCAATTTGTATACAATACCAAAGTATTTCTGAATTATTTGTATTTTATTTGAAAGTTAGTACAACACTGAAAGCCTCCTCATCCTCTTAAAAGGCAAAAAATAAAAATAAAACCTAAAATTTAAATTGTACTTCTAATTTTGAGTAGAGCTCCCAGAAGAGAACTGTCTATTCAGTGGGATTTATTTATTTTAATGAAGACTTTTTCCATTGTAGGTTTATTTTCTCCTAATATAATTCACAATTCATTCTTTATATTATCAGATTTCCCATATTCCCAGGAGGTAATATGTAACTGTATGGGTTAAATATAATTTTGCATTGAAAATGTTTTCACTTAATTAATGTAACTAAAATGCCCTATGTTATGGGTTGAGCCATAGCTCCCCTCAAAATGTTCAGCATTTTAATCCCTAGTACCTGAGAATGTGACTTTATTGGGAGATAAGGTCTTTATAAAGGTGATCAAGTTAAAATTATGGGATCTACAGTGGACTCTAATAGAATATGACTGGTGCCCTTATTAAGTAAAGGGAAAATTTGGTTCTAGACCCAAATGTTGAATTCTAGAAAGAGGTAAGAAAGACTTTTTGAATAGATATATAGAGAAGGCAGACTTCTTTAAGTCAAAGAAAAAAGCCTTTTCTCATAACCCTCAGGAGCATTCAGCTAAACCCCTTAATTTTGAACTTCTAATCACCAGAATTGTGAGACAATAAATTTTGGTTTTAAGATACTCAATTTATGGTATATTATTTTAATAGCAAAGTAAAACATATCCAGAGGTAAAATAATTTGTCCTTGGCTTTGGAGAATTATAGTGAAAGCAGAATATGTGGTTCTGGTATTAACATTCCCTTTGTCTTTCTTAGACCCTTCTGAGTTCTCTTGGATTTAATACCACCAAGAGGAATTGAGGTTGAGTGACTGAAGGTAACTCTGGGATATCTCTAGTTTATATTGTAATTTGGATTCCTGGCCAAGTTACTTTTTGGGTTATACTTATACAGCAGTCATATGGACCAGTGGCATGAAAGATGAGGATGCAGATTGGAGACTGGCATTTTGATCCCAACTCCCCCACCAGTTCTTTAGAAACAGGGAGCACTTCCAAATTCATTCCATGAGGCCAGTATCACTCTGATTCCAAAACCAGGCAAAGACAAATCAATAAAAGAAAACTTCTGACCAATATCTCTAATGAACATAGATGTAAAAATTCTTAATAAAATTCTGGCAAATCAAATACAAAAACATATAAAAAAGATTGTGTGCCACGATCAAGTGGGATTCATCCAAGGGATGCAAGGTTGGTTCAACATACAGAAATCAATAAATGTAATTCACCATATCAATAGACTTGAAGATAAGAATCATATGATCATCTCAATAGATGCAGAAAAAGCATTTGACATAATACAGCACCCCTTTATGTTCAAAACACTAGAAAATCTAGGGATAACAGGAACATATCTCAACATTATAAAGCTATCTATGCTAAGCCCCAGGCCAACATTATTCTAAATGGAAAAAAAAAAAATGAAGGCATTCCCTCTAAAAACTGGAACAGGACAGGGATGCCCTCTTTCACCACTTCTATTTAACATAGTTCTTGAAACACTGGCCAGAACAATTAGACAGACGAAAGACATTAAATGGATGCATATAGGAAAAGAAGAACTCAAATTGGTACTATCTGCTGATGATATGATTCTATACTTAGAAGACCCTAAAACTATTGAATCAATTCTTATTGTGTATCCTTTCCAGAGTAGATAAAAAATGAGAAATAAAAATGAACTCCGGTAATATCATCAAATTGCTTTAGCTCCTGGATAAAACATAGTAACTAGATTCTGTTTCATTATTATATTATAATTCTGTTATTCTTGGGGAGTGAATGAGGCATTGCACATAGAAAGTGTCTGCATGCCATATATATAATTGAGCAACACCTTACTCTTGCTTTAACCATGTGTGCATGTGATGTAGTTAGTTGGTGGATCCCTAAACTAGGAGTTAGGAGACCTTGATTGTTGTTATTCTGCCACTGATGTGCTTTGTGACCTTCAGTGGGTCATTTTACCTTTTAAGACTTTAATTTCTTTGTCTTAAAAAATAAAAAAAAATACTAAATGCATTTTACGCCTGATTAGTAATTTGTATTATTTCTTCTTAACTCTTGGTTATCTTAAAGCTACCAGTTAGTTATTTTTAAAATTTAAACTACCTCACTTTGCAATGTATATTTATTTAAAAAGGGAACTGTGGCAGTTATAAATTGAAAACTGGTTGTATTTGCTGTGATGAGATGACAGTATCAAAATACATACCCTGAAAACAAAGTAGTGCTAATTTAAAATTTTAAATAATAGAAATAAATGATGAAAGACACAGAAAATATTTACTCATTTTACATTGTACTGAACACTTCATGTAAGACTTCATTTAATCATTATAATCTTTCAAAGTAAATATTATCCCCATTTTGTACATAAGTAATCTGAGGCAAAGAGAAGATTATTAACTTGCCCAAGTTCATGAGCTAGTATGTGACAGAGCCAGAATGCAAATTCAGGTCTGTTTTTTTTTTTATTGGTTCTTTTTAGTTGTACATGACAATAGGATTCATTTTGACATAATTATAAAGGCATGGGATTTTTGAGACTATGGTCCAGAAAAACAACTGCATAGTTAGACCCTCAAAGTCCAAACAGAATCTTTTGTAACACCATTAGCTGCTGTTCTCATTCTGTCTCCTCACCTTCTTTCATTCAGTTCCCCATCTGACAGACCTTCCCCAGTCCATACCTGGCAACATAATTTGTAAAATGAAAATACAGGCTCCCTAGTAAGAAATTTATTATGGATTTCAGGTTGTCAACAGTCAGTAGCAGAATATTAGATCAAGCATGGGGCCCCTCTAAGAGAAGGGACCCGGTACAATTGTAAACACCACATATCTAGGAAGTTCTCTAAACTGAGTCTGATTTTTCTTTTCCCTTGAAATGCGGTTTAGATTTTCAATCTTTTTTTTTTTCATAACAGGAAAATTAAAAGATAAAAACTCTTTGTGACAGGGAAACATAATTGGTTCTTTACCATTTCCTGCTGCCATTTAAGGAAGCTGAATAATCTTTTATTTGCTGAGCATGCTAATGAGTCTAAGGATGCAAATTAAAGGCCAAGAGGATGAAATTATTCTGCATATGAAAAGTGTTGCAAGAGGGAAAGGAAGCTGGAGGCAGCATGGCTGGAGAGGAAGATCCAGGAAAAAAAGATTTGTGTGCTGACTAGCTGTTAGGCAATTTGGAAGAGAGGGAAGGAAAGATGACAGTGAGCCTGGGGAAGAAAGAACAAGGATGTTTAAAGGGATTTTATAAAATTTTACCATTTGATGTCACTTTTGTATGCTTGAAATGCTACTAATATTTTTCTTTTACACTTTTAAATAAATACATAAATAACAAAGAATTATACATCCATAAGTATTCCATCTGTATTCCACCTAATTGTACTCATACCACATTTTGAGTAATAACTGATTTTTAAGTAATTGTCTTTAATAGTAGAGAAGAAACCAAAGGTGAGCAAGGTTAAATGTGTTTGAAATTTGTTCAGGCAACCACCAGTGGTGTTATTTGAGTAAATATGTTTAATTCCCTCCCCAATTTCAAATACCTGTTGAAATTACCAAAAGATTATTATCATGGACAACTGGAAAACCTAGAAGAATGCCATCTACTATTTGTATGCCAAGAATATGGTCTTCTGAAAGAATGAAGGCCAGACAAAATTGAGAGAAATCAAAGCAACCTGTGTTTCTCCTCAGATTCAGCACAAGCATATCTGGAGGCTAAGGCATTTTGATCTAGGGATTCTACAAAGAGGAATAAATCTCTGTTTTTGAGGGACTCAAGAGAAAACACCACTTTTGGGATATAACCTAAAGTAGAGACTCAGTGTGTGGTATGCTATCACCAGCCAATGCTGCAGATGACATGCTGAGTCAAGTGGTAACAAGTATGGTCAGTTGGATAGGGGGGCCACTAAGAGAAGGGCAGTACAAAGATCCTGGTAAAGCCTCTTTTAACTATAATTGCCTCCCTGTGTCATGTAGGACAGTGAACCCCCTGTAATCATGCAACATTAATTTAATTTTGTGTCCCCTGATCTATAAGTGCTCTTCCAGGCCCTTTGTGTAGCCAGCTACTTCAAATCTTAATTTTTTTTAGCTTAAATATCACCTCAGAGAGGCCAACCCATATTTAAAGCAGGCTTTCTATCTTATTCTGTATCAGTATTCACTTTGTTCATAGCACTTATTACAATTTGGAATTATTTAATTCATTAGTTTACTTGTTTTTTGTCTGTCTTTTCTACTGTATTGTAATAAGCTCCATGAGAGCGGGAATCTTTTTTTTTTTAAAGAGAGAGAGAGAGAATTTTTTAATATTTATTTTTTAGTTTTCGGTGGACACAACATCTTTATTTTATTTTTATGTGGTGCTGAGGATCGAACCCAGCTCCCTGCGCATGCCAGGCGAGCGCGCTACCGCTTGAGCCACATCCCCAGCCCGAGAGCGAGAATCTTGTCTGACTTGTTCACTGATGTATCCTACCCAAATGCAAAATATAATAGGTATTCAATAATAAGTATAACTTTAAAAAAAATATTGACAAGATATGTCATGCATGGCGAAGATAAAATTTTCATGAATATACACTAATGCATAGTGTTGAATACAAAAACAGTTAAAATTCAAGTAGAAATGGAAAAAAAACTACAATAATGGTAGGAAATAATATATATTTTTTAGTCGTTGACATAGAAAATATAGTTCATTCAGATAATAGAATTTAGCTTGATTTAATATTTATAATGGAATTCATTGGGAGAATACATTTTCAAATGTCTTTGAAAGTTTTTATTAAAATGAGAAAGAAGATTTATCATTGATATCAAGGAAATTTAAAAGTGTAAGTCAATATTCCTATGATTCTGTTCTTATAATTACTTTTGTAAGTGGATAATTTCCTAGGGAAATGAAAATAATGAAATTGACTCATGGATAAGAAGAAGTAAAAAGTTAAAGAACTATACCCCTCCAAAAAGTAGACTCAGAAT
This sequence comes from Marmota flaviventris, assembly GCF_047511675.1. Taxonomy (NCBI): domain Eukaryota; kingdom Metazoa; phylum Chordata; class Mammalia; order Rodentia; family Sciuridae; genus Marmota; species Marmota flaviventris. Next base: position 128,470,852 of record NC_092518.1, read on the forward strand.
TGAATTGATGAATTTTCTCGAAACTTAATGGATAAAATAATTATTATGCTGTTTAAATCATCTCACTATAGAAAATATAGGAATTTTCCTAGATTATTCTATGAAGCAAGTATAACTCCCATGCCAAAATCTATAGGTACAGCAAATAAAACTACAGATACACTTAAGAATGTTGATCCACCCTGGCATGATGGTGCATGCCTGTAATCCCAGCAGCTTGGGAGGCTAAGGCAGGAGAATCGTGAGTTCAAAGCCAGCCTCAGCAAAAGTGAGGCACTAAGCAACTTAGACCCTGTCTCTAAATAAAATGCAAAATAGGGCTGGGGATGTGGCTCAGTGGTTGAGTGTCCCTGAGTTCAATCCCCAGTACTCCCTCAAAAAATGTTGATCCACAAAGCCTACAATAGCATTAGAATTTGTGGGCTTTATTTCAGGTATGCAACATTATTTTAATATTGGAAAATATTAATATTTAACAGTTGATATACAGGAAGAAATATGGTCATGGAAATAAATAATGAAATCATTTGATAAAATCCTGCTTCTATTTTAGATTAAAACTGAAACAACAGAAAATTTGTAATAAATTATGATTAGATAAATACATCCTTTATTTAATAAAAGATATCTGTCCTAGGGCTGGGAATGTAGCTCAGTGGTGAGGGCACTTGCCTAGCATGTATGAAGCCTGGGTTTAATTCTCATTTCATATCTATCTATCTATCTATCTATCTTAAGCTAGCATCCAACATTATACTTGATTAAAAACTAACATTCCTATTAAAGTCAAGAAAAACTAAGAATGCCTATCATTATAGTGGTTATTCAACATAGATTTAGAAGTAAGTTCTAAGTAGTGGAATGAAAGAATAAAACGAATCATGTAAAACCACAAGAATGGGAAATTATACTCCATGTATGTATAATATGTCAATATACACTCTACTGTCATATATATCTAAAAAGAACAAATAAAAATTTTTAAAAAAGAAGAAGAAAAAGAACTATTAATATTGGAAAGAAAGGAGACAAAACTGTCTATACTTATGATAATATGATTGGCTATATGGAATTAAATTGAAGAAAAATAAAACTAATGAAAGTAAATTTATGGGAGTAAGTAGGTAAGAAAATATAAGAACAAAAATAAATAACTCTCTTATGTACCAGAAATCAGCTATAAAATGTGGTGAATGGATAATATTTATATAACAACAAAATATTTATGATACCTGAAAATAAATATAAGAAAGGTGCAGGATATACATAAATGCAACTATAAACTTTTACCCAGTGATATAAAAAGAGACTTGAATAAATGGAGAAACAAAACAATAATTAGGTGAGAAAATTTAGCAAACTACCACTTCTTTCCAAATGAATCTGCATTTAACTGAATTTATGCCTAGCATGGGACACACAGTAAATAGTTTTTTGAAAGAATGCTTAAATAAATGAATAAAATCACAGTAAAAACCTAATTAGGATTTTTTTTGACTTGACAAAATTGTCCTAAGGTTCATCTAAAAAATTCTTCAGAGTTCAGAATAAAATTTTGATAAAAAAGATTAATGAAATAATTGCTAGTTAAGTTTATTAAAACAGAACAATAAAAGATCAATTTTCACTGGTATTGATGCATGAACACATAAATTCGTGGAATGATAAAATGTCAAGAAACAAGTCTATATAAAAACTTAGAATGTGATGATCTTATAAAATAGAAATGATGAATTTAATTTTCTTCACTTTTTTTGGTTTTATTCAAGAATTCTAGACAGAAAAGTAGGTTTTTGTTCTATTTCTTTAGCAATTTTAGCTATTATGGCTACACAGTAGCACCAACAGTTTTCCTCATAGTCTCTTAGATAACTTATTTCTATTTTTCTCTAGTAATAATAATCTATTATATATTTTATGAAGATCTGAAAGAGAGGAGTTTGAAGGCTCCAAACCTAAAGATATGGTGAAAGGGAAATGTTCATTACCATGACCTGATTGTTGTGTGCTATATAAATTATTGAAATATCACACTATAGAAAATATTTACAATTAATGCATGTTAATCAAAAATATAAAGGATGGATTTAATAAATAGTATTAGGAGAGCTTAAAATGTATCCCTAATTAATAACATATCCCAAAATGTATAACAAATGGATTAAATATTTTAATTTTAAAAGTGAAATGTTGAAGGAACCATTAGAGTGCAGAATGTCTTCCTAAACATGACCTGAAAAGCAGAAATATCAAAAAGATTGACAGATTTTAAGAAATAATAATGAGATTGATAGATTTGATTACAAACAAAACTTGAAATTTCAGAACCTCCCATACATCATAAATCATGTAACTGACTTCCTTGAAAAAATATTTGTAACTTGTGGCAGATTAAGACTTAAGTTCCCTATTACACAATTGAATGTATGAAAGATGTAAACTTAACTGATGACTAAAGGTGCAAATCAAAACAAAAGGCATTTTGTTTTAATTTGGCCATCAAATTCGGAAATTACAAAATACAGGATGGAAGAATATTGGTACTTTCTTGTACTACTTGTAGAAGTATACTTTGGGGTAGCTTTGGAGAGTAATTTGCATAAGGTCAAGAGCCAATCAATAAGAATTTATGTTAAGAACTTTTTCATAAATATCTTCATATATATATAGCTCCAGTGATAATCTGCAAACCAGTGGTAATCATTGCAGTGTTCTTTATAACAGCAATAAATTGCTAACAACCTAAATTTTTTTTAATAGGGAAATAGTTAACAGTTATAATTGAGCTTTATATTGAAATACTGGGGTATTATTTTTTAATATTTATTTTTTAGTTATAGGTGGACACAATACCTTCATTTTTATTTTTATGTGGCGCTGAGGATCGAACTCAGTGCCTCACGCATGGTAGGTAAGCGCTGTACCTCTGAGCCACAACCCCAGCCCCCTGGGGTATTATTAAAGAGAATGATAGGTAATAATGATATGGACAAACCTTTGCTAACCTTCTATTTTATAGGAGCGAATTGTGTAAACATGGCAAAAATATTCTTTGAAATACTGAGAAAGGAGGATAAGAAAGGTTTTATTGTACCTAAGACCTTAATTTTTATCATTATATAAGGAAGCCAACATATTTGCCAAGAATTTCTGTGATGAGTTCTGATTTAGTTGGAATATATACTTTTTCAATTTATAGGCCTTTAAATGTCAGTGTTGTTTTGTCAGAGGGAAGTTCACTATTATAAATCATTTCACAGGGCAATAATAGAATTTGTCAGCCTAAAGCTTAAGCATTTGTAAATTGAATACTTTCTTAGTTTCATAGGAAAGGAGAACTATATTTTGATTATTAATAATACCTATGATACTGTGAGATTAAAATACAATATCTGTTAGCTATTAGACTTTCCATAATTAATTTCAGCAAAAATAATTGCTGTTAAAGGGTCATTGATAGTAATGAATGCTGTATATGCTGTGATTAATAATTTTAATTTTTCTAAAGGGTTCTCAGATTCTGTGACTGCAAATGAATTCATCCTATGGAAGAATAAAGATGCTGATGGCCAATCTCTGGAAGAAACATCCACTTGGAAAGCTCTGTTGATTTTTTTCTTTCCAACAAGTAAGTTCTTATTTGACCTTTTTGTCAATGTCCTTGTTTTGAAAACAGAAAATGGATCCTGCTCTGCCCTTTGCCTTAGGCAAGATAATCTCTCTGAATCTCAATATCCTCATCTTTAAAATGAAAATATTTACCACAAAGTCTTGTGAGGGTGAATCAAGACAATTATTTGTAAGGCATTACATAAATGTTTGTTATTCTTCACAAAATATATTTCCTTCACGAATACCTAAAGCTTTCAAAATTTACCTGAATAGCATTGCCAGAAATTTAGTCATTGACTCAGTATTGTGAAATTGATGTTGTCTGTGGCATTAAACAGAATATTGTGTGGCTTTGATGTTTTGAAGTATAACAGATGTTTTCCCATCTGTTTTAATGATAAAAAGTACAGGTTTCAAGTCACATCTTCTTTTTTGTGATTCTGTATATAATGTGTTTATCAAGCACATGATAACCCTTGAGAATTATTAACTACAAATAAACATGTTTCTTTTTGTATAACATGTGGTGCACTTTCAAGCAGAAGCTTCACATAAATTGACCTATGTGAATTGCAAAGATCAAGCTTTTATTAAGAATAGTGCAGAATTTATTCTAACAAAATTTGATGTATGTTTATGAGCACAAATTGATATCCACTGTTTAATTTCAGACCCTACCACCGAATTCTATGACCTTGCATAAATCTTTTCCTGTTTCCATATACTGCTTCCATTAAGTACAAAATAGTCATTAAAATACCTACTATCAATGAGAATAGCAGAATAATTGAGTTCTTTAAAATACTGGAATGGTCAAATTGAGTGAAAAAATGAAAAACTGGGAAGGTGTTAATGTTATGTAGGCTAAAAGAATGTTTTACTGAGTGCCAAAGTTGGTCATAAATAACAAAAGACAATTTACACTTTAGAACTTATGTAAACTGTCATGTGTTCATAATAGCTGTAATATACAAACACTGAAACCATATTTTAAAAGTTGTTTGCATTTACCCAAAATTTCTCTTAACCTGATAAAATGAATTGAAATAAAATCATTTTTATTGAATAATTTTTTCAACAAAATCAAATTGTTTCCTTTTTTTAGAAGCATCTGAACTACACTGATTCAAATCTTGAGTGATTAAATATTTATAAAATGTACATATTATCTTGTTTGAAAAGAATAACTAAAAATAGCTAATGGAGAGCATTTTGAATGTTTCAGCACAAAGAATTGATAAATGTTTAAAGTGATGGATATATCAGTTACCCTCATCTCATCAACACACACTGTATACATGTATCAAATATCACACTGTACTCTATAAATATGTATAATTAATATGTGTCAGTTAAAAAGAAAAAAATAATAACTACATGTTCGTAAAATGTGAACTATTTTAATCAATTTGTTTCCTCCTCTATGTAATTGGAGATAAACACTCTTACTGTTCAAGCATTAAAAATAGCCTTGTTTTGCCACTGGACTGTTGTTTGCAAAATATTCATCTCTTAAAGATTAAAATGATAACCTTGAGACAGACTGGTAAGGAAGGTTTAGAGGTCATCTGATCCTTCTTCCTCTTAGACGAAATTACATATTTAAAACTGATAAAATTGCTTTACTCTTTCTTTAAAAGTTTGACACTGTTTGTCTTTGATATGCATTTTCAGTGTTACTTAGGATGTGAGGAAGCATAAACATTAAATATGTCTTAATAAGTGAGCAATACATTACAGCAAAATTGCTCTGTTCTTTAAAATTACAAGTGTCTCTTATTGAGTCTGAAAGTTAATTTTAATATCTAGCAAAGTCCATCAGATGCAGTTTAATTATAAAATAATAGAAGTTTAGCATTAGAAGGGACCTAGAGATTATCTAGTCCAGTGTCTACTATGATTTAAACCCTCTTTTTAGCATTCCTGGAAAGTAGTATTTATACAATGCTAATAATGGTGAGAAACTCAGGATGAAGGCAGTCTATCCCATCTCTAACTAGATCCTGACTGTTGTCAACCTTTCCTGGGTGTCTGACATTAGAACTGAGTAGGGTATTTCAGTTGAAGTCCAACTTGGGGAGAGGAGAGTTATTGTGGGCCTAGCAGAACTGAAGATTGCTTAGAGTATATAACAGTAGGATAAACTTATATATCTAAAATGTCTAGAAAATGAATATCCAGGTCAATTGGTAATGCATTAAGTTTTTAACTTTGTAGAATTTACTGTGGTCCTTTATTTCCTTATTTTTAAAATGGAGACTATAAAACTTAGTTTGGGAATTTGTTGTGAAGTTTAGTAGTAATGTGGGTAAAGCAAGGTGTCTGTCCAAAGATATGCCTAATGAATGGTATCCATTATTATTTTTATCTTAACTTCAGGAATTGCCAGTCTTTAAAGAAAAAGAATATAATAAAATGTATTGAGAGGTTAAAATATACTTAAAACAATTTAATTGTTCTTTACTGATGTTTTAGAATGATTATAAAATATTTGTTTTTTCTTTAAAGCCAAAAGATTGAACTGTATCTATTTTTGCGTTAAAACATACCTGAATGTATATATTAATATATAATTTTGTTTGGTATATGTCTATTTATTTAATATATGTATAACATATTTAATATATGTCTGTTTAATTTATGTATTAATGTAAATCTTTGATGTATGTTTTTCTTTTTTTTTTTGTTTTGTTTTGTTTGGTATTAGGGATTGAACCCAGGGGTGCTTAACCACTAAGCCATATCCCCAGCTATAACCCCAGCCCAGTACATGAATTTTTTTACAGTTGCATGGAACCTTGGTGTTTATGACCAAAACTGCTGCTTTTTAAAGTTATAGAATCATAACTTAAGGATAAATGGAAGAATATTAAAATATATTATAGTGCCTGTATGATAAGTGTACACAAATATTGGTCAATACCAGTGAAATCACTTACCTTACTCTCTCACAATAAAACATAGGAATTTTACTTATTGATGCATTCAATGAGTTACTGTAGCTTAGTAAAATTAAGTAAGAAGTTGTCTGTGATATTGTCTTAATGGAGTATTAACTTTAAGGGCATTTGGCTTGTGATTTAGATCATTATGTGTTATATTTTTATCACTACCACTCAGTTCATAATTTATATTTCCTTTTTTTTTCTCTTTGGTACTGGGAATTGAACCCAGGGGCACTTAACCACTGAGCAACCACCCTGGCCCTTTTAAAAAATATTTTATTCAGAGAAAGGGTCTCTCTGAATTGCTTAGGGACTTGCTAAATTGCTGAGGCTGACCTTGAACTTACAATCCTCTTGGCCTCAGCCTCCTTAGCCACTGGGATTACAGTTATACGCCACCATGACTGGTTTCCTATATTTTTTAAAAACTGCCTTACCAATGATTTGTTGACAATTTGTATTTTTCTTCATTACATCTACAATTAGAAATGTGATGTTAGCTAGGAATGGTGGTGCATGCCGGTGATCCCAGTGACTCAGGAGACTGAGGTAGGGGGATCTTAAGTTCAAGGCCAGCCTCAAAAACTGAAAGAGGCCCTGAGCAACTTAGTGAGACCCTGTCTCAAAATTAAAAAAAAAAAAAAAAAAAAGGACTGGGAATGTATTCAGTTGTAAAGTGCAGAATTCCATCCCCAGTAGTAGTATAATAGTAGTAGTAGTAGTAGTAGTAGTAGTAGTAGTAGTAATGTGATGTTAAGTAACTCTGAAAATTTTTCTTATTCTCTCATTTAACTCTTATTTTTCCACATTCATTTGTATTTGTATATGTCATCCAATTTTTCAAAATATACCAGCTTATGTTTTTCTTTTTCCTTTATTTAATTGTTTAAATGGGGAAAGTGCTTACTAACCATGTTAAATTCTCTTTTTTGTATTTCTGTATTTGTTTCCAATCTTATTTCTGTATTTCTGTTTTGAAAAGCATGCATTGTAAAGGAGAATCAAGAAGTAAAGCCTTGTAAAGAACTGGAGAATCTTAATGAGACTGAATGTTTGAGATACAAGTGCTGTTTTTCATCATCCGGGACCAAGGACTTGAGTTGTTTTACCCCATTAACAGATAGTAAGTTCATCCCATTTAATTTATTTTATTTATGTTTTTAAATTGAGTAAATATTTCACAGTGGTGTAAGTTCACATTTGGATCTCCCAGCTTAACACTTGAAGAGACCTCCCAGACCTAGAGCAATGCTGTCATTAGAAAGTCCTGAGGTAGTCAGGAGTGTTCATGCACAGTTTCTGCTTAGCTCCTGGATGGTGACTATCACCATTCAAAATCAGTCTCATTTTTACTTTTGTTTTAATCATTCTCTGCCTTTTGACTCAAGTGTTCTAGGCTCTATTATGCATAACACTCAATGCCTGGGAGATAGTACTGTAGGGGTAGAAAGGGGATGATACCTTTCCTGCTCATCTTAAAGGGTCATGGATGATACCCCTGTAGCAAAAGACAGATTAATAAAAGAAAATCATAAAGAAGTTTATTTGATAATAGCTTTATGAGACACCGGAACCATCAGGTTAAAGATCCAAAGGTGCAGGGTGAGTGATCCAATTTTATATTTACATTCCATGATGCATGGACAACCATGTAGAAATAAGATTGGACAAAAATAGTATGATCTAATTCTAACAAACTAGGTGGAGAAATCCAGTGAATCCTGTTCATATTGTTCTTGGTCTCTGTGCAACATTTCTTCATCACCAGTATGGGGCAGGGCCCTTTCTGAAATTAGACAAATTAGGTCATAGAATTTCTTTATGGTTAACTCCAAGGCAGAAAGGTGGGGAAGATAAGAGTATTATTTTAGGCATATATCTTATTTTGGATAAAAGGAATTCTAGTTTCTATGACCTGTTTTGGGGAAGAGAAAGTCTAGTTTTTATGTCTTTTCTTTGAGAGAGGTTAAGTGGAGCAGGATATAGGAGCACAGGAAGAGGTCAGAAAGAAACTCTGCTTCTGAGTCCTTTATTTTGGTTTATCATTTTCTGAGTCCCAACAATATCAGTTGGCATGCCTTCACTTTCTTTTTCCTAGCTTTTTTTCCTGAGTAGAATTTTTCCCATTTATGTTGTTTTCAATATCTCAGCATGAAGCAGTAGACCCAAATGTTTCTTGTTAAGGTATGTTTATTAGCTTTTCTTTGTTCTATTGTTTTTGACTTATGTTCTTAAATTTTTTTTCTAAAGTTTTGAGAGCTAGACCATCTGTTTTTATTACCTTTATTTGGATAGTGGGGACATATTATCAGTTGGTCCCATGATGAATGGATTTGATGTGATGGAATACTAACAAGCACTATGAAAAGGATGCATGCAAAACAATAACTTACGTTAATATAATCTCTATTCAATTTACAGCTCTTTGTTGGATATCTAGTATTAATAATGAAAACTAAAGCCTGATCATGAATATAGTGTTATAACTTTCACAATGTCACATGGTATTTATAATTCATTCATTAATTTGGTCTTTATGTTTGTGTGAAGAGACATTTGGTTCTTTTAGAGGAAAAAATTGAACCGTGACTTACAATTCCCCAATCACATTAGAAGGAACTTCCCAATGAATATGAGACTAAATTATGCTTATTCACCTGCAAATTCTTGATTCCTTATTTAATTTAATATTTTGTAATTTTGAAGTAAACATTTAAGAAGCCATTTCTTTACCAAGTTAACTGTTCATAGATTAATTTTCTCCTCAAGTGCTCTGGGATGTATAACATATGGCCACAAAAAAAAAGCTCACTTAGGGACAAAAGAGATGTATACTATGCATTATTATAATCTGTTAACAAAAACAGTAGGATCATTTTGCTAAGGTATTCATCAGGAGCAGCATATTGAAAATGCTGCCTTGAATTGCATTTCAAGAACATTCGTGGATGTGTAACCGATGTGATTCTGCAATCTGTATTTGGGGTAAAAATGGGAGTTCATAACCCACTTGAATCTAATGTATGAAATATGATATGTCAAGAGCTTTGTAATGTTTTGAACAACCAATAAAAAAAGAACATTTCTTAAACTCTTACAGCTTCTAGATTCATAAGGATATTTACCTGTTATATAAGAATACCTCCTTATTTTACTTTATTAAATAATAATTTTATAAAGACTTTATGAAAGAACCCAAATTTGCTTCTCTTGCTTAAGTCATAAAAGTAACAGGATATAATTAAACCAACAGAGCCTACACAGATGCTCCGGATGTTTGGGCTTGGTGTGATCAGCATGATCACCCTGGGATGTCTGCCCATTTATTGCTGCTCTCTTTGCCAGAGGAGGTAGGCAAACATAAACTTTTATTCGTGAATTGCTAAGTAAATGTGAATTTTTGTGTATAGGCATATTTATTTAGATGCTTCAGAAATACAGCAATTATGTTTGAGTTCCTTTTGTTTAAAGGAAATAGGTTGGGAAAAACTTAAAAAAGTAGAGTTAACATGATATTTTTTTAAAAAACATGTTATTTTTCCACAAATTCAAACATTTTCTTGCATAGGGTCTATTCATTCCCTTGTCCAACAACATAAAGGAAATAATAAATTGGCAAGCTGGAGGTGTGTGGAATGGGAATGAGTATTAGTACCCAAAGCACAGTGATTTCTGGAAGGGTTTGTCTTTATTGAGTCATCTGCCATTGGTCTTTAATGGTCATCTACCATTGGATTTCAAAGCCTTGTTCTGTCTTCAATCAAGCAAAACTGTACTAGATTTCCTCTTAGTGTATCATAAGAAATTCCAGTGGGCTACTAGCACAGTGTTTCCAAATTTGTTTATTTTTAATAGCTCCCCACCTACTGGGACAGAGTGGGTATGGAGTATCAGAGCAGAGCCCGGACTAGGGTAAGAATTATGCAGTATTTAGAGCACAGACATTAATAGGAAACAACTCCTTCTCACGTATGTGCAAATGTAGGGGCAGTATTGTCATGACCCTGAGAGTAAGTACTTCCTTAGGAAAATTACATATTGAAGATTAAGCATCTTTTATGTTTTTGTTCAAGTTAATGGGACAATAGTATCTGCACTCTCAAAAAATTTGGTTAAGATTTCACTGGAAGATTTAGACTACACACCTGTTCCCTTACTTTCCATAAAGATCATCAGGTTTTGGTTACATTACCGTAACAAGACTATTTTGAATCCACTGTTGGGTCACAGTATTTCAAATACTCTAGCTTGCATGTGACAATCAATTCTTTGCTCAGATTTTGCTTAGCTTCCTACTCTGAGCTGATAATGGCTATTCCTTGGTCTTTTTCATTTTTTTTTCCAAGATAATTGGGTGTAAGAATGGAGTTTGTTTTTTTTACCCCTACTTCTCTTCAAAGCTTAGTTTCATATAAAAATAGCCCATGATGAAAGTGAAATATTTGATAGAATTTGGTGGTTAGGATTATGCCATATAGTGTATTGGGGAAAATAAGCATGACATACTATTTCATTCCAGTTCCTCTCTTAGTCCTCTGCCAATGAATTTTATGAGATACAGGTCTGCAGGATTTTTTTTCTTTGAAATGAAATCCAAAGGATTATCCCCTGATATGAATATATTGTACTTTTTCTATGTAATATAAACTATTTGAGAAACATGAATAGTGAATATGTAAGTGGATTGAACACCATGTGTTTTGCTCTATGTTTTATTTACTTTACTCTTTTGTGTGAGACCAATATGCTTCATCTATCATCCTAAGCTAGCCCCAGAGCCAGTGGTCACTTTTAGCTTGATATTTAGCTGAGTTTCCAGGAACAATGGTAGAGGGTGGATGGGACACTGTCAGCTTTTCCTGGTAAGCTGATTTTAGAAACAAGGACAATAATTGTGTGAGAATGGAAATCCCATTCCTGATACCAGGTAAGGAGCTAAATAGATACCAAAGGCTGCTAACTCCCCTTTTGGGGGACAAGATTTCACCTTAGAAAGCTCTGATTAACTCACTTTTTGTTCTCCATTTCAAAGAATAAGGAGGTAAACAAACTATTAGAGAAGAAAAAAAATAAATGATTCTATAAAAGGGAAATAGATACAGCAGTAAAATCAATATGTAGCAATCTAAGAAGGAAAAGAAAGAAGCCAAATACAGTTGTTTATCTAAATCACTGGAACTAAAAGCCAAATACAGATCTGCAGTAACATGATACTGGCCTCTTCTCTAAGAATCTTTTGCTTTTTCTGCATTGGAAATTATCCTTATGTTCTTCCTTCTGGGTCCTGTCTTAATACATTAAATACTTGAGAATTCCTTGAGGAAAAAGCTGTGGTAGTTCTCTTCTCTTGGCCTTCAGTTGCAAGCAAAAACATAGAAGGTCTGACATTCCCCCGCTTCTGCAATTTTGATAGTGACTTTTTTTTTATAGACTACCTAAGGAACTAACAGCTGGCAAAGTTGGGGACGTGAACAATTAAAAGTAATCTATTCAAGTAGAAGAAGTGAAAGCAATTCAGGTGAAAAGGATAATCACTCCCCAGAGCCAAATGTACTTCATTCTTTTGGTGCCTCATTCATGCTTTCCTCAGTTGACTATGATCCATTCAGTATTTACTTGTGCTAGATAGATGGAGAATACAGGAACATCTCATAGGCCCTACTTTTAAGGATCTTAAAATCATCCTAAAACAAATCTCAAATATGACACATTTAATTAACAACAGAAAGTAGAATATAATTAAGGAATGAAAAGAGTGTTAGAAATAACTTATAAAAGGTTTGAAGCAGTGGGGAGCAGGGTGAGTGGGAGAGGGCAGGGCAGGTTCCATGGTAGAGATGCCATTTGAGGTGTTTTTTTTTTTTTTTAATTTGCTCTTTTTATATACACAAGACAGTAGAGTATATTTTGACATACATACATAGAGTATAACTTATTATAATTAGGATTCCATTCTTATGGTTGTACATGATGAGTTTTTAAAGGGAGGACAAAGACTCTTTCCATAGAATTCATTACCTACAGATAGATTTGATCTCGTTTCCTTAACTGCTTGTCATTTCTTCCATTTTTCTTTTTCTTTTCTTTTTTTGTACTCAGAATTAAATAAGGGATGCTTTACCACTGAGCTGTGTCCCCAGTCTCCCTCCCCCTTTTGAGACAGAGTACATCTAACTTGCTGAGGCTGGCCTCAAACTTGTGATTCGCCTACCTCAGCCTCTCCATTCTCTCAGATTACAGGCATCCACCACTGTTCCCTGCACTGTTTGTCATTTCTAAGAAGAGGTGGTTTAACATTTTCCCTGGAATAATCTGTAACTGAATCTCTAATTTACTTTTGCTAGATTTGAACTTAGATGTTGTATGAACCAGGTGCACAAAAAAACTCAAGCTAGCTTGAAATGGTTGCACATGAACAACAAGGGAGGGGAGGGCATAAGTGAAAAACCAGTATTTGCTACAGGTAGCCTTACTATAAACTTGCATATTAGATGTGTTTTGAAGTTCATTGCATCCTCAAGGTTATGGAAGATCTATTTTTATCCTCATTAATAGGGATCAGAAGCATCATTAGGTCTAAGTATCACTGATGTGCTTAAGACTTATTTAGAGGAGAAGAAGGGAAAAGATCAAGTTGATGGGAACAAAAGGAAGCATAGGAGGGGGGTTCTAGGGAGAGAGAGAGGAGGAGGGTAGCTGAATTGTTTGCATTACAGTAATAGAATGCCAGTGATGGTGGCTTCAAGGGATAAATTTACTTTATGGTCTTTTTCTGTTCTTAAAGTTTAAGACTGTGTTCAACTGCCAGTTAAACAACTGCATATTTAATAGTGATAGGATACTTGAACATGTACATAACTTAGGTAAGATGAGAAAAATCTTTATCAAATTCAGATGAAATGATTTTCATGTTGTTCTTTCTGTGAGATTGAATTTGTAACTCTGAATTATGAAATTTCAGAACTAAGTCTAAAAATTGAAAACTATATTTTGCCAACTAAGAAAAAGCCATTTTTAAAAGATTGTTGATTATCTGATACACAGGTGATGTAAAAAACATATTCTCTATTATACTTTCAATGTTGCTACTTTCCAGATGGTTGTTATTGAAAATTTTTATGTTTAGACAAATCCTGTTGCATGATTCTCTGTATTATAATATGGTCTTCATTTTGCACATAGTCTTACTGCCACTTATTAGAATGGGAGTTGAAGAATTGAGAATAAATGTGTTAAAAATTGCCTAAAATCATCACCCATTGAATTTAACAAAATAGACATTTACATTTTTGAAAGCCCATGTTTGTATGTTTTATTATATTGTATAACATAATTAGTAATGTTTGTAGTTGAACACAATACCTTTCATTTTATTTATTTATTTATTGTGGTGCTGAAGATCAAACCCAGCACCTTGCATATACTAGAGCACTCTGCTGCTGAGCCACAACCCCAGCCCCAGTAATGCTCTTTTGAAAACCTTATCTAGTAATTAGCCAACTGCTGGAAAGTTTGAAGTTCCTAGGATTATACATATATTAATTTAGAGAAAGGAAATAAAATCTATAAATATGACTATGCTCTAAGTACTTTGATAAAATTATGTCAGATGAGAATGTGAGTGAACTCAAATGCTCTTCTAACTTCACTATAGATTTGAAATATGTATAAAGCCAGTTCTTCTTGGACTCTGTTCAAGCTAATTTAGTTATTAAAATAATAAGAGAACTTTATTATATGTGGATTATATGACTTAGGTATTCCTATGCAAGGTCTTCCAGGGCAGCATTTTAGAGAATTCTGAAACAGAAGGTATTATTGAAAAGAACAGTGTCTTGCCAAGTAACTAAAAACTTTATTGCAGAATGCAGTGGCCTTTTTGCTGAATTCCTGTTCAACTTGACCTTTTGGTCAAATAATACACCATTGACTGTTCCCTTCTTGAGCTATCCTTCCTTGGATTTCATTATGCCTTACTATTCTGATCCATTTTAGTGTGATCTTCTTCCCCTTGCAACTGTGGTTGTTTTCCAAATCTTTGCTCTCATTTATAAGAAGATGTAATAGAAAGAACATTTTAAGATCTGTGTTCTAATTCTGCTTTCGCCTCCAATTTCATAGATAAGCTGAAACTATTTACATATTGATTTTCTAATAAAACTGGAGAATTGAATTACATAATTTCCAAGGTCCTTTCCAAATATCATATTCTGAGATTCTTTGGGTGAATGTCTCTTAAAATCTGAATCCTGAAGTCTTCACTTTTACTTATTCCATATTTCCAGCTGCTCTTGGGAATTACATATTTTTTCAGCACCCTAAATGCAACACATGCAAAAGTAAACTCATCTTCCTTTTCTCCCAGATCATTTCCTCTTGAAATCTCACTGATTTCTTTAGTTTCACAGGTTAGAACTTTGGAGTCATCTGTTCCTATTTCTTTTCCTTTGGCCTCAATATATATTCTGTTTGCCTAGCCTTCCTGTCATTTTTTTTTTTTTTCCTTTTGAGTGGGTCTGGTATTTGCATCTTCTCCCATTTTATTTTTTAAAATATTTATTTTCTAATTGTAGTTGTTGATACCTTTATTTTATTTATTTATTTTTATGTGGTGCTGAAGATCAAACCCAGTAGGCAAACACTCTACTGCTGAACCACAACCCCAGCCCCTCTTCTTCCATTTTATTGTCACATCTTAGTCCAGTCCAGGCCTTATATGCTCTCTCTGTCCTGGTAAAGTGGTTTCAGGAGAGGAGCAAAGGGGAAACCAAAGCTAGCATCTACAGTGCAAAGAGTTTGATAACTGAGGAGGGTATGTATATCCAATCCAGTGAGTAACTTATGAGGGAGACAGTATCTAGGATGGGTTAGGAACTTGAATGGCTAGGAGGTAGGTCCTGGAGATGTTTCCTGGTACTTAACCAAGAATGTACAGTCTTGATTTAGGTAAAGGGTGAATGAGTAAGCCTGTTTGCCAAGCCAGTTTGGACATATATATTACTAATCTGGACCCGGACCACTAATCTGTACTACTGGTCCATCCTGCAATGTCCTCTGAGATTGATCTTTATAAAGTAGTAGTATTTAATTTCATGATGTCATTCAATAACTTCCAATGCATTTTCATTCAAGAATGCCTGCATTCCAGGCCTCATATTAGGTACTGTGGAGGACAAGGTGGTGAATTAGATCATGGTCTGATCTCAAAGGACATATTGTCTAATAAGGGATATATTCTAATATACAAGATAGTAAGTCACAGTACACAGGAGAAATGCAGATTAAAAACAATTAGCATATGTTTGGCCTTTTCTAGTTTGTGTAGGGTTTTCATATACATTGTCTTATTTGACCTTCAAAACTGAGAGGTGCAGGGGGGTTTAGCCTCTTGTTCAAGAATGCAAAGACTGTGGAGGTAGCTCAGTGATAGAGTGTGTGCTTAACTTGCAAGAGGCTCTAGGTTCTATTTCCCAACATCAAAACCAATTAGATACTCCAGTGTGAATAAATATTTTAAAGGATTACCTGGTGATACAGCGAGCAGTTCCAACCCAACTTTTTACTAAGTTCTTTACTTTTTCTACTATAGGAGAAAAAGTATAGATTAAAACATAACCCCCTCTTCTTGCTTCATGTCAAAGAACTGTGGCTTTCAAAGCCATCTATATTACACAATTCTATAATGCCAATAACATATATTCTAACATTCTATACACGAATAATATATATTCTAACATTCTATGCATGAACAACCCCTGGTGTATTCCAAGAAAAGTAAAGACACCATCATGGATGGGGAAAATCTTTATTTTTCTTGGAATAAACCATGGTTTATACTTGCCTCTATTCTTTTGCCCATGTTGCTCCTATTTCTTAGGATTATTCTTCTTTATCCTCTTCACTTCCTTGAATTCTTTCTGTTCTTAAAATTGCAGCTGCCACAACTCCTCTATGAAGTGTTTTTCTACTGCTCCAGTGTTTTCTCTCTCCTTGGAATCTCTTTCTGCATTTGTGTTCTAATCCACAGAATTTAGCACATAATTATCCTTTGCTTCCTGTGAGTTTTTTTTCTTTCTCTGGCTAATTTATGACTTCCTTGAGGACCAGGCCTCATACTCTGATTCTAGAGTTGTGAATCTCAAATTGGAGTCTCTGAATCAGCATCATCAGCATCCCCTGGGAATTTTTTTTTTTAAATTATGTTCTTAGAACCCACTTCAGATCTACTGAATCAGAAATTTGGGGGTGGAACCCAGCAGTCTGTTTTTTTAACAAGTGCTTCTTGTTTACATTAAACATTGACAAGCCCTGGCTTCTAGACCATGTAGTAGGCAAATCAATAAATATTGATTGCAATAATATAATTAGTTGTTTCTGTGGATTTTCTGCTTATCTTTGTGAATTTGCAAATAGCAAATTAAATTGTTTCCTATTCATAAAATTGACAGTATTCTTTTAATCATCTTAAAGGATTTAAATTTATATTGATGAATTAAAGTTTCAGAATCATGTAAAATTATCAACCCACTAGCCAGGCACAGTGGTGTGTGTCAGTGATCCCAGCTACTTGGGAGGCTGAGGCAAGAGGATTGCTTGAGCCCAGGAATTGATGGAAGTCTGGGCAACTTGGTGAGACTCCCTATGCAAAAAGTAAATAAACAAAAATAAAAATCAACCCAGTGGACTGGTGTTTCTCAAAATCTGGTAAATAGCTTCTATGGAAGTGACCTTGGGAATATTTAACAAAACAGACTCCTACGCTGTACCCTAGACATTCTGATTTAGTCAGTCTGAGGTGTTCTGAAATTTGTGCATTTTAAGGCTCCTAAATGAATCTGATAGGCAGCCTATTTGGAACTGCACTAGACTTTCTCTAGTTAAACTCTTCATTCATCCATTCATTCTATGAATGTTTATGGGCTCCTAATTGATCCAGACACTTTCTAGGCATTGTGTTCTTTTCTGTCTGATCATATTTTTCTGTATCCTCACTGTCCATGTTATAAGCTATCTGAGGCTCTAGCCTCAGAGTTCCCTAATGTATTCAATTTTGTTGAATGTATTCTGAGCTTATCATTGGCTCCCCATTTTCATGTCCATATATTGAACATTGCCATTCACCAAAAGTTGAACCTCTGAAATCTTAAACTTCAAAATCTTACTCTTTGACAATAGGTACTTTGTCTTGTTGCTTTACTCTTGCTGCACCTGTTCTTTAATTCACTAGGAACTCTAGTCTCTTTAACTGTTTTTCCCTTATCTGACATCTAACATCATCTGCTTTCTTGTATCCAGCCAACTGTTACTTCAAACCATTCTTTCTAGCGCCACCCACCACCATTTCACTGAAACCAAATCTATACCATTTCTCTGCTATTAGATCTGGGTTCCTGGGAACTCCTAGAGAGGAAAATAAGTCTTACAGATTTGTAGATCTGTATCACTAGATATTCCCAGTGGGCTCACTTAGTTTTCACAGTGACAGCCCTCTACCTGAGGTTCACAGACAACATACCACCTTACCATGTTGAGTGTTTCATACAATGAACCCACTGATTGAAATGCCCTTATGCATCTCCCTACCTCTACTCTTCCTTATTTGGCTTATTCCACTCAAGTTCAGGCCCTAGCTTAAATGTCACCTTTTCTAGGAAGCTCATCCCAGACCTTCCCACACTGGGTTAGGTATCTTTCTGTTTGTCTCCTACAATTCTCTACTTACCTCTAGTTGGACTGATCTCAATGCAATATAATTATCAGCCCATATATCTGCCTTCCATTCTAAATTTTATACTTCATGAGGACAGCTCCTATGTGTTATTTAATTTTATGCATCTAATATTTAGGCTAGTGTTTATATTTCACAAACAAGCAAACATAATAGTGAATGAGTATGCAGTAAGTTAACCTATACTATTCAATTGTGAGTATAGTGACTATCCTATAGGACATTTTTTATGAGAACACCTGTAGAACACAGGCCAAATCTTTTCACCGTACCTTTCTCCCTTTGGCATTCTCATTAGATTTTAGGATCTCATAATGGATGTTAGTTTTATGACTAGGTTCTATGGAAGTGACCTTGGGAATATTTTGAACCTAAAACCAAGTCTTCTGAAACCAAGAAACAAACAAAAAAACAAAGGTTTTTTGTTTATTTTTAAAATATTGTTTTTAATATTTATTTTTTAGTTTTTGGTGGACACAACATCTTTATTTATTTTTTATGTGGTGCTGAGGATCGAACCCAGCGCCCCGCACATGTCAGGTGAGCGCGCTACCGCTTGAGCTACATCCCCAGCCCTGTTTGTTTTTGTACTGAGAATTGAACCCAGGGGCTCTCAACCACTGAGCCACATCCCCAGCCCTTTTAGTTTTTTTTTTTTTTTTTTTTAATTTAGACATAGGGTCTTGCTAAGTTGCTTAGGGCCTTGCTAAATTGCTGATACTGGCTTTGAACTTGCGGTCCTCCTACCTTAGCCTCCCAAGTCACTGGAATTACAAGCATGAATTATCGTGCCCAGCAGCACAAAGGGTTTTGAAGTAATAAGGCTCTGTTGTGTTTTTCTTTGTTAATCAAAGTGAGATGTACACACAAAATTTAAAATAAAACCTATGTATAGGGCTGGGGTTGTGGCTCGGTGGCAGGAGTGCTTGCCTAGCATGTGTGAGGCACTGGGTTCAATTCTCAGCACCACATACAAATAAATAAAACAAAGGTCCATTGGCAACTAAAAATAAATTAAAAAAATAACCTATGTATAAAGAAAATCTGGTCATTTTAATTATGGGAAGATATATTAAAGTCAGTATTAGACTGAATTTGTTATCTAAATCATAATTTCTTATCTAAAATTCTGAATTTCAATAAGTTCTGTAAAACTAAATATTTTCCCTAATCATTTAGCAGCAAACCCTGATCTGATTTGACCTGTGATTCTTTGTAGTCATTACTTAATTCTTAAGAGTGAATATACATATATTTCATTGTAGAAACATTATTATTATTGATTATGAGTTACTTCCCAGACCCCATGGGAGTGACATGTAATATTTAGTGTATCATGCCACATTACCTTTCTAAAACTCCGAAAATTTTGTATTCTGAAATATATGTGGCCTCAAAGGACCGAGAACTGTGACATTGTTGTGGTTATTATTTTTCAAGACTATAGTCAACAAAATGGCAACATAAAGAAGCCACGAATAAATCATATAAATATATTTTTGGCTTTCATTCACTATTTCATTTATGTTTGGAGACATTTTTATGATTAATTGAGAAAAAGGTGTTTCTTCTCTCCATATCTTTCTTATCAAGTGCAGCTCAGTGACAACCTAGTAATGCAGTTTTAGGGGAGAAAAGCGAGTAATACGTTGAGAGTCATCATTTCAAAGGCAGGCTTATCTACCTCCAGGCTCCACGTGATCAGAACCTGGTTGTTTTTTATAGCTAAGTAGTACTGTTAGAGTCTGGATGTTCTTTTCTGTATGCTACTTAACATTGAGCTGAAGATAGGATTATTATTTATCTCTTATTACCTCTTCATAATATTATAGGCAAATCATTTTTTTTGGGGGGGGGTTCCCACCTTACCTCTGTCATGAACATTTCTATTTTTTTCTCCTTTGCTTATGTTTAGTTCCTTAGAAAGTGAAAACTCTGTAAACAATAATCAACTAAGTTTTCCTGCCAGAAGTCTAATATTTACATTTCCTCTGTAAAGCATAAAAACATGTAAGGTAAGATTTCAGCCTAAAGATTAACAAGCTCCAAGAGGAGAAAGAGAAATGTTAGCATGGGATTGGGGGGAGAAATTGTATTTTAGATTTAGGCAGATCTAGATTTGATTTTATTTTTTGGTACTGGGGATTGAACCCAGGGGTGCTTAACCACTGAGAAACATACTCAGCCCTTTTTTTACATTTTATTTAGAGATAGGGTCTCTCTAAGTTGCTTAGGGCCTCCCTAAGTTGCTGAGGCAATTCTTCTGCCTCAGCCTCCAGAGCTGCTGGAATTACAGGTTTGCACCACTGCATTTGGTTACATTTGATTCTTAGCTCCATGAATGAGTAGTTTGGCTAACTTGGGCAAATTGCTTTACTTACTGGTACCTTAATTTTCCCATCTCAAAAATGGGGATGATAAATAGTACCTGCCATAAAGTCATCATGAGGATTAAATGAAATCATGCACATGGAAGTTTTAGCACATAGGTAAACTACCCTACCTGTTTTTAACTATTGTCAGATGACACTGTGGTATGATTCTATGGAAAGAGCCTGTAGACGAACCTAATTATGTCCTAGTATCTCCATCTACTAGCTATGTGTGACCTTGGGTGAGTTATCTTACCTCTCTAAGACCCAGTTTAATCATTTGCAAAATAGGAAATTTGCTACATAGTTTCTAGAGTTATTGTGAGATTAAATGAGATCAAATATATAAGGTACCTAGGCAAAGTCTTGGCATATAGTAGAGTCTCAAGTGGCCTTTCACTCTGTGGCCACACAAATGCAAGGGAGTATGATTAAGGGAGTATGGTTCTGAATACCAAATGACATCAATAGTAAGAGAAAGTGCTTTGAAAAAACCAAATACTAATATAATAGGAGCCATTACTATTTAGTTTCGAAGGTCATGGGAAGGAAGAATTTCTTTAGACTAGGAGTGAAAGGGAAAGCTTCTTAGGCAAGAAAATATCTAAGCTGGGTATTTAAGGGTGGGTAACATTAATATCAGTAGAAGGAAGCAGAATAATATTCCTCTTGTGGAGGATCAAATAATCAAAATTATTGTATATAGAGTAATAATGATGGTTACAACAATAAATATGAATGAGCCAAGTATATTACTCCTATCAGATTTATTAAATGTAATGAGTTAAAAAATCAGAATTATTAAAAAGAATTATTTTGGCAAATATCCTTTTCCTTATAACCATCTATGATTCTTCTACCACTGTTGAGAAATGTTTTTTTTTTTAACTTTTTAGTTGACCTTTATTTTGTTTCTTTATAGGTGGTGCAGAGACACAAACCACGTGCATCACACATGCTAGGCAAGCCCTCTGCCACTGAGCCACAGCCCCAGCCCCTGAGAAATATGATTTTAATTGAGCTTTTTATATTACAGCAAATGGGCCAATCCTTTACGAAGGAAGGTCAACAGAATGTTGAAGGGTTTTAAGAAACAAAGAAACAAACTGAAGTCTGATGCTGAAATGTTAGGGACAGCAATGGAAGATGAGGAAGGTGATGAGAAGGAACAGGAGACCAAAGGTAATCAATTCATAGTAGGACATAAAGTTGAAGCACTCAATCTCTGATTCTTGTGAATTTTCTATTTCTACCATCATTTTGGTTTGCCCGACATTTTTATCCCACAAATGTTTGGGCCACAAGAGGGTCAGCTTCTGTAGTGACATTATCACTAGTGATATTTATATGGTAAGAAAGTGGACACAAGATGTGCCAAATTATTGGGAATTATTTGGTATGCATATTTCAGTTCTTCAGAGAGAGCAAAGAAATGGAATCTGCCTGCTCTGACTCTAAGGCCCATGATACATACCCTTGCTAAACAATCATGGCCATAGTCCTTAAAGTATGTTGACCATATCACCATGTATCCAGAAGAAGGAGTATGACCACAGGATTATGACAGACCTGGGATCATATCTTAAAACTTAGCTATTAGTCTCAGGTATCTTCTCTCAAAACATGTAAAATACAGTATAGGTTGAGAGAAGGATCACAGAATCATATGCAGATTACCTAGGCCTCCCTTTTTAGGCTTACAGATTCCCTAACATTAGCCTGGGTCTCCTTCTCCCCAGATAACTGTGAAGGGCCAAGTAAGAATAAAGTGAGAAAAGAGGGACTAATGTACTGGACTGTGAGTCAGGAGTTGGTTGTTAACAAATGGTATTTCCATGAGCAATTAAGTAAACTTTTCAACTCTTTTTTTTTTTTTTTTTGGTACTGGGGTATTGAACCCAGGGGTGCTTAACCATTGAGCCACATCCCCAGCCCTATTTTTTTTATTTTATTTAGACACAGGGTCTCACTGAGTTGCTTAGTGCCTCGCTGTTGCTGAAGCTGGTTTTGAACTCCTGCTCCCCCTGCCTCAGCCTCCTGAGCCGATGAGATTACAGGCATGCACCACCTCGCTAGGCAATCTTTCAATTCTTTAATACTGTCAGCTGAGATTTTTATGTAACTTAAACAATATAATGTGTGAGAAAATGCTTTGAAAATTGCAGCATGCAACTCAAATTTAGGATATTAGTTCCTAGTCTCAGTTACAAAGTACAGAGTTTTGATTAACAAGGAGACTCGGGCTTTAGTCTCATTTCTGCCATTATTTATAATGTAAAGAGGGGTAAGTCCCTTAATTATTCTGGGCCCTAGATTACAAATCTATAAAATGAAAAGTTTGGATAAGATGAATAGAAAAATGACAAAAGAAATTCTTATAGAATGTATGATATATGTATATGTGGATTTATTTATTTAAGGCAATATGTAAATATATAATAATAATATATGTATATTATTATTAATACCAGCATATTGCCGGTATGTACAAGAATACAGCATGCACCTATATGGCACTATAACTTCACTAATAAAACTTGATTTTCTGTATGCCATTCAATGAAGTATGGAAGTTAGCTTTGTTTTTCAGAAATCATCTCTGTAATGGTATTTGCTATGCTCTCTTTTGTCTCTATGACTCACAGTAACATAAGGTGATGTACTGAAAAACTTTAAATATAGCAGTTAATTATAACATTTAATATATAGAGTTTAAGAATTTTGGTAGACATTTTCCTTGAGAATGGAGTGGGATGTATGTGTACTAGTTAATTCAAGTTGTTTAACACTGCTTTACTTTTCTTCCATAGCATTATTTTCCCATTGAAATGAATGCAAGTCTTCCAGAGCAAAAGGTGACTCTCCCAGTCATCCAAACCTGATGGTGCATTTATACAAAAAAATGTTCTTGTTTTGCCATGTTTACTTTTAAATGTTAAATAAAATTGATAATTTTGTTTTTATGCATCAAACCAGACCCAAGTTGCTTTTATTAAAAATAGTTTCTACGGAATTTAAAAAAATATGTAAAGCACTGGTGGCATTTCAGGTCCTTGATATTGATTTTTGCAACTTGGGTTATCAACATATACTTGTTTTAATGCTAGTAAGGGTAAAGACTTCATATTATTTACTTCCATCAAAGTGAGGGGAAAATGATGGTGATTATATTTACTATATGTGATATTCTGTATATTTTTAGGAAAAGAAAATATTTTGGAGTAGAGTGGTTCTTTTTATTTTATAATTTATAACATTGTTTTCCCACTGTTAAAATAATACAGATTCATTATGGAAAAGTTGATAAATAAGAATATGTAGGAGAAAGAAAAAAATCATCTGTATTCCTACTATCCAGTACTAAATACTATTGTTATCTTACTGTTTTCCTTTTCACAGAAAATATTTGAGTTGTGATATACACCATTGATCACTTTTTTAAAAAATAACTTTTTAAGTAATTCATTTTCTATTTTTGAAATGTATAGGACTCAAGTTTACCTGGGATTGTTACTTATTCATTCAACAAACATTCATTGAACCCCTGCTAATGTTCCAAGCCCTTTCTCTATGCTGAAGATAGTTATACACAAGACAGACTTAGCTCTGCCCTCTCGCTGAAGAAAAAGTTAGGTAAAGAAGTAATGACAGTTCTCCACTATGAGGAGTATCAGGTTCTTTAGGACCACATTAACAGGGACATCTAGCCCACTCTAGTAGTTGCTTGGAGAATGACAGGGACTAAAAAGGGGAGGACACTCAAGGTTCTGTTTATTGAGTTATGATCTGAATAGATTGCATTTCTGAGGGAAGACCTCTCAGATTTTGCTAATCAGAAGTGAAAAAGTTCCACTGGTGTGGTTGCTCATATCCATAATCCATCACTTGGGAGGTTGAGGCACAGGGATTGCAAGTTTGAGGCTAGTGTGGGTAACTTAATGTGATCATGTCAAAAAATAGGTAAAAATAAAAAAAAAATAAAAAATTTGTTACAGAAAGTACAGATAAATCCAGGTTAATTTAGAGCTTACAGATGAAATGAATGTAAAAAAATTCTTACAAAACACAGATTCATAAAGAAATCCCATTTGGGAAATGCACACTTACTTTGAATATGTGCTCTGCTGGTTGAAGCACCATTTGATCCAGCAAAGTCCAAAGCCCCACTATATGAAATACTTGGTGAGATAAGATCCATAACATTTGCACTCCAATATTTACCAAGGTAGAAGAGTCATCACTTTCTGAAGAAGTTACTAAGGTGATTGATAGGAATCATACAGAAAGAGAGACCTGTTGCTGATACCCTTTTGATTCAGAAGTCCAATTTTTTTTATGGTCTTCCTTGAATATAAATGAAAATAGTGTATTTATTCATTTAGTCACAATACTTACTAGATGCTGTAATACTGTGGTGACAGAAGTGAACAAAGCATTTTTTAAAAACATTCTGCCCTTATAGAATTTATTTTCATATGAGATAGGCAGAAAATAAACAAATCAGTAAATACATGTAATGTGTTAGATAATATATGCTAAGGAGAAAAAAAATAAAAGGACCAGGTTATGTGAGGGAAGTTTGAGGTTTTAGATAAGTTGACCAGAGAAGGCCTCAATGAGAATGTGATAACTGAGTAAAGACCTCAGGAAATAAGGAAGCAGGCTGTGCAGATATCTGAGGGAAAAGGATTCCAGACAGAAGATACAAGTACAGAGGCCTTGAGGTGGGGTTTGCCTTGCATGTTCCAAGAGGACCATTGAGAAGGAATATCAAGAGACCAGTATGACCAAAGAATAGTGAGCAAGGAGGATAGAAGTGGCAGCTAAGGTCAAAGGTATAATGATGTAAAAGCTGGGAGGCAGATTGGTTTTTACTTTGAGTTATGAAGTCATTGGGAGAGTTTTAAAAGAGGTGTGACACAATGTATTGTTTTAACATGAACACTCTGGACACTATTGATAAAAACTTGAGGGAGCTTGTGCATAAGCATTGAGACCTGCTGGGAAACTAGATGGTGGTTCAGACCAGGGTAGTAACGGTAGAGGTGGTGAAGTGATTTTATTATTGATATATTCTGAAAAATGACTGATAGGATTTGTTAAAGATTCACATATGGAATAAAAGAAAGACAGGAATCGAGTTTTGGCTTGGGAAACTAGAACTAGAAAATAAATCTTGTTGTGAACAAATGTACTAATAGGAGAAAACTAGAAAGGATAAAACTACATGAAGCCAATAACATAAATCAGTCACTGATGATTCTAAGAAAACTCATGGAAGTTCTGTGAAGTATCAAATGTTTGAAACAAGAAAAATGGGTCTGTATTTTTATTTAAAGGAAAACTACCTTCAAGAACTATTTTTCTAGGAAAGAAAAAGTTTTATGATTGGGCACACATAAGTCCATATAGTCAAAGTCATCAGCAAAGTTTATAATTAATGGTTAAAAAGTAAAATAAAGGTAAGAATTCAGTTGTTTAGAGAAGAATTTATGAAAGTCCTGAAGTACTTTTTAAAAACTGCAACTTGCCTTCCTGATTCTCATATTACATTGTTTTGTTTTTTAAAAAGTGTTTATTACCTGTGAAACTACTATATAATTTGTTCATTTTGTTTATCGTTTACCACTTGACTTCTGACAGGTTTTAAACTCTGCTAGGGCAGGGATTTTTCATGTGTTTGGTTCATTAATATATACCTGTATTAGTGTTCTCCAGATAAAGAATGTTCTCTGTGTGTGTAATTGTAAAAAGATTTATTATAAGGATTATAAATGTATTATAAATTTATTATAAGGATTATAAATTCCAATCATGCAATTATGGAAACATACAAGTCCTAAGATCTTCATGGTAAGTCAGAAACCTGGAGATATAGGAAAGCTGATGGTTTAGTTTCAGTACAAATACAAAGCCCTGAGCACCAGGAGAGCATATGGTGCAGTTCCCATCTGCAGGCTGAAAGGGTGGCTTAAGACCCAGGAAGAGCCAGTAAGCCAGTATTTCAGTTCAAAGGCATTCAGGCAGGAAGAATTTCAGGGGAGGGGTTTTGTTCTAATCAGGCCTTTAGCTGATTGGATAATGCCTACTTTTATGGTTTGAATATGAGGTATCCCCCCAAAGCTCCTGTGCCAATATGGGAGGTGAAATGATTAGCTTATGAGAGCCATAACCCAATCTGTGGCTTAAAATATTTGAATGGATTACTGGGTAGTAACTATAGGCAGGTGAGGCATGACTCAAGGAAGTAAGTCACTGGGGGTGTACCTTGGGGTTTATTTTGACCCTGGTGCCTACATTGATTACTATGCTTCCTGGCTCCTGTGAGGTAAGCAGCTTTCCTCCACCATGCCTTTCTGCTGTGATGCTCCATCTCATCTTGGGCACAGAGCATTGGAATCTGCTGACCATGGACTGAACCTCTGAATGTATGAACTCAAAGTAAACTTTTCCTCCTAAGTTGTTCTGGGTAGTTATTTTGGTCACAGAATGGAAACCTAACTAAAATACCCACTGAACATGGGGGAGAGCAAACTGCTTTAATCAGTTTGCAAATAAATAGTAATTTCACTCAAGAAAATACTCTCACAGACACAGCCAGAATAATGTTTGACCAAATATTTGGGTACCCTGTGACCCATTCAAGGTGATGCATAAAATTAACAATCACAATCCCAAATGCCTAGGAAATTGTCAGAAACATAATAGATATTCAAACAAAATACCTATTGGATGGTTAAATCAGAAACAAAAATGATTTATGAAGTTCTTATCTTCTGTTATGACGAACAGGCACATCCAAGGCAAACTGAAATCTTACAAAATAAATGTCTATCTATCTATCTATATCTATCTATCTATCTATCTATCTATATAAAGTGATCACTAGAGTTTCATAAACAAGTGATTGATTTAGGAAAGAAAATGAAAAAGTTCTTTGGATAGAAATAAATAATAACTACATAAGGAAAAAATATAAGATCAAAATATTAGTGAAACAGCTGTAATATATGAAGAACTTAAGCATAGTCTGAAGCAGTACTTTAAAAGAAAGAAGACCATTTAATAGATTAAGAAGTTAGGTTGCAGGTTGTGCTAACAAAGATTACCACTAAGTGGACAAAGAATGTGAGCTTAGTGTGGCACTTGAACAAACTAATGCAGAATAAATATTGGACCAGAGATGAAAAGTTGAGCAATTGAGTATTGTTATTATTAAAGATTCAAAGCCAAAGCACTTCTCAAAAGAAGAGTGGGAAGGAAACAAGGTTGTTCAGGGTGCTGTCTTCAACACCAGTGCCTAATGCACTGCAAAATCATGTCTGACATGGATGATCAAGCCCTGCCAGAAATAGATGGGTAAATCATAATTGCAAACATCAACAGTCAGTCATATCCCTCAAACCACTAGTGTATCTGTTCCAAATGAAAAGACACTAGTAAATGAGAAGTACCTCTGTTGCATAGCCTGAACATATATCTGATTAGTGACTGCTTTAAAATAAGAGGTAATGCATGCTGTCCCTAACTCCATGGGCATTGGGGCTTTGAATCAACAGTTACCAAATGGTTATAAACAGAATCTATTTCATCCCTTGGGCAGTCAGACTGGTATAGAGTTTCAATAGTAGTAAAGTTCAGTCTAGTCCCACCATGATGATGAAATGAATAAAATGTAAATATCATGACTAGCTACAGATAGTGCAAGAAAAGAATATTAAAGTTCTGTTTAACTTACAGATTTAAAAAATCCTACAAGTTGTATATGTCTATGTGTGTATATAATTATATATATATAAATTATATATATTAGTATATAAAAATTATATAAATATATAAATAATATGTATAATTATATATAAAATGTGTATATGTGTATATATATTATATATAATATATATATACACACACAATCTGACTATAATTCAACAATTTATGTTCAACAATTTATTTTATTCTGGGAGTGCAAAATTGTTTCAGTTGTGGAAAGTATATGTATATAATCACATTAATGGACTGGATTGATAGGAAAACTATTACATGATTTTCTGAACAGGTACCCCAAAAAGCAAAAGCAATTGATAAATATCAGCAACCATTTATGATTTAAATAAATCTTACTAAACTAGAAATAGTTGGGAATTCCCGTAACCTTATAAAAATAAGTACACTTAATGAAGAAAATTAGAAGCATTCCCTTTAAGGTCAAGTGCAAGGCAATGGTTCCTGATATCACAGTTACTATATAACAGAAAATTAGAGGAAATAACCAAAGAAACTATATAAGAAAACATTAATGACCTCTAAAGACTAAAAGAGACAACTTATTTTATTTGCATACAGTATTATTTACATAGAAAATTCAAGATAATTAACACACAAATAATTGAGACTAAGTAGAAAAATTAAGAGTGCTAGATCCAGTCTTAAAAGCCCATGAGTGCCTGTAATTCCAGCAGCTTGGGACACTGAGGTAGGAGGGTTGCAAGTTTAAAGTCAGCCTCAGCAAAAGTGAGACACTAAGCAACTCAGTGAGACCCTTTCTCTAAACAAAATACAAAATAGGACTGGGGATGTGGCTCTGTGGTCCAGTGCCCCTGAATTGAATCCCTGGTCCCCCCCACCAAAAAAAAAAAAAAGCCCAGAAGTGTCCTGAGGCACCTGAAGTTTACTGCTGTGGATAAGGATGGTCAGTCATATTGGTTGTCCAGTATGGAGGAGTTTCCTGAGAAGCAGAACATTTCATAGTAAACCTGAGACACTCACCCTGGTTATGGCTATGATTTGTTTCTTCCCTTAGAGTCCTTGGATATTTTTCTTCCATCCTAGGCTATATATTAAATTTTAGTATTATGTTTTATCCAGCATTCCTAGATGTTTTTAGCATAAAGTATGGGCTCATGTAAGTTCAGTTTGCTCTTGCCAGACTTCTCCTTAGTCAGCCCTTAAGAATAATTAAGTCTTTAATAGCATAGAAAATTGTTATGTGTAGAGTGAAAAAAAAAAAAAACAGAATAGAGAGCTCTATGTATACTTGGATACTGATTATGTTGTAGAAAATGAATTATATATTCATATACTTGCAAATTGTGTAACAGCTAGCCAAACTTGTACAGGTAAAATTGACTTTAATATTTCGGGGGGAGGATTATTATAGAAAGACACGGAGAAGAAATCGTGTTATAGGAAGAGCAGTTGCAATAGGGAAGGGAATAGTTTGGTAGGATACATAAAACAATGAAGTTGGGGAGAGGTAAAACAGAAGGAAGGTTTCCATTGTATGAGAAGGTTTGGATTTTAAACACTTAGGACCCATAGCTCTTTTGCACATTGGAGAAAGACAGTGATCCAATGTTATTCCTCAGAGCCCTGGATCCAGATTGCATTGTCTTATTGAGCATGTAACTAGGTCATTGGAACAGCCATTTTAAACACTTGCTTACTAAGGAGATTTTTTTAAATCCATGCTTTAACCAAGACAAGAACCAAGTTAAATTAACTAAAATGTATTTGAATGTTAAAACCACTATAAAGGCTCTGATATGTGTTAGTTTTTTTATGGCACTAAAGAAAAGTGATAGATGTTATCCCAGGCTTAAAACAGAGGTCTGACAAGTTTTCAGTGATTCCTTGCCTGGAAAATGATACAGGGCTCTTCTTGAAGCTTTTAGGTATACATGTGGCACAATAGGAAAATCCCATCTGAGGCAGCACATTTCTTAAATAGTTAAAAATGGGCTATGTAAAGAAGAGTAAGAAGGGTGTAAGTGCAGAGTAGTAGCACTAGGAAAATCTTTGAGGTAGGAATGTACATATGTGATCAAATGCTATAGAACTACAAACTCTATACCAGCACTAATTTCCAAGTTTTTATATTTCACTGTAGTTATAGAAGATATAATTATTGGGGAAAACAGTGAAGGATGACTAGATCCCTCTGTTTATCTTTGCAGTGTCTTATCAATCCAAAATTACTTCAAATTAGTTTTAGAAATTAGAAAAAAATAATAAAAATAGGCCATGAAGCCTGGCACCTCCTAGCAAAAGTCATCATGACCCCTTGAATACTCTGCCTACTCGGACTTAGTTTAGCACCAAAGCTGAGAGAAGAGGCTGGGCTGACTGATGCCAAATAATGTGTTAGGTAAGGGAAATCTAAATATAGCCCAGAGAATCTTGTTCATTTTCACTTTTATATAGGCTGGTGGGTCTTGCTGCAGCCAGAGAAATGCCTTTCTCAAACACTCTTCTACAACTGGTTTATTTAGATTGTTCAGTCAAATGACCAAATGATTCACTGGAGGGGAGAGAGATAACCTAATGAATAATCAATCATGGGATGCATGTTTGTGATATGATAGTGCGAAGAACAGCTTTTAGGTCATTTGATCTACAATTTGACTTAAGACCTTTTGAGTAGAGAACCAGAACTGGAATAAACATTAAAATAATTGGTCCATTGACAAATGAGCCTTAATTATTGAAATTAAGTTGAAATGTTATAATGACATTTTGAACTAGAAAAGATCAGAATTTATGTAATACAATCACCTTGGATTTATTTTGTATTATTTTTTGATGCTGGGGATCAAATCTAGGGTCTCACACATGCTAGGCAACCACTCTACCACTAAGTTATATCCCCAGTGCTCAATCACCTTATTTTATATATAGAAGAAATGTGTATATAAACAAAAACTAAGATTCAGAAATATCCACTCATTCATTTCCATAGTTTCATTACATCTGGCATGGGGCTGGAGGGAATTGGGTTACTTTATGACCCCTGGCAGGAAGAATCTTAGTGATGGATGGGTGAGCAAAACGCCTGTTCCTTTGATTGGCTTCAGAGGCTAAGCCTAAGTTCTATGAAGAGATGAGAATTGTCATTTCTCCTTAAAAAGTAGCATGTGTTAACTGCAGTGAAGACTGAATGAAAGCTATAGGTTGGGAGCATTGGAAGGCAGCATTTCAAGGAGAAAAGTGATGGGAGTGACTTTTCTGGAAGAACAAAAGCACTTTTTTTCATTCATTCAATGATTATTTGTTGAGTAAGTACTGTATTCACATTTTTTTGAGTCCTTGGGATATAATATGGGACAAAATAAAGAGGCCTACCCTCAAGAACTTTACATTTTAATGGAGGGTTAGACAGACAAGAAACAATTGTCATGATAAATAGGTAAATTAAATGGTATGTTAGAATGTTATAAATACTATGGTCAAAACTAAATTAAGCAGAAGGAGAGGGGTTCAGAGTGGCATTGAGAGGGGGCAGAGATTGTAGTAATAAATAAGGTGGACTTCATGAAGCAGGGAAGCTTTGAAGGATGTAAAATGGCAAAGCTGGTAGCTTAGCTGAAGAAGGGAGGTCCGGATTAGCCCAGGGGTTAGCTAGACTAAGGCCGGAAGGTGGGAATGTGCCTGGCAGGTTTGTGGGAAGACAAAGAGGCTTGTGTATGTGACAGAGAAAAAGCAAGAAGTGTGTTAGATGAGGTGGTTAGAGAGGTGATGGGGTCAGATGATATATAGAACCTTGCAAAGTGTGGTGAAGACTTGCCTTTTAACTCTGTGTCAGATGGAAGACAGTGGGAGACAGGATTTTGAACAGAAGGAGTGTTTAGCTTTCATTTCTATGGCTCACTTGAATTATTGTGTTGAGAATAAACTGTTGAATGGCAAGAGGAGAAACAAGATACCAGCTATGAACCTGTTGCAGTAATGTGGCTGTCTCAAACCAGAGTGGTAGCAGGTAGGAGGTGGTGTTAAGAGGTTGGATTAGGGGGAGTATTTTGAAGGAAGTGTCCATAGAATTTGCTGACAGATTTAATGTGAGGCATAAGAGAAAGAGAGTCCAGGAGGAACTACAAGGATGGGGTTTCTATTAATACTGAGCTGTAAGGCTACAGTAGGAGTGGGTTTGAGGGGGCTCTCCAGATTTGGGCATGTTGGATTTAAGATGATTATTAGACATTCACATGAAGATGAAGAATAAGTAGTTAGACATATAACTTCAGTATTTAGGGCTGGAGATATTCATTTGACAGCTTTCAGAATATAGATAACATTTCAAGCCATGTAGTTGGTTGAATACAAAAGTTATAGAAGATGACTAGAAGCAATCTCAACATCGTTGAGGGGCAAAAGAGGTGAGCCAGTAAAGGAGACTGAGAGTTTCACATGAACAAGAAGGAGACCTCAAAGTGCATAGTATCCTGCAGATCAAGAGAAGGATGCAGAAGTTCATGACCCATAGTCAGATGTTGATGGTAAGTCAATTAGATGAGAACTTAGACTTGAAGGTAGCTTGAACAGTAGTGATGTCATATAGACGTTGATGAGGGCAGTTATGATAGGTGACAGGAGTGAAAGCCTGACTGTAGTGTGTTTATTAACACAGAGGAATTGGAGACTTCCCAGAGGCACTCTTGAGAAATTTTGTTTCAAAGATGAACAAATAAATCAAGCAATAGTTGGTGGGAAGTATGAGACCAAAATAACTGTGTGTGTTTTAAAGTAATGCATTTCATAATTTAAAAAGGAAATCATTTGCACCTTTAAATTTTATTGGCAAATACATAACTAATACAAATTGAGTTGCATTAAGACAATATGTGTTAACTGTAAAAAGAAGCTTTTTAAAGCAGTGGTTTTCAAAGTCAGGTCCCTGAAAGAGCAAGATCAATATCACATGGGGATATATTGGAAATGCAAATTAAAGGGTGCCAGCCCCAAACCACTAAATCAGAAACTGTGCTTAAAAAGTCCTTCAAGTGATTCTAATCACACTAACATTGTGAGTCACTGATGCAGAGCACCATCATCAGGTGAGTAACATACAGTAACATACAATTCTCAGTTTCTTTAAGAGTAGAAGGTATGTTTTTTTCCTCTCCTTGCCTAACCTCATTTTATTCTGGTATCTCTCTTTTGATGGGAGAAATCACAGCATATATGTATGCTGATGAGAATGATCAAGTACAGGGGAAATATTAATGATGTAGGAGGGCGGGTATAAAAATGTTGGAGTCATGTACATGACTTGTGAAAGAGGAGGGATCCAATGCATAGAGAGGAACACGTGACTAAAGGTTCATCTAAGGTAATAAGCCTGACTGCAGAGAATATGGTTACAAAAGTGGCAGCAATAGAATTCTCTGGAGGTTATTATCACTTTGGTTTTTGCAGTTAAGTAGGAAGGAAAATCATTAATTGAGAATGAAAATGGAGGGGGTTGGCAAGCTTGACAACATGTTCTGTGGGCAATACTCTATAAAAACAGTCACTTTCCAACAATAGTAGTCAGAGTGTGAAATTATAATGACTCCTATGGAGAGAGATTTAGCAATATTTTTATCCTTTGACACAGCAATCTCACTTCT
The DNA here is from genome assembly GCF_047511675.1 of Marmota flaviventris. Classification (NCBI taxonomy): domain Eukaryota; kingdom Metazoa; phylum Chordata; class Mammalia; order Rodentia; family Sciuridae; genus Marmota; species Marmota flaviventris. Next base: position 128,504,891 of record NC_092518.1, read on the forward strand.
AGTAATTTAGCCAGAAGATAACTCTCCACAAATATGAAACAACATGTGTGCTGAAGTTATTTATTGTAGCATTGTTTTTAATAGAAGAATATTGGGAATAATCTAAATGACCGCTTTTAGGGAACTATATGATGTAGTACTATATAGCTGTAGAAAGAATAAGGATGATCTTTAAATGCTGACATAGAGTCAGCTCTGGGCTACACTAATAAGTGAAAAATTCAAGATACAAGAGAGTTTATATAATATTCTAGTGTGTTAGACACCTTTTCATCACTGTGACAAGTACTTGGAAAAATCAATGTAAAGTAGGAAAGATTTATTTTGGCTCACAGTTTCTCAGGTTTCAGCTAGCTCCACTGCCAGAAATATGGTGGCAGAAGGGTGTGGCAGAACAAAGGTATTCAATTCATGGCAGCCAGGAAGGAGAGAGGAGAGGGAAGGACAGGGGAGGGGAGAGGAGGGAAAGGAAAGGATGGTAAGGGAAGAGGCACAAGCCACAACAGACAAGATATACCTTTCAGGGCATACTCCTAGATCCCACCTCCTACAGTTTCTACCACCTCCTAATAGTCCATTTAGTTGTGAATCGTTCAGTGAATTAATCCATTGATGAGGTCAAAGCCCTCATGATCCAATCAGTTTCCAAAAGACCCACCTCTGAACATAGTTGTACTGGGTACCGAGCCTTCGACACATAGGCCTTTGATGGACATTCCCATTCCAAGCCACAACAACTATCTTTTGTGTAGGAAAGGGAATGAGAGTATATACTAATTTTTTTTTGTTGTTTTTTACAAAAAAAAAAAAAAAAAAAAAACAGAAATGATAAACTAAAAACTAAGAAAAAGGATTGGGTATGGATAGGGTAGATGGAACAGAGATGGGGTAAAAATTCTTTGAGTATCTTTCTTGATAAAACTACAAGTAGACTTATTGAGATATAATTTAATACATAAACTTTACCATTCTTTTTTGTGGTGCTGGGGATAGAACCCAAGGCCTTGTGCATGTGAGACAAGTACTCGACCAACTGAGCTATATCCCCAGCACCCCAAACTTAACCATTTTAAAGTGTACAATTCAGTGGGGGTTTTTAGAATTCTCACAAGTTTTTCATTGATGGCCACCATCTAATTCCAGAATATTTTCTGCACAAAGAAACCCCATCACTCCTTTGCATTCACTATCCCATTGCCAGTTCCCCCTCCCGCCCACCATTCTACTCCCATACCCTCAACCTTTGGCAACTATTTATCTGCTTTCTGTCTCTATGAATTAGCTAATTTGTATATGTCATATAAATGGTATTCAAAGGCATATGTGCTTTTGGTCTGGTTTCTTTCACTTATCATAATGAATTCAAAGTTTATACAAAGTTTTAGAACACATGGCTTCCTCATTTCTTTTAACAACTGCATAATATTCCATCATATGAATATTTTGTATATCCAATAATTGAACATCTGGGTTGCTTCCAATTTGAAGCTATTGTGAATAATGCTGCTATAAATATTCATGTACATGGCTTGTTTTTTAAAATTTTTATTTATTTTTTTCAGTACTGGGGTTTTCAAACTCAGGAGCACTTTTACCACTGAGCTACAGATCCAGCACTTTTCATTTTGAGACAGTATTTCACTAAGTTGCTGAGGCTGGCCTTGAACTTGTGATACTCCTGCCTCAGCCTCTCAAGTTTCTGGAATTACAGGTGTGCACCATTGTGTCTGGCTATGTATAATATTCTATGTGGAAATATATAATTGTTGGTCATACATATCTAGGAGTGAATTTGCTTAACTACCATGCTTAACATTTTGAAGAAATGCTAGATTAGCAGTGTATGAGGTTTCTAATTTTTCCAAATTCTCACTAAAACTTGTTATTTTTCTTTTTGATTGCAGCCATTTTAGTGTATGTGAAGTGTATGTTTTTTAGTTTAATATTTTTTTTTTAGTTGTAGGTGAGCACAATACCTTTATTTTGTTTATTTTTTAATGTGGTGCTGATAATCAAACCCAGTGCCTCACTCATGCCAGGTAAGTGGTTTATCACTGAGCCACAACCCCAGCCCTCACATTTTTTAAAAATTTCCTTAATGGTTGTTGATGTTGAGCATATTCTTTTGTGCTTTAAGGTCAATTCTATATTTTCTTTGGAAAAAGGCTACTCCGATCCTTTGCTCAATTTTTAATTGGGTTATTTCTCTTTTCATTGTTGAATTATATGATTTTTATGTATTCTCAATTAAAGTCCTAGGATAAATGATATGCCAATATTTTATCCTGTTCCATGGGTTGTTTTTACACTATCATGATAGTGCCCTTTGAAGTGAAAGAAATTTTCATTTTGTGGAAGTTCAATTTATCTTTTCTTGGTTGCTTGTGCTGTTGGTATCATATGGTGTCCATATGGGTATTCATTTGGGCAAGCATCACTTATTGAAAAGGCCATTCTTTCCCCCACTGCACCTCAGTCACTGAGGCCATTGCCAAAAATCAGTTGATCATATAATTATGGTCTGTTCATATAATTTCTGTTTTGCTCCATTGTCTTATGTGTCTACCCTTTACCTAATAACACACTGTTTTTACTATTTTAAATATTATATCTCTGTAGTGGGTCTTGATATATAGCTGTATAAATCTTCCAGCTTTGTTCTTTGGTTTGGCTGTTCTTAGATTTTTGCATTTCTGTATATTTCTCTCATCAGCTTATCAGTTCTCATAACAAACCTGTTGTGATTTTTATTGGAATTTTATTGACTATAAATCAAGTTGGGGGATAGGCATATTAACAATATTGAGACTCCAATGTATGAACATGTAAATTCATACATTTACATAGGTTTTAATTTCTCTTAACAGTATTTTGTACATTTCAGTGTAAAGAGCATACTCATCTTTTGTTAGGTTTGTTCCTAGGTATGTGGTGACTTCTGGATGATGTATTGTTTTTAAATATTTTGTGCTTGTTCTGATCTATAAAAGTGAAAACAATTTTTATATTTTTACCTCTTACCAAGCTTGTTAAGTACATCTATTATAGATCTTTTTGGATTACTTATGTATACATTCATATCATTTGCAAATGATAGTTTCTATTTTTTCATTTCTAATCCTTTTGCCTTTTATACCTATTTTCTTTCCTGATTAGACTGACTAGGCCCTCTCACAGTACTGAATAAAAGTGTTGCTAGTAGACATTCTTTCCTTTTTCCTAATTTCAGGGTAAATTTTAAAGATTATTAGCAATAATTATGATGTTTGTTACAGGTTTTTTGTGGTTACTATTTTCTTAGATGTTTTCCTTCTAAGTTTGCTAAGAGGTTTTGTTCTTTTATCACAAATGTAATTTGAATTTTATCAAATGCCCTTTTTCCATCTTTTGAGGTGATCACATAATTTTCTGTTCTTTTATCCTATTAATACAGTTAATTACATAAATTGATTTTCTCATAAGCCTCACTTGGTGGTGATATATTATCATTGTTAAATATCACTGGATTAGATTTACACACACATATTACTGGTTTTGTAATTTTAATTTCTTAAAATGTACTTCTGAAGTGTTGGTTATGCTGGCTTTGAGAATGGTGGTTGTTTTTTTTTCCTTTATATATTCTTTTGAAAGCCTTTGTATAATATCTATGTTATTTTCTTTTTCAAGTGTTTGAAAGAGTTTGAAAAATGTAGTTGTAGATGGACAGAATGCCTTTATTTTATTTATTTTTATGTGGTGCTAAGGATTGAACCCAGTGCCTCACACATGCTAGGCAAATGCTCTGCCACTGAGCTACAACCCCAGCCCTGAAATAATTTTTTTAATATTTATTTTTTTTAGTTTTAGGTGGACACAATATCTTTATTTTATATTTATGTGGTGCTGAGAATTGAACCCAGTATCTCACGCATGCTAGGCGACACTCTACCACTGAGCCACAACCCCAGCCCAAAAGAATTTTTTAATGAAGCCATTCCTGCCTGGAATCTTACTTTGTGGCAAACTTTTAAACTACCTATTTAATTTATTTCATAGATACAGGGCTATTTCTTCTCCTGTCAGTTTTATTGAGTTGTGTTTCTCAAGGAATTTGACTATTTTTCCATAGCTGTTTCTGTCCAGTTCTCTTGCTCTTCTTTTTCTGAATTCTTCAGCTAGAGTCATGTTAGATTTTCCCACCACAACTCCACAGTTTGTAGGACTATCTTTTTTTTCCTCTCATACTCTTTTCTAGATATTTCTAGTAACTCATATTCTAGTGCATTAGTCCCATTTTAAAATTTGCCCAATCAGCTGTTAAATCCATCTGTTGAGTTCTTACTTTAGCTATTTTATTTTTTATGCCAGACTTTCCACTTGACTTTTTATTATAGATTCCACTTCTTTGGTACATTCTCTCTCTTGCCATATATTTTCTTAAACCTGTTCATCACAGTTAATTTAAAGTCTATGCCTGGTAATCCCAGTATCACTGTGTTTCTATTTCTTGTGTCTCTTTTTCTCTTGGTCTAACTTATTTGTATGGCGGTGCATTTTGATTGAATGCCCAATATTGTGTATTAAAGAGTTTTCAGGCTCCAAATCATATTTTCTTCCTCCATAGAGGATTTCCCTCTCCTCTACTAAACACCAGAGGATCAGATAACCTTAATTTAACTAGAAGCATTACTGATTTAAAGATAGTTTGCAGTCTTGGCTGTCCAAGTTTGTCTCTGGTTCACCACCACTTCATCAATGTAACCCTCCAGGACTTCTAGTAAGAATCAGAAATATTTGCTAGGGTCCCTACTACTTGGCTGATTGTGAACTCTAATTTTTCTCTCTGGCACCATGAACCTGTCACAAATTTGTTTTGCTTTACTGATTCTTTCTGCTTGGTTTGTTGACTTCATTCCCTGTACAACTCAACTACAAATGCCTCTAGAAGAAAATTGGTTCCCAGTGCTGGGCTGAGATCTTTTTAAAACATAATGCTGACTATAAATTGTAGAAGGAACAAAATAATTAGAAAAGTACTATAAGCTCCAAAGCAATAGTTGTTTAATATGACTGAGTAAAATATTGTTGGCAACATGTGTCAAAGTGTCTCCTACAGTTTGCTTTTAAAAAGGGAAAAAGTGTGCTTTCACAGTGGGGATATCTGGTGTCCAACAGGTTAACCAAGTGTCCAAGCTTGACAGTTTCTGTAATGGCTCAGTTTTCATAATATGTGCCCATTATATCCAGTGGAAGCTGCATGATATCATTTGTGATGTGCTTGCTGGAAATGTTAGACCTTAACCTCATCATGAGGAAATAGGAAATTCTGGAATGTGGGACATTATGCAGGATGACTGACTTGAACTCTTTATATATTTATTTATTTAATATTTGATGCTGGGGATTGAACCCAGAGGTGCTTTACCACTGAGCCACATCTCCAGCCCCCTGGCCTTTTTTTTTTTTTTTGAGACAGGGTCTTGCTGAGTTGCTTAGGGCATCACTAAGTTCCTGAGTCTGGCTTTAAGCTTATGATCTTCCTGCCTCAGCGTCCTGAGCCACTAGGATTACAGGTGTGATCCATGGTTCCCAGTTCTGACTTGAACTCTAAATGACTTGTCACAAATAACAGAGGATGTCAGTAGGATCCTTCTGAACTGTGGGAGACACAACAGCCAAATATTCAGAGTGAAGCTTTAGTGGATATTGTATTAGAAAAATGGATGTCATAAAGGATATTTTGAGGACAGTAGAAATTTTAGTAGACTCAGTGATGGATGATATTGGATTTATGGTGATTGTCTTGGGTTTGTTGATATTGTGGTTAAATGGGGAGACTCTTATTCTTGGAAATGCATACTGACATATTTCATAGTGAAGTATCATGATGAAAGCAGCCTACTTTTCTATGGTTTGCAAAAAGGGAAGTTTGGGTGTGGATGTGGGTGTGTAATGAGAGAGATGGAGTAGGTAGAGCAAGCTGTTAACAGTTGTGGAACATAGGTGAGGGATAAGCAGTTGTTTCAGAAGGAAAAAAAAGTGTAACCTTTTATTGTATTTTTCAACAAAACTCCACAAGATGGCAGTAGAGGAACACTCTATGAATTGCTTTCTTTAGGGCTTTCTATAAGATGACCTTATTTTTCATTTGAAAAGCTGAATGTGAAATCCAACAAAGGATTGTTTTTGCTTTGTGAAAACATCCATATGAAAAGTAGTACAAATATATGAACACAAAATTCCATTTGGTCCTATTATTCTAGGAATTGCTTTTCTTGAAATAAATACCAACTTGTTCAATTTGGTGCATCAAACTCCCAAAGGAGGTCCAAAATGCATGTCTGAGAATTTTTTATTGTGAAAATATACACAGTTTCTATCACATCTATAGGGTTTATTATTATCCAAACTGAGAAATTTGAGGAGTTCAAGAAAGTGGCATTGGATCAATGCCTTAACCACATCAGAGTTTCCTTTTAATAAGTTTTTGAAAATGTTTGAGGTCAGTGAAGTATCCTGGCAATGCTTATTTATTAAGTGGATTGAGGAAGGAATGAATGGATGTGAAGTGATACTTCTGTCATCTCTCCCTTCATCTTTCCCCAAACACACATACACACACACACGTGCGCGCGCACACACACACACGTGCGCGCGCGCACACACACACACACACACACACATAGACATAGATAAAATGTATTTAGCAAGATGTTTCTGGTTACATAAAACAATTTCATACACAGTGAAATCAGTTCTTTGCCTGTGTTTAATTTTTACCATTCAAAGAAACACAGATTCTTACTCATTAGAGATACCAGTCTTGTAAAACTTTTTTCTTTGTAAACAATTATTAAAAGAGTTCATTTTAGGGTAACATAACCAAGCATGTCATTATAGAAAGCTCCCAGTCTCCAGTGAGTGTCATCTGTGTCTCCCCCACCCTTGAAACATTTTTGGTTTGCATCAGGACTAGTTTTCTACAAATCACCATGTGAGCAGCTTGGCCATCACAGCCAAGCCACAAAACACTCTTCTCCTTTTGATTCACTAGCCAGAGAGCTACCTTTTTTTGTGTGTGGAATTAAAAACAACTCAGCAGATAGCTGTTGCCGTCTGATGGCAATGATTATACCTTTTCACAGTATTTGAAGCAAAAACATATTGTAGACACTTCTACAACTATATAATCATAAAATATCACTCATAGATTTAATATTTTTTCCTAAAAATATTACTTTATAAATTGGCAGTGTATTGATTGGTGAATTGATGCTTAGATGATATTATATGCCTGCTTTAAGTAAATGCAGTAATTTGAAACAAAACTTGAATGTTGACTTGATTGTAGGAGAAAATCTCTGCTGAGCACCTTGGTCTGCCTATCTGGATGTAAGAGAGTTTAAGAGATGTGTCATGTTTTAGAATCAAACAAAGAAACATAAAATGCCCATTTAAAATGTGCTGGCAGTGTGTAGTTGGCTTAAAGTACCATTTACTGACTTCTTACCTGGTTTTGCTTACCGAACTTCAATATGTTTCCTTATTGTGGGAGTACAAACTACATGTCACTATGATGTGACTGAAAGTGAGAGGCTAAATAGTAAAACGGTTCTATCTTTATAAAGGAATTTTGAACTTCTCTTCTCATATTCCCAATAGAAACACCATGTTGTTGGCTAAAAGATCTTATGTTCAACATAAAACTGATAAAATAATAAGTTATGACATTCATATAATTCATAGATTCATAAATATTAACGTGGAAAATATCTACACTGAAATGTAAGAGAAATAACAAGTTGTAGAACAATACATAAGGTACAATCCTATTTTGAAATATACATTTGCTATTATTTGTTCAGAAAATAAGATCTGGAGACCACAAAGGAATTTGGTTAAAGTGGTTTATTTATATTGTGGGGATAGGTTTAATATTATAGTATAAGGAGACTTATATTTTCTACTTTATAAGTTTTTTTGTCTGGATTTTTTGTGAGAATGTAGTTTGAATAAATAATGATATAAAGACAGTGTATGTTGGTACAATCCTCTGAGACCTTCATATGCTGAATATAATTGTTGCTCAGTATAATCAATTCTGTCATTCATCTTGAACAGACAAAAGCCAAAGACAGCCAATTAATTAACTTATAAATTATATCCCTTCCACATTCAGGACTGTTTACAATATTAAAAGACCTGAAATGGAACAATAAGAATAAGTGTATACACTAAAAAAGACAAATTGTTTAGAAGGAACAAGATAACAGTACTGGGAATATGGAATGACTTCTCTACTAAACAGAGCACAGAGTTTAGCTCTGAGCTTTCTGATACGCAAAAGAAAAGGGAAAATATGTTGGCTGTATTTTTTATATTCTACAGAAATAAGAACACCATAAGAAATCTGTTGAAAGGCATTTTATGTAAGTGATATTGAAGGGTACACCTTTGGAAAATTTTGAAATTTTTTTTTTATAAAAGGTACAAAAACCTTTGGTTGAATATTTTCTCTATTTACCCTCTAAAAATGTAACCAAAACATCAAATAAAAGGTCATTCACTGAAAACATCTCTTTGAGGAAACTGAGGGAATATAGTCAGGTACATATTTACCTGATGATCCAAACAAATCATTTTAAATCTGGCTGGAGAGAATCAATTGGGGAGATTTTAGAAATTCAGATTCCATGGTTTACCATGATTAACAGATTCTCATTCCAAAGGTCTGGCATGGAGCTGCAAACCTGTAGTTAATGCATGTTCTGATGCAAATCCTGTCTTGGGAAACACTGATCTATAATACACAGGCTGTGAGGAGGTAGATTTCGTGTCTCACTGCTGTTAAAGGATTTGGGGAAAAGGATTTTAAACCACTGAGGGAAATGTTATCAGTCAGGGTTCAGGGTTCAGTGCTTATAAAATCCTTAGAAGGGTGATAAGGTTGGGGGTTAGAAAGCACACCACCAGAGCTGTGACCCAACCTTTCCACTACAGCTGTTGCCTTTACTACCTTTCATTCCCACAAAGCTCACAGTTGACTAGTGACACTCAACCAGTATTGTTAGCAACAGCAAGAATATGGCCTTTGGCTTAATTTCCTCTTCCAAAATTTGCACAAATGCATCTCACTGGCTAAGTGGAATTCACATCCAGAATCCTAGCTGCAAGAGAGCCTGGGAAATAGATTTTTTAGTTTTTTCCTCCCTGTGGTATAGGAAGGGGCATGGAAGAGGGTACTGAGGATATTGTGCTTGACAGTACTTTCAAGCACAGTCACAAATCAAAAGTGTTGAATAGCTGGATTTAACTGATGAAGGTCACTGAGATTCACCAAATAGGGAGACAATGCTGACAACTTGTAAAACTGAGTGAAATGCTCTTTCCAGATATAGGCTAAAATAGATATTTATTTTTCCCTTTTACAGAAGACATTCTATATATGACTCTACCCCTAAAATGGCACTTGCTATTGGCACTGGTATCTGAAACAAATACCTTCTTCCAGGAATTGGTGAATCACCCTTTTCCCAATAAAGTCTGAAAGATATTTCATTTTAGTGAGTGTGTAACTGAGTCTGAATTATGCATGAAATGCTATTGCATTCTATTTGGTGTGTGTATGCATGTGTGTATGTGTGTGTGTGCACATAAACATGCACACACACACTTCCTGGAAGTCCTTGTTGAGCTAGGGTATAGGCTGCTCATTCCTCTGATTGTCATTCAAGGCTAAATCAGCCAGCCTGTGGTTGTGTTGGCCTAGAGTCAGATGGGGCAATTCTTTGAGGGGATAATAGTGATAATAAGTAATAATTGATCATAGTGATAATAGGTATTAATTGAGTGATAATAGGTATTAACTGAGTATTCCCTAATGTGATAAAGGATTTAAATATTTTTTGTATAATCCTTATGACAAATCTTTCAGATAGATATTACTATCCAAATTTTACAGATGGGAAAACAAGCACAGAGAGTTTAAATAACTTTCCAAAGTGACAGAACTAGTAAATGTTATAAGAGAATTTGAATCCACATGTCCTGTGCCAATGTTTCTACAATCATATATGACTCAGAAGAGAACTTCAGAAGATTACTTGTGGAACACTGAGTCTTTTCCATCTTACCCTCATCTCCTTGGTCCCTCCTCTATTTTGGCTATATATGCAACCAGATTGAAGAGCTGCAGTTTTAAGGTACTAGTGAATTTAAGAGGAGAAGAGAACATTTTTAGTACAAGCTGAGATACTCACCCATGGATACAAACAGACTACAAATTCTGGTTATTGAATAATAAACTGCTCCAGAGCAGACATAAAAGAACTAACCTCTCATTTTTCTCCTTGCACTGATATTTAGCAGTATTATATTGTGAACTGGGATTATAGTACCTTCTGCATGTTTCTATAATGCTTAGAATTTTAAAAGTGAACTCTATTAAAAATAGAAACATGAGAGGAAAACCAACATGCATTTGTCTGCTGTCTTGTCTGAACAAGTTCTGAGTTAAAGAGGAAAGTTCTTTCAGAAAACCATGAGGATTGAATGTTGTAATACTGTTGTCTGTTATTGGAGAGATGGCAACAGAGTTTGAGTGATTTCTGTTCATTTTTTGTTACCCCCTGATGGCATCATTCTAGTTGCATGTGTGTGACAGAAAACAATTTCCACCAAGAATAAAATACCCAACTGAACAATAAGCACAGTTGCCCTTATCCCATAGGCCTCTGGTACAGTGTTTTTCAAGCCAAAACACTATTAATATTTGTGGAAGCACTCTTCTTCATTGTGAAGGGTTGGCCCATGAAGCTTGATTGAGCTCTCTGACTTCAAAGCACTAAATGTCAATAGCCTGATCCCATCCTCTGGAAAATGAGGATAGGTGAGGGTTTCTCCTCATCCATTTCATGACTAAATAGGAAATGCTGCTTCCATATGCAATATTTCTCCAAGAAAAACTTTCTCAACCACACTGAACTTCCTGAATCCAGACAATTAATTTGCTCAAAAGGGGATGACCAGATAAAAATACAGGATGTCTGGTTCAATTTTAATTTTAGATAAGCAATGACCATTTTGTCATAAGTATGTTCCTTAAATTTGATTGGATGTCCTGGATGTTTTTTACCCCCTAAACCTGGCAAATCAGGCAACCCTGCCCCAAATCAATTAGAAGATACAAGACTCAATAAGTGGTAGATCCATGATTGAAACCAGGTCTGTTTACTTTGATTGAAGACCCTGAGTGCTTTCCCTGGTACTGTACTGCCTTTAATGTTTTTGAGCAACTTTCATGTACAAAAACCATGTGTGGTAGAAGTAAAAGATAAAATTTTAATTATTGCCTTCAAATGATTTGGATTTGAGAAGACAGGAGGAACTATTGTTATGGTTTATATCTGGAATTTCCTCCAAAGGATATATGAGTGTTAAAGGCTTGGTACCTAGTGCAGCCATGTTTAGAGTTGGAAATTTTGAAAGCAATTGGATCATGTAAGTTCTAACCTCATTCATTCATTAAACCATCAAGGGATTTATAGCTAGGGGCCATAACTCATGCCCCTTCTCTTTTAATTGGTACTGAGGATCTAACCCAGGGGTGCTTTACCACTGACCCACATCCCCAGCTCTTTTTATTTTATTTTATTTTTTTTATTTTTGATTTTTGAGACAAGGTCTCACTAAGTTGCCAAGGATCTTGCTAAATTACTGAGTCTGGACTCAAACTTGCAATCCTCCTGTCTCAGCCTCCTGATTCACTGGAATTATAGGGCATGTGCCACCATGCCCAGCTGGATGACATTATGGAGAAGTGGTGAAAACTGTAGGAGGTGGGGCCTACTTGGAGGAGGTAGGTCACTAGAGGCAAGCCCTGGAAGGGTTTATTTTGTCTCCAGCCCCTTCCTCACACCCCACCCCCACTTCCTGGCTGCCATGAGCTAAGCACCTTTCCTCTGTCATACCCTTCCATCATGATGTGCTGTCTACCTCAGGCCCAAAGCAATGGAGCCAGTGCACAATGGACTGAAACCTCTGAAACTTGAACCAAAGTAAATCTTTTTTTTTTCTTTTAAGTTGTTTATATTAGATATTTTGATCACAGTAATGAAAAGTTGACTAATTGTGTTAGGACTATCTCCTTAAGGGTATACTATATGATGCAAGCTGAATCAGTTTACATTCTAAAGGAATATGAAAATAACTTATGCTATGCTTTCCCTTGAGGAGTCTTGTGAAAATATTCAGATTGTTTTATAGAGTGAGATTTATAGAGGAAGCACTCTGAAATGCCCTCCCTGGATGTGACTTTCTACTTTTATTTTTTTCTTATTTTCAGGGGGACCAAATAGTTGATTAGGAGGTTCTTGCAAAGTTAGAGGCTTATGTTAATTAATGGGTTTCATATATTAATTAGAATGATTCTAAAGATAATAATACAGCCCATCTGAGATTTCTTGAATAAAGAAAGTCTTTACTGAAAAAACCACTTTTAAACATCAATACCTTTATTCTCCCATTTTTTATTAATGAGATCCTTTAAATACTACTTTGTGATCTGAACAGACATTAGAACAATTGGAGTAATTCATGAGTTAAATAGATATGTAAATAGTATCATCTTGCATGCATATTTTTACAACTTGCTTTTTACTCTCAACACTGCTCTTGAAATGCACTTGTGTTGATACACATAGATCTAACCTTTGTGTGACCATTTGTTTGATATTCCATTATATGAACAAACCACCATTTTATTTAACTGTTTCACTACTGATGAGCAATTAGGTTACATTCCCTTTCCTTTTTGTTATGGCAAACAGTACTGCAACAAGTAATACTCTGGTATGTATATTTTCTTATGCAGATGTGTGAAAATCACCACACAATAGATAGATCAGTTGATACTAGCTATGCAAATTAAAATCACCAGAACAATATTTTATATTGCATATGATACATACATGTAGAGAACAGAATATGAACATTCATGGGAGGTATACACACGAACTTCAACACAGTGATTCTTCTGAGGAGGGACAGGTAGGGGAGAGATGGGAGAGGTTTCAAGCTTTTTATTTCTCAAAAAACAGAAAGCTCAGAAGCACTCAGGCAAAATATTAACATCTGTTAAATCTGAGTAGTAGTACATGGGTGGTAGTATTTCCTGTATGGTATAAATATTTCATAAATGATAACAAAAATACTGAGTTATGTATCTAAAAAATAAGTCAAAGGAAATCAGGACACCAGCGGTAGTGACTGGCCACTAGTTCACATGCAGATAAAATCTGAAAAGGGTAGGATTCTCCTTCCCTTTAAAGTAGCTCAGAGTTACTGCCTGAAATGCTGTCTTCTTTTGTGAATCCAAAACATGGGCCATACTTGTTTATACAAAAGCAAAATGTACCAATGCCCCCTCTCTCCCAGCCCCCTCCCAAATGAATAGACACTTCCTACATAAATCCTTGTTCAATCATAGCATGCTTTCTGATGAAAATGGGGATATAGTTGAAGATCTTATAAGATGAGAAGTTTCAGTGGAGGTATGTCATTTCTCAAGCTTAAAGAAGCTGGATTTTTCCTTTGATAGTTTCTTCAAAATTATAGTGACAAATCACACGAGGGAGCTGTGGGCAAAGGCAACTAATAAAAGGTTCTGGGTACAAATATTTTGCCCTAAAATAAAAAGGACACAAAAATTGTTTGAAAACCCTATTTAACTACCTCTCTTAGGCTACTTGCTATTTGAGTAAGGGCAAACACCCTCTTGCAATTGTACAGCTGATCCGAAAATAAGATGCCAACAGGAATCTGCTGCCAACTCCCCCATCCCAAACCCAAACCAATTCAAAACAACAGGGAACTAGTGCTCAGATGCTAGATTTAGAGAAAAGATATTTTCCTCTGTAATTAAATACAAGGCTATTTCACTATTTGATGTTATTGGCCAGGAGTTGGATGAATTACTGGATTCTAAATCATAGCTATTTGATTAACAAACATAATAATGGTAAAGGACAAGAATAGAAACCCAGGGACTCTATAAGCAGGGAACAAAAATCACATTTTGTGTCTAACCAGAAGGTTTTAAAATATCATTCAGCACTTCATAGTTTCCAAGTATCACCTGATCATTAATGAATGAATGTAATCTGGCAAACTGGCAAGGAGTTTATTATGGTTTTCTGACCAGAGCCTAATCAATGCAGAAGCCATTTTACTTTAGATAAAACCACACTCATGTGGAAATTTTCTGCTTTATATTTTACTGCCGTGTAAATTCATTCCCCATTGCATTTCATAGATCAGATTAATCTACCAATATTAATAATAACAGAAGCAAAATTTAAAAAAGGAATTTCAGCTAGTCATCCAAACTAATTAACCAGCAAGGAATTAAAAAGGAGCTTTATATTTCTCTGTCCTCGGAACCCATACACAGTGGAGGGCTTTGTCCTGGTTGCAAATCTGACCACGTAGGAGAAATTTGCTAAAAGTGGCTTTTGCGCATGCAGTGGCATCATCAGGTCTGGCCACTGCTGTGCTTCTTTGCCAACAACTGCTATTGAACATTTGCCACCTTCCCTGCTGCTGCTGAGGCTCAGGATTAGATGCAGGGAGGCCAGCAGCCCTCACAACTTCATCTGTTGGCACGGCAGGCGGGCAGGAGCCAAGCAGCATGGCAGAGGGAGAAACCTTTGAAATCATCAATTTGAAGACCCTGCCTTGAATAGGCAAGTGTGAAGAGGGGGGAGTAAAAATGACTCAAAGTCAAAGGGCCAGCAGTGGCTCCCCAGAGAGAGAACGAAAGCCCTTCGGGAACAGGTTAGGTTGAGAGGGACACTCTTCTGATGTGAGAATGTGGGAGGCAGATGAGGTTTTGTTAACTTGGGTCCTATGAGCATCTGGGGCTGGATGCTTCTTTGTTTCCAGGAGCTGTACTATGTATTGTAGGATGTGTAGCAACACCTCTGGCCCTGAATTGTGACTTCCCCAAAAGATATGCTGAAGTCCTAACTCTTAGTCCCTCAGAATGTGACCTTATTTGGAAACAGTATCACTACATATGTCATTAGATAAAAAGAGGTCATATTGATATATGGTGAGACCCAAATACAATAGAACTGGTGTCCTGGAAAGAAGCTGGTCATGTGGTTTGGAGTTGGAGCTCAGTGGTAAAGCACTTGCCTAGCATGTGTGAGGCACCGGGTTCAATCTTCAGCACCACATAAACATAAGTAAATAAAAATAAAGGTCCATCGATAACTTAAAAATATATTTTAAAAAGAAGCTGATCATATAAATACAGAGGCATACAGGGAGAATGCCATGTGATGACAGGGAAGAGATTATAGTGAAGACTAAAACTTTCAAACAGCACCAGAAATTAAGACAAAGGCATGTGCCCTCACAACACCTGGATTTTGGAATTAGACCCTTTAGAACAGTAAGAAAATACATTTCTGTTGTTTAAGTGGCCTCTTCTGTAGTACTTTCTTATGACAGCCCTAGAAAACTAATGCAAACTCTCTCTAAAGTGGATCTGCTACCAAAGTCACATTGCATGAAGTACATTTTCAGGATTAGTACCCTGAGCTCCAGACAGGGACCTGGTCCTCAGGAGCAACCTGTCAGAGGCCTGCTACCTCTTTCAAAGCCCAAGTCAGTTTGCTTATCTCTCCTTAAATCAGTCAGTCCCTGAAATGGGATTGAAGCTTCTTTGAAGGGACTCAGCTAAAAGGTCAACTGCAAACATGGCCCAACCCCAAGTTGTGTCCACTGTTGTCCTCCATCCTTTTTCTGTATCTTTGATTTTTTCACTCCAAAACCCAACTCAAGTGTGGTTGAGAAACCAGAGTACAGTCACTGTTCTATGTTTCTGTGTCAAACAGTGGTAAAGTTAGCATCTCAGGCTCCTTGCACATCTTCCTTCTTTCAGGTTTCCTTCTTGAAAAATATGGCTCAGAGCAGAAATTGTCTTCAAATGAGAATGTGCAGGTTTAAGAGACACAAATGGAAAGGGAAAGAAGGTGAATTGAAAGGGATTGAAATAGGCTTTTGACATTTTAGGGTTTTTTTTTTTTAAATGTTTGGGTTTTATGGTAGTTCTATTTTTAGGTTTTTGAGGCTCCTCTATGCAGTTTCCCATAACAGCTGCACCATCTTTCATTTCCAACAATAGTGTAGTAGCATTCTCTTTTCTCTACATTCTCACCAGAACTTCTTGACTTTTTGATAATGGTCATCCTTATTGGGGTAAGGAAATATCTCATTTTAGTTTAGGTTTCCATTTCCCTGATGATTAGTCATATCAAGCATCTTTTCATAACTTCTTGCTCTTTTGTGTGTCTTTTTTGAAAATTGTCTATTCAAGCTATTTGTCCATCTCAATCCCATTTCTGGGTATATAGCCAAATGAAACACAGTAACTATTTCAAAGATATATCTATACTCTTGTGTTCATTATAACAGTTTTAAAAATAACAGTCAAGGTATGGAAACAACCTAAGTGTCCATCAATGGACAAATGGCTAAAGAAAAAGTAACATATACACAATGGAATGGTATTCATCCATAAAAAAGAAGGAAACCCAGTCATTTGTGAGAACATTGGTGAATCCATAGGACATTATGCAAAGCTAAATAAGCCAGACAAAAAGACAAATACTTTATGATATTATTTATATGTAAAATCTTTAAAAGTTCAACTTATAGAAGCAAAGTTTAGCTTATAATGGTGTTTACAGAGGGTTGGTAAAAGAGGAGATGTTGGTCAAAGGGAACAAACTTGTAGTTCTGAGGATCTAATGTACAACTTTGGTGATGATAGTTAAAAATATTGTATTACAGACATGAAATTTATTTAAAGAATATTACTGTGTTCTTACCACACCAAACAAATAGCGTTAGCTATGTAAGAGGATGGATGTATTAATTTAATCAACTCTCTCTCTCTCTCTCTCTCTCTCTCTCTATATATATATATATATATATATATATATATTTGATATATATTCTTTATATATATAAAGAATAATATATATTATGAATAATATATGTATATGCATCATGTTTTAATTTTCAATATATACAATTTTATTTGTCAATTATACCTTAGTAAAGCTAGAAAAAAAATAAAATAAAGGGTGTATGAAACTAACAAAAAGTCAGAATTTAGATATATTCAAAACTCCCTAAGCCCTTTGCTTGAAGGTCTCCCCAAGGGTTGGAAGTATCCATAAGTCCCAAGTCTGGGGAAAGGCAGACAGAGGAAACAGGAAGCTGGGGTGGGGAGACAGCAGACCCCTAGAGGGAAGTTGACAAGTACTCCTGTCCACCACCCAGCCTGTGACCACAGTTCTGTGGCTTTTTAAATTTAACTCTTAGTCTGCTTTGGCAGAGCCACCTAGCCACATAGCCAAATGTGCTCTTTCCAGATAGAGGTAATGATAAGAGTTAATTATATAAACAAAAGCACTGATTTTTTTCCCTCAAAAAATTTGGGGGTGGGAACATATGAGAACAACTATTATCTTGTATGTGCTTTGATATACCAGGTGCTTTCCAGATTTGTTTCATTGAATTCTGGAAACTATCTTTGGGAGATTGATATAATGAGACCTGCTTTTAGGTGATATAACTGAGCCCCAAAGAGGTACATTTTTTTTTGTAAAAAAAATTTTTCTTGAAATTTGCACAATTATGAGGAGCAGAGGCCAATCTGAATCCAGATCTTGCTAAAAGGAAGGGAGAAATTCTTTACTTGGCACCCCAGAGTGCTCCTCTCTGGGGAGCCCTGACCACTGCTGCAAGTCTGAAGACTCCATGGTGTGGTGAATGGAGCTCAGAGAATTTGATTTGGAAGGCCTAACAAAGCCACTTAGCAAGGATGTCTACAGAACATGTGAATGTGTAACTCTTTATGGTATTAGAGGTTGAATTCTGTCCTCCCAATAGATTTTTTGATGTTCTAATTCCAGGTGTCTCAGAATGTGACCTTTTTGGGAATGAGCTTGTTGCAGATATAGCTAAGTTTGGATCAGTTCATTCTGGAATATGGTGGACCCTTAACCCAATATAATTGGTATCTTTATAAGAAGAAGGAAATTTAGGCACAGGGACTTAGAGAAAGGAGATTGCTGGCTGGGAATGTAGCTCAGGTTTACAGTGCTTGCTTGACATACACAAGGTCCTGAGTTTCATCCCCAGTACTGGGAAAAAAAAAAAAAAGGAGATTGCGATGAGATGATAGAGGAAGAGATGGAAGTGTTGTAGCACGGAGGAACAGCTGTGACTATCAGGAGCTGAAAGAATCGAAGAAGGGTTATTCCTAGAGCATTTGGAGGGGGCACAACCTTACTGACACCTTGATTTTGTACTTCCAGCCTGTAGAACCACAAGAGAATATTTTTTGTTGTTTTTAACCACCCATTTACTGACACTTATGATAGCCTCAAGAAACTAATATATACGGCAAAAAAAGACTTAGCTGAAGTGAGAAGGGGTACAAACCCTGGAATAGGGTTATCATGGTTTATTAGGGTTGCCTCATTATAACCATAAAGTGTCTTTATAAGAAGGAAGAAATGGAGTCAGAGACAGATTTGAAGATGCTATGATGCTGGCTTGAAGATGGAGGGAGGGGCTATGAGTCAAGGAATATGGATGGCTTTCTAGAAAGTGAAAAATACAAGGAAATTGATTCTCCTCTATAGCCTCTAGAAGGAAAACAGCTTTTCCCACATCTTTATTGTAGCCCATTGGCACCAGTTTTGAACTTCTGATCTCCAGAACTATAAAACAACACAGGGATCCCATCTCATGGACAATAAAACTGAGTTTTGGAGGGGTTAAATTATTTGCTAGGGGGTCACAAAAGTAGTAAATTGCAGATCTTGGAGTTGAAGACAGAGATCTGATGTGAAGCAAAACCCTTTCCTACTAAATTAGTTTTTCTGGCAATGTAGTAATGTTTGTTTAAAAAATAATTATATGGATTAGCATCTACGTATCAGATAATACATTTGGTCTTTGTTGTTTTGGGATTGGCTTATTTCACTTAGCATGATATTCTCCAGCTCCATTCATTTACTAGCAAATCCCATAATTTCATTTCGCTTTTTTTGGCGGGGGCACCAGGGCTCGAACTCAGGGGCACTTGACCACTGAGCCAGATCCCCATCCCTATTTTATATTTTATTTAGAGACAGGGTCTCACTGTGTTGCTTAGCACTTTGCTTTGGCTGAGGCTGGCTTTGAACTTGCAATTTTCCTGCTTCAGCCTCCCGAGCCTCTGGGATTACAAGCATGTACCACTGTGCCCGGCTTTCATTCTGCTTTAAGGCTAATCCACAGTAAAAGGGGTGACTAGGAAAGAATAGAGGCACTTTGGACTAAGCTGAGGGGAGTGAAGGGAAGGGAGGGGGTATGGGGGTAGAAGGACAGTAGAATGAATAGGACATTATTACCCTATGTACCTATTTGACTATACAACTGTATTGATTCTATGTCATGTACAACCAGAGAAATGAAAAGTTGTGCTCCATTTGTGTTCAATGTGTCAAAATGCATTCTATTATCATGTATAATTAGAACAAATAAAAAATATTATATGGTAGAAAACAAATTTCATAGGCCACAAACCTGAGTTGTACAAGTTAGTTAAATATTTCCATATGTGAACTTAACTTCTTTCTTAAGTCCTAAATCTGCTGGATGCTACAAAGTGAAATGCTGGTGGGCTTCAAGGCATCTAAGGAATTTCAGGACTTAGTTCACATCAGGATCCTCTTGTTCATTCTTTTCCCTGGACTAGGTAGTAAGGGGTTTATACAACCTTATGATACAGGGCAAAGAATGTGTGATGCCAGTCTGTACTGTGATATACACAATCTCCTATGCTTTTGTTCAGTGTTATCGCCCATAGAGCATTCTCTCAGAGAGATATGTCCCTACTTGGCCTCATGCCATGTGATCCATACCACAAACCTGCATCATCCCCTCTTTACAACCAAAAGGCCCTTTTGCGTCTGCTAGCTAATACTTTTTTTCTAATGAATGAGTATCAATCTTCCTTTTCTCTCTCTCACATATACCATTTGATGCTGTTTCCTGGTCCAATTTTGCTATCAACTTCTCCATCAGTTTTCAGTACTGTTCCCACATTGTGATAGTGTTTCTCTTCTCTACCTTTATTCAGTACCATGAATAAAGGTAGAGAAGAGAATGACTTCATGTTGCTACCATGAAGTCAGTATGTGTGGAATAATTTACCTGGGCTTGAGGTACATGGATGTTTGGTGTGGGAGATTATCAAATGAATATTTTGGAATATTCTAACTTCAAGTAATTTTCACTCAAATATTAGCTATGTAGAAATGCAATAAATTTGAGGAAGTTTGTCATGACTTTATGTGTCATGACAAGCCTCATACTAGTTCAGTGTACATATAATTGAATGACCATTCCATCTTGGAGAAGTTGGAATTTCACTTGGGCTCAATTGCACTTTGTAAAATGTGGGTTGTCAGGACTACAATGAAATTTGTGGGAACAAAAATTAGTACTGTTTGGGAGCCCCTCTAGAAGAAAAACAACTTAAAAACTACAAAAGCAGAATTACAAATAAGATGGAATATGTGGTTCATTTGTGTCCAGCTAATCCAACTCTGGGGAAGTACCAATTTCTGGGTACTATCTCAGAGTTGGTAAGGAGCCCAGAAGTAATGAATATAAGTGTTTTTCAAACTGTGACTATAAAATTAGGACCAACATTAGAATGATAAATTTGATGTGCTACATAGATTTTCTTGATCTGCATAATTGTATGAAGGGAATTTTAATTTATCTCTCTTCTGAGGATCATTCCATGTTACTCTTGGAAATCATAACCTGAATATAAACCACAAAGCATTTTAAAGGGGGTCTTTGTGCTAAAGGCTTAAAAGAAATTGAGCTGAAACCAACACAAATCTATTTTAAAACAGGTATAGTGAAAAGAAAAATGAGAAAGCTGGGAGGGAGGGATCAGTGTAATCAACCAGGATACTATTTCAGCATTGGAATGTGGTGGGATAAACCTGGAATTGAGGGAAAGGATGATTGAGTTCAAAGCTATCTGAACTTAGCTCTCTGTAACTTTGGGTGTTTTATCTTATCTGGATCTCATTTTCCTACATTTGAAATGAAAATGATACTAAACAGTTCCCCAAAGTATATACTCATTGATTTAAAAAATTATAATGAGTCCAAATTATTTTGCTCATATTATAAGTTTTAATTATTTATTATGTAAGGAATACAAAGAAATATAACAAGAAAGTTAGAAAATAATTTCAAATGGCTAATATTTCAAAACAACCATGTGAATATGAGATTGACATAATCTCAAGTGGATCTCCTATACATTGAAGGATGGAGACACATAGAGAAATCATTATAAAATGGATTCATACCATACATGCTATTTTTAAACAAAAGATACTATACTTAATTTTACTTGAATTTAGAAGAAGAGAGAATAACTGAGATGAAACCATCTTAACTCTGCCACTAGGTAAAAGAAAACCCTTAAGAACTTTCAAACCATCATGTCATATGTGTTTTCAGGCCAAATTCACTTGAGATGTGTGCTGTAAAAAATGGTAAGCAGAGCCGGATGCAGAAGCGCATGCCTATAATCCCAGCTGAGGCAGGAGAATAGCGAGTTCAAAGCTTGCCTCAGCAACTATGAGGGGCTAAGCAACTCAGTGATACCCTGTCTCTAAATAAAATACAAAATAGGGCTGGGGAGGTGGCTCAGTGGTCAAGTGCCCCTCAGTTCAATTTTTGGTGTCACACCCAATGAGTTTGATGTGGCTCTGATTTGGTGGAGATGTATAGCTCAGTGGTAGAGTGCTCCTAGTTTAATCTGCAGTACAGTCAAAGAAGCAGGGGTAAAAGGAATGATAGCAATGATGAATGACACTTCAATAGTAATGGTGAGAATGAGAAGACGATGGAATCATACCTTCATTATCCTAAGAGAGAATAATTATCAACCTAGATTGCACTCACAACCAAAATTAGGCAATTAAAGATGTCTTTTTTTTTATTTATATATGACAGCAGAATGCATTACAATACTTATTACACGTACAGAGCACAATTTTTCATATTTCTGGTTGTATACAAAGTATATTCACACCACTTCATGTCTTTATACCTGTACTTTGGATAACAATTACCTTGAGATGAACAAAACTTGGGTGTCTATTTTTGAAAAACCCTCAGTGATAGAAAATTTCTAGGCAATCATTGAGATAAGAGAAAAATGATCTCAGCCAGAAAGTCTGAAATATTGTAAGAAATATGAATTAAGATGTTGGTTAGTATGTGTATAAATCTGAAGAAACACTGACGATATAAGTAATAAAACTATGTAATGTGTGAAGTAAAAACTAATCTAGGAGTGAACTATCAGCCAGTGATATCGTAGTGTTTTGAATTAGTCTGAGCCCTTGACTCTTCTGCTTTCTGGACTTAATAGTCCAGAGACAGTTACATCTGGACTTCAGATCTGGACCAATATCTGTTGCTGTTTGTTGAAACCATGGGAAACAGGAGGGATTCATCCAACTGGCTGCCTTTTGAACACTGGGCATGGCTCCAAGCCAGGCAGCTGTGCTTATGCTGGAGCTAGTCTAGCACTCCATACTTGCTGCTCTACTAAGGCTAAATGAAAGAATGGGTGTTGGGCTAGGCATGTGGACATTTCTGCCACAGCTGTAAACCTACATCTGACTTCCTCAAGTTGTGGCTGGGGAAGATGGGGATCAGAGGAGTTACAAGAAAGCCACATGTAATCCCCTTGCTCTTAGAGCAATGTTATTTTGCTTCCATAACTTTTTAACACGGGGCGTTTGTTTAGCGGTTAGTATTTGGATCTGATGTCAGCCATCAGCCTGTGGATTAGCTGCCTCAAGGAGGATTAATTCGGGATCTCAGAGCAAAATTAGACAGAGATCCCATCTTTACAATTTTCAGTACTTTCTGAGGGGAGATTTTAGTGAACTGGGAAATATTTTCCTTACTCAGGGAAGTCACTTCAAACACCAGCTCTCAGAGGTCTCATAGCCCTGACCTCCTGGGTGTTCCTCTGACCTTGGAGTAACTCAAGACTATAGTTTGCTTCATTTACAAGAAGAAATCCTTTCAGATTCACAGGTCTTTGTGGATGTAGGTCACATGTCTGGTGTAACATTAGGGCAGAGGTAAATTTCTGGGTAGCCTCAAAATTTGTAATAAGGGAATTGACATTTGACAGAGAGGAGCTTGAAGGCCTAATTGGTGTCTTAGATGGTCAAAATAACAATGAACATGGCGGTTCTAACAACAGTTTATGCTGGTTTAAGGCAGGAAAACTGGCTGCAGAACTTAGAAATAGACCAGAATAGAAAGAGAGGGGGTGTATTTTCAGGGATTTCAGGAAAGGGGCCCTCTAAGATGCCAGCAATATGACTGGCACACTTTGGAAGTAAGTAAATTAGCTAGTGTCTTTATATTTAACAATAGCTTGTTGGAGGGAAGGAAAGTCTTCCAAAGAGACCATGAAATTCTGATAAGAGGATTTACTTACATCACTCAAGTTAACTCTACATTTTTATATCATGTATGAATTTTTAGTTAAAATAAGTCTTGCAGGCCTGCATATGTAGCTTAGTGGTAGAGCATTCGCCTAGAATCCTACCATGCATTATATCCTGGGTTTTGTCCCCAACACAGAAAGAAAAAAGTTTTGCTCATGTGTTGCTTATTCTTTTTTATTATCGCAACTGATATTTTTTATACTCAGCTTAGATGGAACTTTCCATAGGAAATGTTATAAAACCTTTGTGTCATAAGCAATGCTCCTTTTTCTGTGTTATTACATTTACATGCATGAAATATTGTGGTATAATTTCCTGTTTATTTGTTCATCTGTACCCCCAGTGCTCTCTCTGTACCTGGTACTTGGCAGACCTTGTTAATTATTAATTGGATGGAGGAATGAATTAATCATAAGTAAATTTTTGTAAGAGTTTGTAGGGGTATTTGTATTTGATTGGGTGGAATAGATAGTCCCTAAAATCTTTATCATTAGAAATATGTTTGGAAAATATATAGAACTTCATAAGGGAGCAGGTGAGGGGATTCAAATGAAGAAAATATCCTGGATAAACCATAGAGGCAGGAGAGGTTATTCATAATTTCATGATGTCCTGTTCAGATTGACCAAATTAGTGTGTTTCAACCTTGAGAGTACATTAGGATCCCCTGAAAGGTTTCTCAAATGGGATGGCTGGTGCCCACTCAGAACCAGAATTTCTGATTCATTATGTCTCTAATGTGACCCAGTAATATACATTTCTAACAAGTTCCTAGGTGATCATGGTCCAGAGACTTTGAGACCTACTGGTCTGAAGAATAGTGTATTTGGAAGGAGTGATAATAAACAAAGCTGGAAAGGGAGATTGGAGTTATACTATGGAAAGTCATTAAATGATGAGTTGAGTATTTTGTTTTATTGGTAGATTAAGGGGAGCCACTTGGGATTCCTGAATGTGGAATTAATTTTATCAGAGCTATTGCTTTAGGAAAATTAGTCTTACACTAACCAAAAGGATGGCTTGGTGGAAAGGGGGAGTTGGGGGTTGGGTAGAGAAATTGGAGGAAGAAGACTGGTTGGGAAGTAACTCCAATAATCCAGGTTACAATGAACCATTCTAAATTGCTGAGCCTTACCTTTTAAAATGTTAATAATTTTGGATGGAAATCTTCCTAAAATATATTACACACTCTCAGCTTTCCTACAGAGAGAACCCTGAACATAATACATCCTCTCGATGGCTCCAAGTTATCGTGGTGCACATCAACGATTGCACTGGGTTGTAACACAGTGTGCTCTCATGGGTATGGAAGTGGAAAGAGCTTTTTGCCCGATTCTAAATGTGCTAGAATTGCTGGGATTTTTTTAGTTTTGTGTTGTCAATTGATAACATTTCTGACTCTCCCTTGGCAGCTCCTCTCTCCATTCTAATTGGCTGATTCTAATCTGCAATGGGCTGGAAAACCAGATATAATTGTGTGTAATGTGAGAGTAAATAGAGTATGGGTGAAGTAGCCTTCTATGAATAAAGTCTATAAGCTTTGGGGTATGAACACTGCAATGTTTACTTGGGCTGCTTACAGACCCTTTGATGTTCTTCCTATTTTATGGCTCCATTCCAGGTAAGTAAGATTTCTAGGAATATGAGAAATAATGTGTTGTCAGTGGGAGTTTCATGTCTATTCTTCCCAAATCAGAATACTCGGAAATCTTTATAAAATTCATAATTCTGAGTAAATTTACTTCAATGAAAAGGGAAATAGCATTTTAAAAGATGAATTGATTGTTCTCAGATCACCTCCATCCCACCTTACCTGATAGTCACTGCAATTACACTCTCGACCTCAAGTGATTTGTGATATTCCTCTTGAGAAGACACTATTAAAGATGCAGAAAAATTTCTAATGTTGGAGATGATAGTGTTTATTAAAGTGATAAGATAAACTGTTTTGTTGGTAGACTATCGAGCGGTAGGAAGGTAGGGGAGAATCCCATTTGGTAACATATTGAGTCTCCAAACAGCCTGCATTTTTTTTCAAAGGAAGCGAAGGCCCACAAAAACTCTTCAGGCAACCGCATATGGGCCCTGTGGAGTTTATTAACTTGTTTTTCACAAAGTGTAAAATTTGCAGATCCAAATACAGTTGGGGGAGGGGAAGAGAAGAGTGGGTACTAAGACAAAATATTTATCACCACAGTGACAATGTAAACCACTTAGATAACATTTACTCATAAGTTTGAGTTTATATATGTATGCATAATATATATGTGTGTATATATATATACACATATGAATATATATACAGAAGAAATTGCTTATGAAGTCATCAAATTTTATCCTTAAAAGAAAAAGCCAGAAAACAAGACCACAAATGACAAAAAATTCTAGTCAGAGCCCAGATGGCTGCATAAAATAAATAGCCATTTCCTTGATGGAAGCATAGGCAATTTGGCTGTGTGAAACTGCAATTCCAGCAGAGATCCTTGAAACAGATGTTGATATTGCTTGTGCATCAAAAGTTTCTCAAAGAGCAAGATGTTCAGGTAGCATGATAAACAAATAACGGCTACCTTCAAATCCTTATGTCAGTGTCACAGGGAGACAGTGCTCTCCCAAAGGGAGATTGCTTCAAGATACCCTGAGCAGAGCACATTGGCATGACAACTGGAAAGGATGGAATTTCTCTATAGTTCTGTTAACAGACTGAAAGATCTCCCACATCTCCACATTACTCGTGTTCATTTTGATTCTCCTATTCTGCCTCACTGTGTGGTTCTGCCTCCTTGAAATCATGTCAGAGAAAATGAAAAGAATGTAGAGAGGAGAGTGACCTTCTCTCCTCTTAGGTGCAGGATAGGAATTAGGACCATGTCAGATGGATAAGGGGGGAAAAGCTTTACCAGTACAGGGAGTAGAAAAAGTACAGAGCAGGGTTGGCTAAATGTGTGATGTGTTTATGGGCTGGTGACTAGAGAAATGTGGCCAGGACTTAAGGTTTGTAGTGAGGAGGGAAAGTTGGAAATAAGTCTGGAGAAACTGAGTAAAAATGTCCATTCAAAAGCATTTTTTCAAGAAATCTTATAGTAGTGATAATTTCTCTTTTGATACAAATCACTATGATAATTTCTCAATTGATATAATATTGATAAGAATCACTATGTTCCAGTAAGTCCAAAAACATTCACCTTTAGAATGGGAATGAGTATCAGGAATTATTTTATTGGTACATATTAATTATACAGAATGCTGGGTTTCATTCTGGCATATTTATGTATACATAAATATAATTTCATCAGTATCACTACTCAACAACTCTCCTATCCTCCCTCCCCACCCCCAACGAGATTCTTCTTATACCCTGCTGGTCTCTCTTCTAATTTTCATAGGTCCTCCCCACCATTTTTTTACCCTTCTAGCTTCCACATATGAGAGAACACATATAGTACTTTTCTCTGAGTTTGACTTTTTTGCTCAAAATGAGGTCTTCAGTTCCATCAATTTTCCTGCAAGTAACATATCTTCATTCTTCTTTATGGATGAATGAAACTCCATTTGTGTGTGTGTGTGTGTTTGCATATATGTGTGTGTATATTCATCATATATACATGGGGGGGGGTACCAGGGCTTGAACTCAGGGTCACTGGACCACTAAGCCACATCCCAAACCCTATTTTGTATTTTACTTAGAGACAGGGTCTCATTGAGTTGCTGAGGCTAGCTTCGAACTAGTGATCTAGCCTCCTAAGCTGCTTGGATTACAGGTGTGTGCCACCACTCCCAGTCTTTATATATATCACATTTTCTTTATTAATTCATTTGCTGATGGATACCTACACTGATACTATAACTTAGTTATTGTGAATTGTGCTGCTCAAAACGTGGGTATGCATACATCTCTTAAAATATGCTGACTTTAATGCTTTTGGATAAATATCAAGCAGTGCTATAGTTTGAACATATGGTAAGTTTATTTTTAGCTTTTTGAGGAACCTCCATACTGATTTCCATAGCAGCTGTACTAATTTACATCCTCAAAGTTTATAAGAGTTCTTTTGCCTTGCATCTTCACCAGCATTTATTGTTATATATATTCTTGATGATTACTATTCTAGTTTGAATGAGATGGAATCTGAGTGTATTTTTTTTGGGGGGTGGGTACCAGGGATTGAACTAAGGGGCACATGACCACTGATCCACATCTCCAGCCCTAATTTGTATTTTATTTAGAGACAGGGTCTCAGGGAGTTGCTGAGGTTGGCTTTGAATTTGCAATCCTCTTGCCTTAGCCTACTGAGCCACTGGGATTAGAGGTGTGCACCACCATGCCCGGCTCAGTATATTTTTTTATATTTATTTTTTAGTTGTAGTTGGACACAACACCTTTATTTTATTTATTTTTTAATGTGGTGCTGAGGATTGAACCCAGGCCCTCACATGTGGTAGGCGAGTGTTCTACTGCTGAGCCACAACCCCAGCCCCTCAGTGTATTTTTGATTTGCATTTCCCTGATGGCTAAAGACGTTGAACATTTTTTATATATAGTTCTTGGTCTGTTCAATTCACTTGCCTATTTATTGATTGGATCATTTTTTTAAAAATTTTGAGTTTTTTGAATTGTGTATATAATCTGGATATTAGTTTCTATTGGAGGAGTAGCTGGCAAATAATTTTTTCCATTCTGTTTGTTGAATCTTTAATATGTTAATTGTTTCCTTTGTTGTGCAGAAGGTTTTTAATCTGATGCCATACATTTATTGATTCTTTCTTTTATTTTCTAAATTATAGGGTTCTTATTCAGGAAGTTTTTGCTTGAGCCTGTAAGTTGAAATGTTTTTTGTTAGTTTTTCTTCTAATAGCTGCAAAGTTTCTGGACTTGTACTTAGGTTTTGATACATCTTGAGTTGATTTTTTAACAGGGTGAGCGATAGGAATGTAGTTTCATTCTTGTATATGTGGAAGCCATCCACTTGTTGAAGAGGCCTGTTTTGCTTTCTTCTGCTTGATTTAATTTTATTCTTCTACATATGAATATGCAGTGTTTTTTTTTTCCCACCATTTGTTTAAAAACGGCTGTCTTTTCTCCAGTGTATGTTTTTGGCATCCTTGTCAGGGATCAGATAACTATGTGTGTAGGTTTGTCTGCATATTTTGTTACATTTTGGTCTACAGGTCTGCTTTTATACCATTACCATGCTGATTTAGTTACTCTGACTGTAGTATAATTTGAAATCTGGTGTTATAATGCCTCCAATATCCATATTCATGCTTAGGATTGGTTTGGCTTTTCTGTTTTTTTTCTATGAATTTTGGGGCTTTTTTATAGTTCTGTGAAGAAGGTATTTTGATGGGAATTGCATTGTATCTGTAGATTACTTTTGGTAATATGGCCATTTTAACAATATTGATTTGTGTCTATCCATGAACATGGGAGGTCTTTCCATCTTCTAGTATCTTCTTCAGTTTCTTTCTTTAGTTTTATAATTTTCACTATAAATGTCTTTCACCTTTTTGGTTACTCTTATACCTGTATTTTATTTTGTTTTATTTTTTTGCAGATATTGCTGATAGGATTAGTTTCCTGATTTGTTTCTCAGAGGATTCATTCTCGGTGTATAGAAAAACAATTGTTTTTTGCTTGTTGGTTGTATATCCTGCTATTTTGCTGAATTTGTTTATCACCTCTTTAAGACTTGAATTAGAAATTTCAGGGCCTTCTAAGTCTAGGATCTTATCATCTCCAAATATGGATAATTTAACTTCTTCATTCCCCATTTGTATCCTTTTTCCTGCCTTTCTCTTGCCTAACTGCTCCAGCTAAAATTTCAAGTATTATATCAAATAAGATTGGTGAGAGTGAGAAAGTTTGTCTAGTTCGTGATTTGAGTGCAAATGCTTTTAGTTTCTCCCCATTAAGTAAGATATCGGCATTGAGTATCCCAAGTTTTTTCAGTTTTTCTTTTTAATTGTGAAGGGTGTTGGACTTTGTTGGAGACATTTTCTGCATCTATTGAGAAGATCATTTCTCAGATAATTATGAATATTGTTCTGTTTTTGTGTTGTACTACAATTATTGATTAACCTATGTTGAAACATCTTTTGTATCCCTGACATGAACCAACTTGGTTGTGATGTATAATATTTTAAATGTGTAGTTTAATTCTGTTTGCAAATATTTTACTGAGTATTTTTGAATCTGTGTTCATAAGTAATTTAGTCTATTGTTTTCTTTCCTTGAAGTATCTATATCAGGTTTTGGTAACAAACAGCACATTCTTCATAGAATGAGTTTGAAAGTCTTCCCTACCTTTCAGTTTATGGAATAATTTGAGGAGAATTGACATTAGTTTATTCTTACAGATCTGGAAAAATTCAACTGTGAATTCATCAGGTTCTATGCCTTATTTTGTGTAAGTCTTTCTATTACTGTTTAAATTTCATTGCTTGGGCAGTTTAAGTTTTTTATCCTTTCTTGGGTTGGTTTTGGTAGGTTATATGTTTCTATAATTTTTCTGCTATTATTTTATCGAATAAGTTTTCAGTAAAGTTTTAATTTATTCCAGATTTTCTACTTTATTGGAAAATAAATTTTCAAAATAGTTACTACTGATCCTCTGGATTTCAGTTTTGTCTGTTGTAATATCCTTGTTTTCATCTTTAACTGTATTAATTGGGGTCTTCAGTCTCTTTTGGTTAATTTGTCTAGGAGTTTATTAATCTTGTTTTTTCCTCTCTAGGAACAAACTCTTTGTTATTTTGTTCCTTTGTACAGATAAATTTAGTTTCTATTCATTTCATCTCTAATCTTTTTAGAAAATACTTTATATTTAAGTTAATTTCAACTATAATATTTCTTATTTATTTCCTTCTATGGGTTTTAGAATTGGTTCATTCTAGTTTTTCTAAGATCATACAATGCATCATTAGGCTGTTTATTTGAGATTTTGTATAGGCACTCATAGCTATGAACATTCCCCCTTAGCATCATATTTGCTGCAAATCAGAAATTCTATTTGGTTGTGTTTACATCTTTATTTGAGGTATTATGAAATTATAATTTATTTTTTCAATGATCCATACTCAAAAGTGCAATTTTCAATCTCCATGTATTTGTCTTGTCTCTGTAATTTTCTTATAAATTTATATTTTCATGTCTTTATGATCTTGAAAAATGGAAGAATTATTTTAATGTTTATGTGTTTGCTCAAATCTTTTTATGCCATAATATACTATGAATTTCAGAGGAGGTTCCATGAATGGCTGAAAAGAAAGTACAATTAGGTTTTGTTGGATAAAATATGTCAAGTCCAATTGATCTATGCTAAGGTTTAAATATGATATATAGTTTTAAAATTTCTGTCTGGATGACATGTTTATTACTGAGAGAGGATTACTAACCCCCCCATTATTCTGTTGGGATCTATAAGTTCCTTAATATCTAGTATATATTATTTTATGAAATTGGGTGCCCTGACATTTGGAGCATAAATATTTACAATTATTGTATCTTCTTATTGGATTGTTTTCTTTGCCAATATGTAATAGCATTCTTTGTGTCTTTCAAATAATTTCTGCTTTGGAATGAGAGTGGCTACTCCTCCTTGCTCTCTGATTCCATTTTCATGGAATATCATTTTCCATTTTTTAAATTTTGAGTCTATGAATGTCATTGCTTATGAGGTGTGTTTCTTGGGGACAAGATACAATTGGATCTCATTTTAAAATCCACTCTGCCAGTCTATGTCTTTTTTATTTTTATTTTTAATTAAATGTGGAGAGTGGTGATAGTGAGGGGGAGACCAGTGTCTGAGAGTAGGGTCTCTGATGACTTCATGGCTGTGGCATGTTTGGTGCCTGGGAAAGTTTCTGTGCAAAGGTGCAGGATGCCTGGTTGCTATGGTAATGCCCTCATGGGGAGGCTCTGTGCTAGAGTCTTATCAGCCTCCATCTTGCTCTCAGGCATGCAGCTCCTGGGAATGAAGCAATTCTCTTGCTAAGACAACTACAATGTTTCACGAGCTTTGCAGCTCCCTAACTTGCCTGCATAACAGTAACTTTAAACAATGAACTTTCTTGTGAGCTACACAATGCTCTTTACATTGCACACCACAACTGTAAAATGTAACTGAGGAAATAGCTGCATACTGTTGCTAACTCTGTCACTTTCATGAATACAAAGAAAATGCTTACATATTCTTTAATCTGATTAATGAGACATATATAATAAAGATTGCTGGCATAATTTCTTTAGACCTGCTTCTCCATCAGAGAGCAGCGATCCACCAAAGTCCAGCTGTTTTATCTTCAAAATCTGCATATGTGAGTCTTATTTCTTCCAATCTCCCATCACCTCTCACTGGAACCTGTTAGTTTGGCCAAACTGCTCATGATAGTTGGTGGCCCATACAGATCCAGACACAGGGGAACTTCTATCTCAGATGAGGAGACCCTTCCATTGGGCACACGCCCTGTGAGATGAGAAAATGCCCCAAAGCAAGGAGGTGTGTGGGTGGTCATTTATAGTGGGTATAAAACATGGGAAATACAGGATCCAAAGAGAAGGATCATTATGTGTCTATTCTTAAAAATATGCTTAAGAAGAAAGATAGTTCAGTTAGAAGAGCACAGCTTTTACAGTTTGTACAATATATTACTGAGACTTTTCCTTGATTTCCTGAAGAAGGAACAGTAAATTTAGATTTATGGGAGAAAATTGGCAAACATCTCTGTGCTGGACTTAAAGCTGAAGGCTGGACAACTTGCCTATACTTACTTTTACTTTATGGACTTTGGTTTGAGACTGTCTTAGTCCTACTCAAGATAACACACCACGGCCAGCTCTTGTTGCAGGCTCTTATCCTGATAACACTGTTAAAGGTGATAAAAGGTTGCAGAGAAGTATTATACCAACAGCACCATCCCCTCCTCCACCAAAACTTTCATCTTCTGATTATGTACAAGAATTAGATGAAGGGATTGATTTGGTCAGACATGCTCAAGGTGGAGGAGATACATACTCTGAAGAAAATTATGAAAATTATATGGATAATAACAGTGTGGCCAAACTAGCAGGTTCCGGTGAGGATGAATATTCCAGAAGAATGCATTTTGACATTTTATTCATATATGGAGTACAACTTCCCATTCTTCTGGTTGTACATGATGTGGAATTACATTGGTCATGTATTCATATATGAACATAGTAGAATGTATTGAACATTCCTTTTTATCTTTTCTATTCCCATTCCCCTCCCTTCCCTTCATTCCCCTTTGTCTAATCCAAAGTACTTCTATTTTCCCCTACTCACCTGGTTACTGTGAATTAGCATCTGCATATCAGAGAGAACATTCAGCCTTTGGTTTGTTAGGATTGGCTAATTTCACTTAGCATGATAGTCTCCAGTTCCATCCATTTACTGGCAAATGTCATAACTTCATTTCTTTTTATGGCTGAGTAATATTCCATGTGTTTATATATCACATTTTCTTTATCCATTCATGTGTTGAAGGGCATCTAGGTTAGTCCCATAGTTTAGCTATTGTGAATTGAGCTGCTATAAACATTGATGTGGCTGCATTAGTGTAGTATGCTGATTTTAAGCCCTTTGGGTATAAACTGAGTGTGATACCTGGGTCAAATGATGGTTCCATTCCATACTTCTTTCCATAGTGTTTGCACCAATTTCCAGCCCCTCCAGCAATGTATGAGTATACCTTTTTCCCTACATCTTCACCAACACTTATTGTTACTGGTATTCTTGATAATTGTCATTCTGACTTGAATGAGATGAAATCTCAGTGTAGTTTTTTTTAGAATCTTTATCTCTTTATTGAAATGTTCTTTCATATTTTGCCTTTTCTCCTTAGTTTCTTCCTTAGGTTTTTTTTTTACTTCATTGATCAGTTAAATCAAATTTTTACATTCATAGTCTGGCATTTCCTGTACTTTAGTATCTCTAGATTTAGTTTTTGGACAGTTTTGAACTTTTGTAGGCAGCATATTGCCTTATTTTCTTACATTGTCTGTGTTTCTATGTTGAAATTTGCTCTGTTATTGGGATGGTTATATCTAGCACTGTTATGTGAGGGACTTTATGATGTGCCCCAGAGTGGGGTTGTTTTAGCCACCTTTTTTGTTGCTGTGACTAAGGGATATGACCAGAATAATCATAGAGAAGTTTATTTGTGGGCTCACAATTTCAGAGGTCTCAGTCTATGGACAACAGGCTCCATTCCTTGGGGCTTGAGATGAGGCAGAACATTATGGCAGAGTGTGTGGCAGAGGGAAGTTGTTCACATGATGATCAGAAGGCAGAGAGGGAGACTGTACTCACCAGATACAAATATACACCCCATAGCCACTCGCCCAATTAACCACTTCCTACAGCCATACCCCACCTGCCTCCAGTTACCATTCAATTAATGCCATTAGGGATTAATTCACTGATTATGTTGAGACTCTTACAACCCAATCATTGTCCTCTGAACTTTCTTGCATTGTCTCACGTGTGAGCTTTTAGGGACCATGTCACATCCAAACTATAACAAGAATTTCTTGTAGCTTCAAAGCACCCACTCAATGTGTTTAAAGTGCTATGTTTGAGCCCCACTCTACTTTAAGAAGAGAGACTAGCCATCAGTAACAGCTGTAACTTGAAAACAAAGTATATATGGGCATACAATAAAAACTGATCTCTACAACTCCCTTAACCAAAGAGAGAAAAGGTAGAGAGATTACATAAAATAGGCTAAAAATCAGGTAATAAAGATTGTAAAGTTAATATTAAACTATATGGAAAATAGAAGGAAAAGGGAAGTAAGTGAAAAGAATAGATAAACGAGAATAAACAGCTTTGGGGAGGGAAGAGGGACAGAAGAAAAAACAAGAAGCAAAATATGGGAAAAATAAGGGAAGGGAATCCAAATTAGAAGAAAATATCTAATTAATGAATTAAAAATACTTAAAATTACATAAAAGTGTAAAATAACAAAGAGTGACAGTAAACCAAACACACCAACATAGAAGAAGACAATATAGATGAAACAAAAACATATTAACAAAACCTAAAAGTTCTCTTTGCTGAGAAAAACAGCCATATGTTATGGGTATAGACAATATCCAAACCTTGGCTATATATATTCTAATTGGATCTAGGCATGGAGATATCATCTGAATCACTTGGTTCAACATTTAAATGTCTAGATTAGACTCTTGCTTCATAAAACTGTGTAGAGATCAGCCTATACATCCAGAATATTCCATCCTCCTCCTTATCTGCTGTGCATTTAAGAAGCTCTGAGTTCTGCTGAGGGCCTATGAGCTTGTGGTCTCTCTGGGAGTTGTGCTGCAAGTCCAGTAGCTCTCTGGATAAAGAGGTAGTTTTGTGTGCTCTTGGGGTTTACTTGGTACATGGGCAGAAGCACTGCCAGCCAGGATTGCTCACAAAAATTTTGCCCTGGCCTTCTCCTGTGGTGCAGACCTAGTTGGGTCTGGAGATTTCACAGCTGGTCTGGAACACGTGGAGACCCTGGTTTTACAGAGTGCTGCTGCTGTAGTTGGGGTTTCCTGCCCAGCAGACCAAACAGTCTCCAGCATAGGTGGAGTGCTTTGTGTGTACCTTGGAGACTTTCTTGTGTGGGGAGATGCACTTTGTACCCAGGTGGTGGATTAGGCCCTGCTCTTTCCTGTGCCAGACAGCAGGTATCACTGGCTTTAGGTTCACACTGGCAAGATCTACCAAACATTCAAACAAGAAATAATTAGTTGTGCACAAAATTCCAGAAAACAGAAAACAAGTGAACATTACTTCTCTTGTTTCATGAGGCAAGCATAACCCTTATGCTCAGAGACAAAAGTATTAAAAGAAAGGAAAAATGAGGACAGTTCTCATTTATTGTCATAGATGGAAAATTCTAACCAAACATTTGCAAATAGAATTTAGCAATATATAAAAAGGACAAACCATCATGATATTAGTCCATTTTTTTCTGGGTAATTTATTAACAGCAGAAATCTATTTTCTATAATTATGGAGATGAGAAAGTATAAGATCAAGAAAAAATATATATACATATATATTTATGTATACATATATATGTATGTATACATATATATGTATATATGTATGTATATGTGTATATATATATACACACACACACACACACGCACACACACACACACATATGGTAAGCATCGTTTGAAGGCCATCCTACTATTTTATACCATGAAAGAAGGTAGAAGTGAAAAGGAGAGAGAGGAAAAAGGGAGATGGATTTGCTATTTTATGGTGAACTCTCTCTCTCACATTAATTGTATTTATCTGTTCAGGAAGGCAGAACCCTCACACACTTTTCACCTCTTTAAATTCCCACCTCTTAGTACTGCTACAATGCCAATTAAATTTCAACAACAGTTTTGGAGAGGACAAATATTCAAACCATTGCAATGACAAAGTAGGGTGTGTCCCAGGAATATATAATTATCTTTTTAAAATCAAGCAATGTGATACACTCCATTTTTTTCATTGAGGAAATTTTCTTAATACCTATTATATGCCAGGTGTGTGTGGGGGGGTGTGAGTGTGTGTGTGTGTGTGTGTGTGTGTGTAGAACCAGTGGCCAGAGACAGCATGAATCTTTGGAGGCACTGAAAATTGGGCAATTAAAATTGGATATTGAGTAAGGATGCAGAGGGTGACACAATGAGGAGACTGGAGGAGTAAAAGCATATTTTGTGTGGTGGATTTGAGGTTTCTGACCAGAAATTTGAGGTTTCTCACCAGATGCTTTTCATAGAAGAGTTTGTCTGGGGGGTGCTGTGGCTTTTGGATGTCTGTCTCAAGTGTTCACTGTCTCAAAAGGCAAATATATTATAAACTTAATTCTTGTGAAAGAATCTCAAGGATAGTGTAATAAGCATTTCCTAAATGTACTTTTGAAAGTGAGGAGGTTGGTGGATAGGAAGAATAGTATAGATCTGTATACTTCAAGACCTGGATTCTAATCATCTGGAATTTCCAACAATTAGTTACAATCAAGTTGCTATTTCTAGAGATTTTCCAATGCAAATAAGTTGCCAATGTATGGAATATGTTTCATTGGAGCAATAATAACTGTTATATATGAATGCTATACATTTTACCTGCATTATTTTATTTAATCTTCACAATAATCTTGTGAGAAAGACAGTATTGTTATTCAAGTTTTACACATTTGGGGGGATTAATTAATTTTCCCAAACTCCCATAATATGGTTTTATTCCTGACAAGGAGAAAATAAAATTTTAATAACCTGCTATAATTCTGAAAATAGATTCTTCTGAAACTCATGAACAGCTACTATATCAGAAATTCTACTACAGCTCAATGTTTTTTTAACTTGTTAACTCAGGTAAATCTATACTCTGAAGGCAGTTATAGTTCCAGAATGATGTGCACATGATATTCTTGCCTTAAAGGCATTTGATTAGGGCATTAGGGACATTTTGCCTCCTACATATTCCTTGTCTTGTGATTGTTCCTGCCCAGATTCTGGCTCCCTAAATCTTTTTTGAGTGGTGAACAGGAACTATAGAGAGAAGCATGGAAACTGGCATTGTCTACACCTGAGCTAAACTCCCATTTATGCCATTTTCAGACTCTGGCTTTTGGAAAGATTCTTGATTTTATTAATTCCAGTGTTCTCATAAATAAAACAAGGTACAAATTAGCATCTATATCATATGGCTGCCTAACAAACCAAATGAATGCAAGTGCCTAGCATGATTGATAGGAAAAGTTTCCAATGGAATAACTTCTACAATGATAGATATTCTCTAGAGCTATTCTGTCTAAAACATAGGCACTGAACACATGTGGCTATTAAGCACTTAAAGTATGGCTAGTGAAAATAAGGAACTGAATTTTTAATTTAATGTAATTTTAATTTACATTTAAATGGCCATATGTTGCTCCTAGCTACCATATTGATCTAGATTCAGAGCTAAATTCTCAATAAATAGAACTGTTTTATTACTGTGCAGACATTTTGCATAAATCACAGATCTTCTAGCTTATCGTCCTAACTTCCTTGGACTGTGGAATTCCTGCATCAACTTCCTTATTCTTACCTATCTTACCTGATTTGTCTATACTTAATCTTGTAATCCTTGAATTATAGTACGTATCAGTCTAAATTTTGTGATCTGGCATCTTGATGTTACATCTTCGAATACAGAAAACCTATGAAAATTCTGGTAATATAATTACACTGTGGACTTGGTATTCTTTGTCTTTATATGACTTGCTGAAGAAGGAAGGTTCTATATAGTTTATATGAAAGGAATGCGTCTTTCTCCTCAATGAACTCCCAGTGGTGACAAGATATAAAAGGACCCAGTGTATGCTACAGGGAAAATAACAATTTTTTCAAAATAGTGTTTTGTTGTTGTTGTTGTTTTTAGTTTCATGTCATGGTCAATGGATTGTTAAAGAATCCTGCCTGGAAATAGACATAGTGTGGAGTGTTTGACAAAACAGTGAAAAGGGAAATAGGAGTCAGGAATCTATCATATGTTAATTTATTTTTAGTATCTCCAGTCATGCATCCATACATACTTTAAATTGACATTTATTGGGTACCTAATATGTGCTAGTCACCATAAAGCAAGAGATGAGACTTTATAACTGCTAACAAATAAGTGCAATGCAGTTATATGTTATGCACACTGGAGTGAATTTTCCCAGACTCCTTCCCTTCCCCAAGCTACCCAAAGGAATCTCTGTATGCGCCAGCCCAATTATTATTGACCTCTGAGGACAGGTTATTTGTACTTATCCAATTCCTATAATTTTTGGATAACAAATCAGAGTAAAATAGGACTGAATTGAAAGTAGATTAGAACTTGGCCTATTTAGTTAAAGATATAAAGCGAATATGTAGATAACTGAAGGACAGGGAGGAAGGAAGAATGGAAAAGCAGACAATTTGAGCCAAGGGTAGAGGTTAGAGTCCCCTAGTGGCAGTGGGAGATTGGTAAGTGAGAGTTATGGAAAGTTCAAAGAGTAAAAAAAGTTGCGGGGGGGAAGAAACAAGTGTCTTTCCTTACTAATAACCTGACAGTTTTGATTTAGAAAGTTAGCATTTCATTTCTATAACCAAATATCTGTGATAACCTATAAACAGGAAGAGTTTACTTTAGCTCATATTTTCACAGGTTTCAGTCCATAGTAGTTGGCCCCATCACTTTGGACCTATGGGGACATCACGACTGTAGTTCAGTAGAACAAAACTGCTCACATCATGAGCCAAAGAGAAAATAGACAGAGAAAGAGGCCAGGATCTCACAATTTCATTGAAGGGCATGCCTCCAATGACTTAAAGGTCTTCTACTAGGCTACACCTGTAATAGGTTCCATGACCTTCCAATAGTGCTTCCTAAGCAACCACACCTTTAATGTATGAGTCTTTGGAGATATATGAGATATATGAGGATGTATCCTATGAGACACCAAAATGGAGATATCAGTGCACTGTTGTCCATTTTGATAGAGACTTCTAGTGCTCACCTGTTTCTGTGAGCACAAGTGGAGGATTACATTTGAAATGATATGAGGTCTTCTGACTAATTTTAACCAAACCATTGTGAGCAGAAGTAATTTGAGTTGTCACCTCTGGGCCAAAGCACTTATTTAGGATAGTTCTCTGGTCTCTCTTTCCTTCTGTACTAACCAAGAAGGTTGGCTATCCCATACAGGGTAACCATAGAATAATGGCATTTCCATCAGCCTGATTGCTGAAGGACATGCCTTGCAGTGTTACCCGGATCTGTATTTCACATATAGAATATATAATAAATCAACTTTAGTTTTGTTAAATCAATGAGGGTTTGAATTTTTAAAAAAATAATGGTTTTTAAAAATACTTTTTAGTTGTAGATGGACTCACAATATCTTTGCTTATTAACTTATTTTTTTATGTGGTGCTTAGGTTTGAACCAGTGCCTCTCACATGCTAGGCAAGCACTCTGCCACTGAGCTACAGCCCCACACCAAGGGTTTGAATTTTTAAAAATTTTATTTTACTAGATGGACTCAATATCTTTATTTATTTTTATGTGGTGCTGAGGATCAAACCCAGTGCCTCACAGGTGCGAGGTAGGCACTCTACCACTGAGCCCCAGCCCCAGCCCCAAGGGTTTGAATTTTTAATACCAAATAATAACATATCCCATCCCTATTAATAGGGAAATTCAATCTAAAGTTCAACACAGCTTCTGGGCTACACATGGAGATTTGGAATCACTTCAGTGTAGATGTAACTGAAGCTCTGGAAATGTATGTGACTGCCCAGCTGGAATGGAAGAGAATGAGCTCATGATAAGAACCAAAAAACCCTGGAGTCTAAGGGAAGAGAAGCCTACAGAGAGTGGAGTTAATGGGATAGGAACAAATCCAAGAGAAATATATCATCATGGGAACAAGGTGAGGAGAATATTTCCAGAAAATTGATTACCAGAGTCCAATGTATCAGGAAGGTCAAGTGTGATTAAATTCTGTGACACTTGCAAATGATTTTTCAGCCAGAAGATGGTTAGAGACCTCAGTGAGACTATTTTCAGAGGAGAACTAGCCTCAGATTTAGGTTACATTGAACTGGAGATTGGGAATTGAGTATGTCATGAATGTCAACATAGGTGATTCTTTCAAGAAGTTTAAGTGAAGAGAAAGTTACAGGTTTGTGAAAAGAAGAAATATGAATATAAGAGAGATGTAATTCTGACAGCTAGAAGAAGATGTAGGTGTCCAGAGAGTGATGTTGCACCAGGTAATGCTCATATACTCCTACTGGAATTGCTTTGGGGGTAGTGGTCCTATGTGGCTAGGACAGGACCCCACATTGAATGTTCCTAAACCAAGAGGAAAGGGCAGCATCTGGGAGCAACATACACAGAAGACTGATCTTTACCAAAAAGATGATCTTTAAGGGAGCCAAAGATTTTCCTGCTCTAAGTGGTCCTAAGATTTTAAGCTACAAGTTGTGAGCCAGGAGGTAGTGCCAAGAGTGAGCTCTCTACACTCCAAATTGCATGGCTATAGGATCATATAGGTTTCTAATGAGGACAAGTCAACCTGTGTAGGGGGCACTGCAAGGGCTGAAACAGCCAAGTCTAATAAATGGGAGCAGGGAATGAACCAGCAACCTCATTAAGGTGAATGAGTCAGAAAACAGAGCAAGAACAGACCAGTTAGGCTTGGTAGAAGCAAATGATGAACTATTCACTGGAAGGAGCCTTCGAAGTAGAGAGTGTTCTTGGTTCCTCCCTTTTTGGTTCTCCAGATGCTAGCTCCAGGTATTTAGGCGAAGTTCACAGATGGAATATGTGTGGCATACAGGCATGCAGGAGGACTTAGGAGTCACCTATAACTTTGGCACTGCCCTCTAAATTAAAATATTTCCATCAACTCTTGAAAATTGCCTGAAGAATAATGCAAAATAAAATTGCTTTATTTTTCAGCCACATTAATAACATAAATCAGGTAGATTTTCTGACTAGACTACAAGGACTAGGTGTTTGTCCATCTGTTTCACCACGGTGTCCTGACTGCTAGGAATAGTGTGTGGCTCTAAGTAGCTGTTTAATAAATGCTAAATGTACTAGCAACATGGCTAAGTCTTTTAAATAAAGAAAGATTTGAGGAAACAGTGCAATGATAAGGTGGATCAACTGATGAAGAAGTGTTAGGTGAGCCACATGCCTGTATCAAAGTCTTCAGAAGGATAAAGTGGAAGAAAGGGGAGGTAAAGATCAATCACAGGGAACTGCAGAATCTTCTAGAAGGCTGAAGACCAGGAGCAGTAACAGAAGACTAAGGAGAACATAAAAAGGAAACGCTACAACTAAAGCAACAAAAAGTACCCACCTTTCAGTCCTAAAGCCCTGGAAATTTTGCATAGTTCAAGTACCATCATGGAACTTAAAAATATCTATTGGAACTTCAGGGAGGATGTGAGGATGTTGGAAAACAGATTGTGTTGAAAATGTCTGGTTGCGTACTGCTGGGTTCCCAGGAACCAGAAAAAAAACTTTTAATGATATTGGCCACAATTGATTGACTGCCTTTGATATATCAGGTACTTTATATCCATTATTTTTAACTCTGAGCAAACCTCCAAGGTGGTTATTGTTATCCATGTATACAGATAGATAAACTAAGGCTCAGAAGACGTAAGTGCTGTGCTGAATATCCTGCACTCAGAAGTGGTAGAACTGGGATTCTTGCTACTCCTCCAATTGGACAGTTCTCCTACAAGAAGGAACAAAAAAAAATAGCTGGAAATCACTGCATGGATTTATTTAGTATAGTTTTCCAAGAATATGGCTGTAATTGTCACTGATAAACTTCTATTCAGTATCAAAGACACACAGGTCTGTGGTGCAGAGGGCTGGAGAGTAAATACTAAGTTAAAACTGCATGACTCTTGGAACCATCCCCAAGGGAGGCTTTCCATACACAATAGGGGACACTGATGTTATATTCCACATAGGAAAAAAAGGGAAGAATTCACTGTAAATAAAATCCCTATGAACCCACTTTATATAGTAGATAATTAAATGAGTTATTTCATGTAAAGCATTTAGAATAATGCCTGGCACATAATAAGCCCTCAGTAAATGTTAGCTGTTATTGTTGCCATTGTGATCTTATCATCATCATCAACATCATTATCACCATCACCAGCTAAGTACAAACAGTGAGCAAGGCTGTATGGAATGCACTTTTTTTTTCATTTGGCATCTACAGCAGGACTCCTGATTGTCAGCAGCAATTTATCCAAAAAAGTAAGGGCATGTTTTTCCACAGAGGAAGAAAGCAGTAAAATCAGTGGCCCCACACCCAAGGACAGATGGTGCACGAAGTGGCAGAGAACTCCCAGCTGAGTGAGGATATCTCATAGTCCTGATTCTGCTTTTGCACTAGGAACTTGCTGTGTAGTCTTGGGCAAAACATTTACCTTCTCTGAACCTCAGTTTCTTCACCTGAGTATCTTGGACATGGTTATACCAACATTCTTTTTGCCCCTTGAAATTCTATGATACAATTACATTGTATATAGATCAAAGCAAGCTGGATTTGATAACCACATAATTCACCTCTTAGAGTTAGCATCAATGCACTGATAAAAACTGCCTCAAATCATTTAGATCATTCAGTTAAGAAGCTGATTTTGTTAAAGGGACTAAGAAGAACAATCAAGTTTTTACAAAGAAGTAATTACAATGGATTATATTTTTAAAAATTTTATAAATGGAATTGTTCAGAGCCACAGCCGAAGGGGCCCCAGCAAACTTCCAGCTGCCAGCAAACTTCCAGCTGCCGGCTGATGATTGGCTCACAGCGCCCCAGCAACATCTAGCTGATTGGCTCCTCTGCAGTGATGCTCATTGGGCTGTTTCCCTGCCCTTTCAGACCACGGAGCTGCTCATTGGGGGACTTTTTTGGCTCCGCCCACGTGACCCAGCCAATTGGCCTCAAGAGCAGGAGG
Source organism: Marmota flaviventris (assembly GCF_047511675.1). Classification (NCBI taxonomy): domain Eukaryota; kingdom Metazoa; phylum Chordata; class Mammalia; order Rodentia; family Sciuridae; genus Marmota; species Marmota flaviventris. The sequence continues at coordinate 128,548,028 of NC_092518.1, forward strand.
ATTGTGGGAGGTGGAGAGAGGCTTGTGTTGGAGAGAGAGGCTTGTGGGAAGCCAGTGGTGGCAGTTGGGGCTCTGAGGGTTTTTCCTGAGAGGCTGTTTTGTTTGGCGTGTGTTTCTAAAAATAAAGTTAGTTTCTTTTGACAAGTGGCTCCTGATTGTGCCCAGCCAGTGTAATAATACTTTGTACAACCTTGTGGAATTGGCTTTTCTTTCCCGCCTAATCACAACGTCCTGAAATTTCATCTGAGGTGTATATTGTTGAATAGTAATGTATGGGATGGCTGTACCACAGTCTGTTTATTCATTCATTTGATGAAGTATATCTGGGGTTGTCAATTTGGAGTTATTACAAATAAAGCTGCCATAAAAGATAAAGCTGCCATCAACATCTGTGTATGGATTTTGGGGTGAACTTAAATTTTCATTTCTTTAGTGTAAATGCCCAAGTGTGCAATTACTAGGCTGTATGATCACTGCAAGTTTAGTTTTATAAGTCACTGGCAATTTTTTTTCCCAGAGTGGCTGTTTCATATTATGTTCCTACCATCAATGTGTAAGTCACCCAGTTTGTCAATACCCTTGCCACCATTTGGTGTTCTCACTATTTTTTTTTTAATTTTAGTGATTCTGATAGGTATATAGTGATATCTTTTGTGGTTTGAATTTGAAATTCCTGTGTGGCTAATGATGGTGAATATATCTTTTTAATTTTTTAATTTATTCTAATTAGTTATACATGATAGTAGGATGCATTTTGTCACAACATACATAAATGGAGTATAATTTCTCATTCTTGTAGTTGTACATGATGTAGAGTTACACTCGTTAGGAGCCGATTCTTGAATATATCTTTGTATGTTTATTTTTTATATGTACATCCTTTTCCCTGAAACATCTCTTCATGTTTTGCCCATTTATTTACAGTGGAAATGATTAGTGGCTGCCAGCGGGTCTGGGAGGAGAAGAAGGAGAAGGTAAGTATGGTATAAAGGTTGTGGTGATGGACCTGGTCTGTGTCTTGACTGTGGTGCTAGGCACATAAATCTACATGGTTATAAAATCACATATAATTAACTCTACCTAAGCACAAAAACACAAGTGAGTATTAGTAAAACTTGGGAGATACTAATAAAATAAGAAGATCATCAATAGCCATACCCTGATTGTGATATTTTACTTGAGTTTTGCTAAACACTATCATTGGTTAAACTGGTCAAAAGGCATATGTAATCTCTCTGTATTATTTATTATAAGTACATGTCAATCTAATTATCTCAAATAGCTCAATTACAAAAGTAATTAGAGATAGTATATATGTTAAATACCTCTAACCCTCATATACAAGACTGGTACATAATTTATTCAGTAGACAGGGGGTCTTTCATAGCCTCTGTGGAGATGGTGGGACTAAGCAGAGTACAGGTAACTATCTGCAAAAAATCAGGAAATCTTTCATACCATTTATGATCAATCAATCATACAATAAGTTTTAACTCTGTCTCCTAATGTAGCTTTGTATGTGCAATGTTCATGTCTGTGTATTTCACTTATTTGTTGCTTGCTATACACTGGTACATGCTCAATAAATATTTACTACATGGACAAATGAATTAATGAATGAATGAAAACACAAATGAATGTTGACCTGGAGAAACTTGTCAAAAGCTATATGAACTACCATGGAACAATGGAGCATGAGATTAGGAATTACAATGAAACCATGGTTAGCTGTAGCCAGGATGACTAGCTTTAATTTTTTCTGGATTATAAAAGTAATATATACTCATTGTAGACAATGTAAAGAAATACAAAAAAGGAATAAAGACTTAAAAATTTAATATTTTAACCACTAGGATATACTTACTAATGTTCTGGCCAATTTCCCTCTCATCAGATATATCCATGTTGCATATGAGTGTGCATGCATGTGTGTGCACACACATACATTTTCTCTTTGGTTACTTGCTATACCTGCCTTTGATCTCTTTTTCTACTAGGATCCTAGTGTTTTTTCTGTTCAGCTCTTTACATATTAAGCATAATTACCTTCTGATATGTTTGTTATTAATAGTTCCCTAGTTTATTATTTGCTTTTTAAATTGTGTTGATGGTTTGGGGCATGCAGGAGTGTATGATTTGCATGCAGCTAAGGTAATTCTCTTTTTCTCAAAGAGGCAGTTCAGTAAGGAGTGTGCCTTTGAGTTGGAAACTGCACTCTGCCAAATGATAAATGGATGACTCTAGGCATTTTACCTTATCTCTCTATGACTCAGTTTCATTGCCTATAAAATCTGGATAATGATACCTAAATTATTATTTGTGAGGACTAGAAATAATGTCCTCAGTGCTAACATGGGAAAAATATAATCTCTGCTTGATTGCTTTGATGTGAAGATTAAATGAGATAATGAACTTAAAAAGTTATCATAGTACCTGGCATAGAATAAGTGCTCAGTGTTAATTATTATTATATATTGCATTTATCCATAGAAATTCTTTTTAATTCAGTAGAGAATCATTGCCTCTTTAATCTACTTAGAATTTGTTTTCTAATAATTCTGTAGCTCTGCCTCTTGAATCATCAGACACTTTTTTCACACAATTTATTGGATGGAAGTCTTTGATTGGTTGAAACAGGCCCTAGCTTATTTGTCAAATTTGAGAATCTAATGTGACTACAAGTTTGTTATGAGGCCTTAATGATGTAAATTTCCTGCAATTTATCTCAATAAAAATGATTATAAATGAAATTGCATTTACTTTCTATTCCAAAGAACTGTTTTGTGATCATTTTGAGCTTGGGTAAGCTATATGTCTTATATTCAAAAATGGACCTGTAACATGGGCATAGTGTGAGAGGTTGCTAGAAATGCACTATCTCAGGCCCAATTTTGGATCTTCTGAATCAGAATTTGTATTTTATATCATGCTAGGTTAAATAAGGCAGTGCCCCCAAACCAAAGGCCAAAGTTATTTCTGATATGTGGATTTTAACCTACAACAAGGGAGGGTGGGGAGGGGAAGATTAGAAGTTCTCTGGATTAGTCAAAGGGGAATGAAGTCAAGGAAGGGGCATGGGAATAGGAAAGGCAGTAGAGTGAATTGGACATAATTTTCCTGTGCTCATGTATGAATAAACAACCAGTGTAACACCACATCATGTACAATCACAGGAATGGGATTCTAATTAGAATAAATTGTACTCCATATATGTATAATATGTCAATATACACTCTATTCTCATGTATAGCTAAAAAGAACAAATAAAAATAAAACCTATATAAATGAGAATATGACCAATTAACCCTCACACAGATGACATTCTACTCATATAAGAACACAATACATTGAAAACTTTGTATTTTTTACAAAAGTCTGTATTTTAATGAGAGCACATCAAAGTCCCCAAGATAGCGAGCTAGACCAAACACAGCATACATACATGTACATATGCACATATACTTTTTTCTTGCAAAGTAATGTATGCTCATTTTATATTTGAAATTTTAGTAAAGTGTAAAGAGATAAAAATTTCATAAAATGTAACCACCTAGAGATAAATTCTGTGAATATTATGGTATCTTTTCTTAAAATTTATTCATAATTTTATTTTTTATATTGGCATTATAGTATACATATGATTGTGTATCCAGGTTATTATCTAGCATTACCACATGTGCAAAACATTCTTCAAAATGGTGTTTTTTATTGGTTATACAATCTACCTTAGACAAAGTTATTTCTGATATGTGGATTTTAACCTACAACAATTTTTTTTCTTAGCCACAATTCTATCATTAAATAGGCTGTTTCTAACTCATTGGTGGTGTGCTGTAAATATTCTTCCACATGTATTTAAAAAATATCTGATTAACGTTCAAAAATAGATTCCTGGGTTGGGGATGTGGCTCAAGTGGTAGCGCGCTTGCCTGGCATGTGTGCAGCCCGGGTTCAATCCTCAGCACCACATACAAACAAAGATGTTGTGTCCGCTGAAAAAAAAATTCTCATTCTCTCTCTCTCTCTCCTTCTCCCTCTCCCTCTCCCTCTCCCTCTCTCTAAAAAAATAGATTCCTATAGAATTAAAGAGTAGGAATTATTGTAAGAATTTTGATATATATGCTCTAATTGTTGCATAGATACATGTTTCTTGTGGTACCTTTTCTTTCCAGTGTTTTCCCCCCATTTAAAAAATATTTTTAGTTGTAGATGGAGAAAATACTTTTATTTATTTACAAATATTTATTTTTTAGGTGTAGATGGACACAAAACAATGCCTTTATTTTTTATGTGGTGCTAAGGATCGAATCTAGGTCCCACCCATGCAAGTCGAGCACTCCACCACTGAGCCACAATCCCAGCCCTATTTATTTATTTTTATGTGGTGCTGAGGATCGAACCCAGTACCTCACATGTGTTAGGCAAGTGCTCTACCACTGAGCCACAATTCCAGCCCTCCCATTTTTTGTATATTGAAATTATTATAGATTCATAAGAAGTTGGAAAAGTGGTACTAGGTTCCCTTGAGCCCTTTATCCAATCCCCCAAAGGCGAGTTTTTATGTATCTGTAGGAAAATATCAAAACTAAGATATTGGAATTGATAGAATACTGTTAACTAGACTACACACCTAATTTATATTTTACTAGTCTCCCCAACCCCCATGGGCCTCTGCATCTTTCTTTCTTTTATATTTTATTTTCTACACAAACAGAGCACAACTTTTCATTTCTCTGGTTGTATATGATTTAGAGTCACACCATTCATGCAATCATACCAGTATATAGGGTAATAATGCCATCTCATTCTACCATCTTCCCCACCCCCCCCACACCCCCTCCTTCCCTCCCTTCCCTCTGCTCAATTCAAAGTTTCTCGATTCTTCTCTTGCCCCTGCCATTATGGATCAGCATCCACTTATCAGAGAAAACACTAGGCCTTTGGTTTTTTGGGATTGTCTTACTTTGCTCAGCATGATATTCTCCAACTCCATCCATTTACCTGTAAATGCTCTAATTTCATTCTTTTTTAAGGCTGAGTAATATTCCATTGTGTATATATACCACAGTTTCTTTATCCATTCATCTGCTGAAGGGCATCTAGGTTGTTTCCACAGTTTAGCTGTTGTGAATTGAGCTGCTATAAACATTGAGATGGCTGCATCACTGTAGCATGCTGATTTGAAGTCCTTTGGGTATAGAAAAGAAGTGGGATAGCTGGGTCAAATGGTAGCTCTATTCTAAGTTTTCTAAGGAATCTCTGTACTGCTTTCCAAAGTGGTTGCACCATTTTTCAATCCCACCATCAAAGAATCAATGTACCTTTTCCCCACATCCTCGCCAGCACATATTGTTGCTTGAATTCTTGATAATTGCCATTCTGAATGGAGTGAGATGAAATCTTAGTTTTGATTTGTATTTCTCTAATTGCTGCAGATGTTGAACATTTTTTTCATATATTTAATGATTGTTTGTATTTCTTTTTCTGTGAAGTGTCTGCTCAGTTCCTTAGCCCATTTGTTGATAGGGATGTTTGTTTTTGGAGTGTTAAGTTTTTTGAGTTCTTTATACATTATGGAGATTAGTGCTCTATCTGATGTGTGTGTGGTGAACATTTGCTCCCAAGATGCAGGTTCTCTATTCACCTCACTGATTGTTTCTTTTGATGAAAAATAAGCTTTTTAGTTTGAATTCATCCTATTTATTGATTCTTGATTTTATTTCGTGTGCTTTAGGAGTCTTGTTAAGGAAGCCAGTTCCTAAGCTGACATGGTGAAGATTAGGGCCTACTCTTTCTTCCAGTAGACACAGGGTCACTTGTCTAATTCCTAGGTCCTTAATGCACTTTGAGTTGAGTTTTGTGCATGATGAGAGATAGGGGTTTAATTCAATTTTGATGCATACAGATTTCTAGTTTTCCCAGCACTATTTGTTGAAGAGGCTGTCTTTTCTCCAATATATGTTTTTGGTGTCTTTGTCTAGTATGAGATAACTGTACTTATGTGGGTTTTTCTCTGTATTTCACTGGTTTTTATATGTGTTTGATGTGTGTATGTGTGTGTGTGTGTGTAGCTCTAAGCCATTTGATTCATATATAAATTTGTGTAATCACCATCATAATGAAGATACAAAACTGTTCTGTTATTACAAAGGAACTCCCTTGTGCTACTTTATAGTCACACCCATTCCTGGTCCCTGTCCCTGGCAACAACTGATCTTTTCTCCATTTTTTATGGTTTTGTTACTTAATGGCTATTATATAATTGCTATAATGCAGTATGTAAATTTTTGGCTTTATTTTGTTTGTTTAGTTTTGTGAGGTGCTGGGGGATTGAACCCAGGGCCTTATAAATGCTAGGCAAGTGCTCTACCACTGAGCTGCAACATCCAGCCCAGTGTGTAATCTTTTTTTTAAGAGAGAGAAGAGAGAGAGAGAGAGAGAGAGAGAGAGAGAGAGAGAGAGAGAATTTTTAATATTTATTTTTTAGTTTTCAGTGGACACAACATCTTTATTTTATTTTTTATGCGGTGCTGAGGATCAAACCCAGTGCCCCGCGCATGCCAGGTGAGTGTGCTACTGCTTGAGCCACGTCCCTAGCCCCAGTATGTAATCTTTTGATATTGACTTTCTTTCACTCAGAGTGATGCATTAGAGGTCCATTCAAGTCGAAGCACATGTCCATATTTTATTCCTTTTTGTTGATGACTAGTATTCGATTATAGGTACATACTGGAGTTTGTACAAGGCAAAATTTGGTTGCTTTCTGTTTTCAACCACTATGAATATTCACATATTCAGGTTTTTATGTGGACATAAATTCTCATTTATCTGAAATAAATGGCCCATAGTACAATTGCTAGGTTTTATGGTAAATAATTATATAGTTTTATAAGAAAATGCTATATAATTTCTGGAGTGGCTGTGTTGGTTTTACATTTTTTACTAGGAATATAAGAGTGATCTAGTCACCACATCTTCTATAGCATTTGGTATTGTCACTATTTTAAAATTATGATTACTAATAGAAATTCATCATACCTATTGATGGGGTTCACTGTGACATTTCCTTACATGCATATATCATGCTTTGATCATGTTTCACCCTCCTTTTTACTCTCTCTTGCCCTCTCCTCTTTACCTCCTCCCCTGGGTATCTTTTCCTTTCTCTAGTAATCCCTCTCTTACATTAAGGTCATCTTTTATTTGTTTTTAAAATTTTCTACATGTAAGAGAAAATATGGGATACATGTGAGAAATTGCTCAGTCTGGTAAAATAGCTTTTTTAATACCAACCTATTTGAAGTTAAAAGCTGAGACTGACCTCTGCACCTATGTCCCAACTATCAGTGGCCAGGAATGAAAATACGAAGGGTACATAGTCAAAGCACTCCACTTTGTAGGATCATGCCCTTCCCAACTTGAGAGAATACAAAATATATGAAAAAGGCAAGAGGATAGAGGGAGGCAATGTTCATGTTTATCCTGTCTGAGGTTGGTTATCATAAAAAGTCAGTATCTGCTTTTGTTTGACAAACACCATTGATCCTACACATGGACGTTTGTTAACTAGAGGAATGGACATTTCTCTTTCCTGTCATTCAATTCCAGACATAAATTCATCTTGTGAATTTAGTAAATGTTTAATGAGCACCAGGGGTATGCTAGGACTAATGCATGCCCTCTCACAAGAACTCGATAGTGCACATCTTTCCCCAACTCTGCATTCAGTAATATAAGATTGGCAACTTGAAATCAGCCATGCTGGGAAAATTTGCATGAAATCTTCAAATACTACCAACCACCCTTGGATAACCAGTTGTTCAGCATTTACCTGTTCATTACTAAGTGCCTACCAGTGGGCGTTGTGCAGACTCCGAGAGGTGAGACACAATCCCGCATTAGGTGACCCTCCAGTCCAGGAATCACAATCCTATTTTGGAAACTAAATCTTTTCTGTTAGCTGTTCTCTTCAGGAGTCACCCCTGTTCCACACCTTTCTTCCTTTCCCTCTTAGCCTTTTCACTTTGCTTCTGGAAACTCCAGTTTCACTATTAAGAAGTTTCATGTTATCTCAGTACTTTCTCTAACCATCTCCAACATCTCCTTGCTTTGACTGAAGATTGGATTTCTGAGTACCCCTGCTTTTGTACCACTTTCAAGAGTAACATGCCAATCTCTTATGCTCCCAGTCTCAAAGGGGTTTCAAAGTGGGGCTACCTTTCTGTTGGATTCCCATGGCTATTTCCAGATCATTATTGAACCACTATTTTGAATGCCCAATATTCATATATGATCCAGTTAGACAATCCTCCTTTCACTTATGCAAAGAAAGAGAACAATAGGAGGAGCAGATTTGGGAAGGAAGAATTTGACGTAGGAGATTCTGTTGACACATCCAGGTGGAAGTTTTCCAGTCAGATATTGGATTTGCATCTACCATACATCTTTGTAAGTAACTGTGATGTTTTCCTGGGGTTAGTATTGGCAGTTCATTTCTTCATCCTATATCTTTTCTAATTACAAGGCTAGATAAGGAAAGAGAATGATAATAATCTACTGGAGATAAGGTAAGTTTTTATTTTTATCTTACAAATAATCAAATTAAAATAAATTTATCTCTAGTATAGTTTCAGTGATATGTGTTTCTTTTCTCATCCTTCAAAAATTGAATCCATTAGTGTATGATATACAATGGTGGTTTCCAAATCAGATTGCCTCAGAAGTATCTGTAAAATACACACACACACACACACTCACACACACAGACATTCTTGCTAACAGAATATCCCCCAAATTCTTCCATGTTTAAGTAACCATAAAATCTCTTTCTCATTAATCAAACTTCAGTGAATGAGTCCATGACAGCAAAGCACAAGATTGCACTCTGATAACCCTAATCTCCGGTAGGAGGAGAGTGAATCACAGTCTTCATTGGGATTTGTTTTCCTTTCCTCATATGCTAGCCTACCCTGAGTGTAGTACCATAGACTATTGCAGGTACTCTAGCAACTCATCACTGCATTTCCCTGGTACTCACTAGTTCATCATGAAATCTGTTTTTTTCTGGTACTGGTGATTGAATCCAATGGTGCTCTACCACTGAGGTATGTCGCTATTTCTCGCCCACTTTTTTTTAATTTTGAGAGAGAATCTTGCTAAGTTTTTGAGTTTGTGATCCACCTGCCTCAGCTTCCCAAGTCTCTGAGATTATAGGCATGTGCACCATTCCAGGATGATCATGAACTTTTTGATAGATTTCTTTGAAAGCAAATCCTAACAGCTTTATTTCCCTCATCCTACCTATTATTGTCTAAATGATTTTAAACTCTTAAAGAGAAAGGCCAAGAACTTTCAATGCAGGCTTCTGTTGCAAATAGTTTTATTGTTTTTTTTTTTAATTAGTAATCCAGATTTTACATGGTATATTAATAATAAACCAGGTTGATGAGTTACCTTATTATCAATCAATGTACTGAGCAATCATCATTATAAACTATTTAATCTGCACCTTGACAACTTATGGTAATGCTGAAAGAACTTCTATAATTATTTACAATTCATTTAAAATCCATATACATCAACTAGTGAATGTAGTAGCATTTCCTACAGTTAAAATAAAAAGAGAAGGCTGCAAAACAACTTCATTATGATGTGGAAATGCATCCTTCTAGGAAGAAATCAGGATTTGAAGTGCAGTTATGTATCTAATATATGTAGTCTTCATAAATCTTTTGAATAGTACATTTCGTTTGGCTTTACATATCATTATCTCATGAATATTTATCATCCTAAAAGCTACTGTTCCATTTTACATGAATAAAAATCAAGGCACAGAAAAAGTCTATCAACATCCTATAAATAAGTAACATACAATTCTACATTTTTCATTCTAAGCTAGCTGCTCATTGGTATTGATGATATCATGGAAATATAAACCAAGAAGACAGTAACACAGGTTTGGAAGAAATCTGGGGCAGTTTATTTTTTTCCTTTATTTGGCAACAGTATATTAAATATAAATATAAATGGTAAATATAAATTTAGTATATGAAATATAGTATAAAGTAGTGCTTAAGAGTATGGATTCTAGCATAACATTGCGTTTGGATTTTGATTCCAGCATTTCTTATTTGTATGATATTTGATAAGTGTTACATAAAATTTTGTAGAAGAGCATGGATTTGCACTGAGCACTTGCACTAGGCCCAAAAGACTAAACTAATATAGAGTTTAATCATACTAATTCACATCTGGCTGGTTGCAGGGCTCAGTATCCATTAGCTGATTAGGCTGTAAAAAATTAACTGGTTAAGCTACAATCAGTTGATTGACTAGTCTGTAGCCAATTAAGTTATTTTCTACATCTCTATTCTGTTTTCCTACTTGCACTGTCAAATCATATCTTTGTTTGGAGTTCTTAGAACCTGCTCTGGTTTGGGGAGCTGTCCAATTTATGAATGGGTTTTGTTTTACTTTGCTCAAATAAACCCTATTCAATTGAATTGGTTTAAGGAATTTTCTTCTTAATGCAAGTAGATTAATTTCTTGATGACTTAGTTTCCTTATCTTTAACAACAGGGATGATGGTGATAAAGACAGCACCTGCATCATTGGATTGCTAACATTAAATGGTCAGTATTGACAGTGCTCTATAGGTATTAGCTTACATATGAAGATTTTGAAGGTCCTCTAACTCATGGGATAAGTGTCAGCTGATTGATTGGAGCATGTCTAAATCTATTGTGTTGGTTTATTTGTCTGGTTCTATTCTGAACAGTTAGGGAGAAGAAGTATTCTCATTACTATGTAATCCCTGTTCGTCTGCTTCTTCAAGATTAAGTTCCCTCCTAGGCTTCTTGCTTCAAGTTAAATAATTACAGATTTTTTCATCTTTCATGATAGCTCATATTTTTATACCTGTAATCACCTTTTCCTGTGCCCCTAACTTATTGTCAGGAATGATTTAGCCCACTGAGTATGACTCTGGATGCCTTTTGTAATGGAATAGTGGAAAGTCTCATAGGGATCCAAAGGACCATGAAAGATTCTCAGGCAGTCCTCTTCAAAATGTCACATACATCAGAGTCATCTGTGGCTCTTGTGACAAAGATGCTTTTACCCCATTTTGAAAATTCCTCAGTGGAGGGGCTGCGGTTGTAGCTGAGTGGTACAGCACTTGCCTAGTATGTGTGGCACTAGGTTGAATCCTCAGCACCACATAAAAATAAATAAAAGGTATTGTGTCCATGTGAAACTAAAAAAATTTAAAAATTCTTCAGTGGAGCTCTTAGAGCTGTATTTTTCAAAACCTTGCAGTTATATTCCATAGTAGAGGGGGTGGAGCACTGCACTAGGGCATATGCTTAACCATAGAATCAGCTAGCTCTGCTGGGTTCAAATTCTCAAGAGACTCCTCCAAGAAAAGCTGGTGCTTAATGAAGTCAGGTTTTACAGTCCCATGATCTCAAGGGGCTCTGTGATTATTATAATTATTAACAGTATTAAAATGGAATAATAAATTATTAACACTTGTTTGGCACTTACTACATTGTCAGGCAATGTTCTAAATTCATTAGATTGACATATACAAATCAAGGAATTTAATTTTCACAACCCTATTAGGTGGGTACAATTTAACTAATCTTATTTTGCAGAATTATCTACCATTTTTGTTTTCAGACCCAGAATCAAAGGCACAGAGAGAATAGTAGCTGATGTTATTGACCCCTTAACCTCTGGCAGGTGCTGGGTGCTGTAAATTCCACAGGAGCATTGAATCCTCACAATCTGTAGTAAGGAGAGGGAGGTGAGTTCTTTTTTAAAGTTCCTCCTGCTGGTGATTGAAAGCACAAGAACAGCAGACAGCTCTTTACTGATCTAAAAGACTGTGGGCTCTGGCTGTCAAGATAGGTGAGCCATTTTTCTTTTAATAATATTATGAGTAGGAATGGGGTGTATGGTTGCTGACTTGTTGATACTTTCATGATGAGTTACAGGAGTTGGAAAAGATATCATTCTTTGAAAAGTTTCTGGAATCCCTGTCTTGATAAAAATTGGAGGAATTTAGCTTAATATATTTTGAGACAGAACCCTCTAAGTGTGAATTCAATAACTTAGGGCAGAAACATTTACCATGCCTCCCTCCATGGAGTTTTTATGGAAATGTTTGTAAGGCTTTAGATTTTTCAGAAAATGAGACAGTAGAGATGGTTAGTTGGAAATGCTCCCTGCCAGATAATTTTCACTTCCACTTAAGTCTAAAAGAATCTAAAACACACCTCAGAACATATGACAAAATTAATTCTGATGTGTCTAGATAAGAGAGGAAGTACTTTTGGGTAAAAAAAAAATGTAGAATTTGAGAGAACACTAAAAAGACAGAAAGCCCTTGAACTTGGAACTGTCCTGAAAAATCTGTTTACTATGCATTAGTTGGGGTGGGGAGGGTTAATCAAGATGAGAAGCATTTTAAGTGTTTCATCAAGGAATTATATATATGGTTCTAGAGACAAGATGGCAAAACTCTTGCTATACTTCCATTGATTGCCTATGTAATGTTGGGCAGAATTTTGGATTGTTCCAGCTGTGCAGGAAGCTGTAGTTTTGGACTAGAAGGTATTCTAGAGATACCAAGGGGAAAAAACAACTAAATAACTTCACTGGAGTCCAGGTGGCTCCTCTCCTCCAATTAACATAATACAAGAAACAACAGGTAACATTAATAAGCAATAATAGACATGGAAAAATACTCAACCTGTCAATGTGTAGCAGAAGAGAAATTGTGTGTATGTGTGTGGGGGGGATAAATAAGGTGACAAATGCCACTATCTTTAGTGACAAAGATGGGCTACTTTGCAGGCAGGAATAGGGTGTTTTGGAGATAGGGCAAACTCCTTGTTTCTCAGTATATGATCTGCAGATCAGCTACACAGGCCTCACCAGGGAGCTTGTTAGAAATGTAGAACCTGCAATTTAACAAGCTCCAGAGATGATTTGTTCTCACATTAAAGTTTGAGAAGTACTGGGTTAGAAGACTGATTTAAAGTCTTCCTTTGCTTACTGCTCCATTTTTGTGTATTCTCTAAGAGGAAATCTTTTTTTTTTCTTTTTGGCGGGAAAAACATCCCTTGACTGGTGAATGTAGACATCAATCTTGGAAAAAGCATGGAAGTTTATTAGTATCACACTTTCTGGTCCTAAAAAGAAAAAGCAAGCAATGTCTAGGTCTTTCTATTTACACTGCTCTATATGTTTTAAATAGGAACACAAGGATCATTATCACCTTATTCTCCATAGAAATCTATGGACAAGGCTTTGTGGATGTGACAGTTACTTGGTTGTGACAGTTTTGTTCAGAGTTGAAAAGTATTGAGAAGCATCCCTAAATTGGCTTCAAACTTGGGTGGTTGAGGATTGGCTGGGGTAGTTAAGTGAAGTTGGTAGAGATTTGTTCTGACAGGATAGGTATTAAGACTAAACACTTGTATAGTGGTGTGGGAGCCTGGAGCACCAGCTGTAATTGCAAGCCTGAATCTCCCTTTTGTAATACAAGTTGACAGTGAAGGCCCCATAGTTGAAAGTATTCTAAAGTTGTTTCAGCATATACAGGGACTTTCTCTCAGTAAATGGCACCAATGTGAAACCATTTTTTGTAGTATACTATTGACAAATGCAATCTTTGTGGGTTCTTTTTCATCATGGAATTGAATAAAAATACCCACGAAGCAGTTTAACTTCTGACTGGTTAAATATACAGTTTAGCAAAAGATGTAGTAGCTGTCAAAAATTCCAAGGTGTAAACGCCCTCTAGAGGTGGCAATTGGAGCTGTACTTCTGAATGTAACACTGTTTTGGAAGGTTTACAGACTAAACATGATTTATGCATACTTGCCCATTGTCATACTGAGATAGTTCCTAAACAGAATCTACAAATTATGCCTGGACCCTGAATCCTGAACAAGATGATCAAGTACATTAACAATCTTAGTAAGTCTGATTTGCAGCTTGTCAGCTGAGGCTGCTGTTCCTTAAGGATATATTGGAGGAGATCAGAATTTTAATACAGATCCAGTGCTGGAGACCCCACAATGTTTTCATCTGAGTGTCATAATCAAACAAGAATGACCTTATTTAGTTATATTGTCTGAGATAAAGGGAAGAATTATGTAGTTTTATCTAAGAAATTCTATCAACCAAACAATGAATCTACTTACCAACCAATCTTAACTTTGGCCAACATGCTAAGGCATATGTATTGGCAACATTTTTCTTCATATTTGGTTTATATTTTATGATTAAATAATGTTTTTCATTAAAATGTATTAATGCATTCGTGTTATGATATGTCATTGTGCTGATTTGCTTGTGATACCTACTCACTTTCCTTTTCTGTTTACCTGTCCCCATCATTCTCCTTTTCCTGAGATGGTACCACATGAATATCTGGAACAAGGAGATATTTTTGGCAAATTTATTGAAATCCCTCGCACATAATTATAGGGTTAATCACTCATTCTATCTATTTACATGTTGAGCCTTGGATAGGCCTCCCTGCTTATAAGACAATCATTATTTTAAACAAAGATTCCCTTATCCAAACTTTAGTCAGGCTCTTTTGAGCCCTTGTCTCAAGTAGGCCTCTACATGGTCTACTGAATTCTGTTTTAGCAAAGAATCTTGCTAAGCCAGTTTATCCAGAATCCTCCTACCCTTGATTTCCAGTCAAGCTCCTATTTCCCCTCTCTTGATGTTCAGTCAAGTTCTTCACCACCAACCCTTGATATGTAAGTTCTGAGCCTACTATTAGCAAAAATTTTTTAAAGCTGGGTTAGCAGTAATCTCCTTACTTGATATCCAGTTAAGATCCTCTTCATAATTTTCTATCCACTGATTCTCTCATTCTGATTATTGGCTGTAAATCTCCAGCTGTCTTTGTTGTATTTGGAGTTGAATTCAGTTTCTCTTCCCTATTATAATACTCCCTAACATATTTAAATAATCTTAAAATCTATCTTACAATTTTAAAAAGTGTCAGAATAATTTAATTGTCTACTTAGGTCTTTCTGAGACAGAGTTATATAAGGTGGCCACCATGACACTGGCCTTGTTACTTCCATAATTATGTTATGTTATATAACAAAAGGAACTTTACAGATGACATTAAGGTTACTAGATCTTTGGCCTTAAGGATATTGTGGGGGCTCACCTAATCTAATCATATGAACCTTTTTAAAAGGGAGTTTTCAACAGCTTGTAAGAGAAGATGAAGTCTGAGGGATTCAATGAATGAAAATAGATTTGATACACTATTATTGATTTTAATATGGGAGGACCCTGTGGAAGGCATCTGAGAATGGCTTCTTGGGGTTAAGAGTGGTCCACAACCAACAGTCAGCAACAAAATGGAGATTTCAGTTTGATAGCTTTCAGGAACTGAATTCTGTCAATAATGTAACTGAACTTAGAGGTCAGTTCTTCCCTAGAGCCTAATGATAAGGGCCCAACTTAGCTTCCTTGGTTTAAAAATTTTTGACACCTTGATTTTTGTTTTTGTGTGACCCTAAGCAGAGAAACTAGATGAGTCTGCCTGGACTTTTTATCTATGGAAGAATGAGCTAAAAAATGGGTACTGTTTTGGGCTGCAGATGTGGCTCAGGGGTAGTGTGTTTGCCTTGCATGCATGAAGCCCTAAGTTTGATATTCATGACCAAAAAAATAAATAAATGAATACAATTTAAAAAAAAACCTTACATATGGCATTTCCCAGAAAAAAAATGGGTATTGTTTTAAGCCTCCAGGTTTGTGGTAAATTGTTGTGCCACAATAGATAAATAATATGTATTGTTCAAGATTATCAGGGAGAGGAATTGAATTCAGTTTAATAATTCAGTTGAATTCAGTTTAATAATTCCCCACTTCCAGTGAATTTTGTAATTCTGTGTGACATAAAACTGTAAGACCAGGTCTTCCTTGAAATCCAATCAATTCACTATTTGTAATATAGGTAATGTTAACTATTATTGTATGCCACATTTATAATACAAATTAATTCACTCAACAAATATTTATTAGATGTCTAAGGGTACAAAATACTCAATGATACATAAAATTATTTAGAACATTTTTGGGGAGTTTTGAAGTCAAATAGTTGCGTATATCTGCTTTCCCCACCCCTAGAATTGGAACTAACCTAAGAAAAATAAACTTTTTGCTAGATTCAAACAACCTTACCTATATTGGAGCCTCCCAGAGAAAGACCAATAAAGTGTGTGTGTGTGTGTGTGTGTGTGTGTAGAGAGAGAGAGAGAGAAAGAGAGGGAGAGACAGGGAGGGAAGAAGGGAGGGGAGAAAGGGAGTCAAAGAAACAGACATTTACTTTAAGTAATTGTCTCATGGGACTGGAAGGTTGGCAAGTCCAAAATGTGTGAGGTATGGAAGCAGGCTAGAGATCCAGGGAAGAGTTAGATGTAGTATGAATCCAAAAGCTCTATTGGCAAAGTTCCCTATTATTTGGAGAAGATTAGTATTTTTCTATTAAGGACTTCAATTTATTGGATGAGATCCACCTACATCATGGAGGAATATCTTTTTCACTTGGTCTACTATTAAAATACCTAATGTTATACAATCAAGAATACAAGCTACAATAAGTGTAGGTGAGGATGTGGGGAAAAGGTTATACTCATACATTGCTGGTGGGACTGCAAATTGATGCAACTAGTTTGAAAAGCAGTAGGGAGATTCCTCAGAAAACCTGGAATAGACCACCATTTGACTTTGTAATATATTACTCCTCAGTATATACCCAAAGGACTTAAAATCAGCATACTATGGTGACACAGCCACATCAATATTTATAGCAGCTCAATTCACAATAACTAAGCTATGAAACCAACAAAGGTGCCCTTCAACAGATGAATGGATAAAGAAATGTGGTATATATACACAATGGAATATTACTCAACCATAAAAAGAATGGCTTTATGACATTTGCCACTAAATGGATGGGTTCAAAGACTATCATGCTATGTGAAATAAGCCAATCCCCCCAAACCAAAGGATAAATGTTCTCTTTGATATGTGGATGCTAACCCACAACAAGGGTGGTGTGAAAGAATACAAGTTCAGTGGATTAGACAAAGGGGAATGAAGGGAAGGGAGGGGAGATAGGAATAGGAAAGACAGTGGAATGAATTGTACATCACTTTCCTATGTTCATATATGAATATACCACAGTGAAAGTCCACATCATGTACAACCACAAGAATGGGATCCTAATTAGAATATGATGTACTCCATGTATGTGTAATATGCCAAATACACTTACTGTCATGTGTATCTACACAGAACAAATAAAAAATAGAAAAAAATCAAAAAAGACCTAATAATAAGGTAAATATTATGAACCAATAATATAAAAATAAAAACAAATAAATAGCTTCCCAGAAACATTGTCACATGAAAATGAAGAACTTTTTTTCAATGTGGTTTCAGAGAGCAAGAAGACAGACATAGTGAGGGAGGGAGGGGGAGAGAGAGAGAGAGAGAGGGATGGTGGGAGGGAGGGGGGAGAGGGGAGAGGAGAGGACAAGAGAGAGAAGGAGAGAGAGAGAAGGAAAGAGAGAAAATATTCTTTGCCCGCCTAGTGACTTCTGCCTCACACCAAGTAACCTGATGCATCATTCTTCTTTCCTTGGGGAGAAGCCAAGAATGGGTCAGAGAAAAGGATAGAAGATTTCTGCTATGCTCCCAATAAAGTGGAAATGTCCTACCTGAGAGAAAAGAAAAATTATTGGATAAAAATTATAAAAACTTGAAGAGAAATTTATTTTTCTTCTTAAGATCCAGTGTTTGTCTTCTAAGAGTTTATAACCTTATTGGAATATTACAGAAAGAACTGTGTGACCTGTCCCCCCATTGTTCTTGGAAGAAGAAATAAAAGATTGGGTATAATAAGCATTATAAGTCATATATAGAGAAATAATTTCAACCATGAGTTATGAACTCTGTGGTTCTAAGCTGTCAGTTGGGACCAAGGGAAAGAACCCACTGCTGCTGTGCTCAAGAAGAACATGATGTTGAGAATAAAACTTTAGGGTAAGGCACACCGGAGTTCAAATTGTATCTAGGGATAACTGTCCTGTATGTGTGTGTGTGTGTGTGTGTGTGTGTGTGTGTGTGTGTGTGTGTATCTGGTTTATAAACCCAGTGAATGAATATCTACATCACAGGCTTTTGTGAAGATAGTTTGAAAACAACATCAAATAGTCCCCATAACAAAGTAGGAGATAGCAAATTTTAAAAAAAAATCAGTTGTAGTACCATCAGGAGAGAGATCAGGAGTGGAAGAGTCTTTAATACTTACCAATGGTACTTGCTTCTGTATAGACAACTGACTTTTGCTAGTGGACATCACATGTGAAGATACTAATCTTTCCTTAATCCTTCTTCTTCTTCTTTTTTTTTTTTTTTGCCCCATAAGTGGCCTTAACAGGAGCTAAGAGATAAGAGAATTAAGTTCAAAAAGTTTTAAACATATAATTTGTTTATTCTGCACATTGCTTTCTGTCCATATTGTGCCATGAATTGGTATCAAGTTCTATGACCCTGAATGGAAACAGCAAGCTACTTTCGATTTAATTATCATAATTTATTGCTTTTTCTGCCTTCAGCTGCTAACTGTAAATTTTCGTACAGAAACAGAAAACCACTTCCTGTTCTTGACACATAAAGGGCTTTTTTCCCCTAGTTATGCTCATAATTTTGGGTTGGGTGACCTTTGCATCTGTGACTTGGTTTCATGATTTAAAAACTGCACTTCAGCTGGCAGACGATTCTGGAAATGATTTTTTCTTCTTTTCCTAATGCAAATTGCCTGAGTCTGAGACATAATGCTAGTTCCTCTCTTTATATTTCCTGTTAGCATTACCAGTGTCATGCTGCCTATAAATCAATTAGTCTGCCTTGGATGAGAAGCCTTTGAAAATTTTGCTTGAGAAAATACTTTTGTCTCTACCAACTCTTATTTCCAACACAGAATTAATGTACAATCACATTAAGGCAGCTGGAAATTGAAAACAATCAATTCGTTTCCTGTTTAGATAAAAAGTCTTGATTCTGATCTATAACAGGGTCAGTGTGAGCAGGGGAGAAGACTTTTTGTACTGATTATTGCTTGGTTGTGCCTGAAGCTTTAGCTTCTTTCTGTTCCCTGTTGTGTGAAGAAAAGTGAATATCATACATAAGGAAGAATGTTAATGCAGCCCCAATTGGCTTCTGATTGTGGAAACACGGGCCAAAGACTGAGCATCTTGTTGACTCAGTTGAACAGATGGAAAGCATGAAGATTCACCCTCATCAGCAGGTTAGAATTTGGTAACTTGAGTTTATGAAATTTAATATACTTATGAATAAATAATAAGGAGCAAAAGTGTACCCAACAAACTGAAATAATCTTTTCTTACACAGAAATGCAATAAAAACAAAATTAAAAGAAATATTTTATTTCCTCATAAGTTCCAATGAACAAGGGAAAAGTGACCCTGAACTTGGAATTGTAGCTTTTAAGTCTCATTTAGGGTCATATCACCTATGACCCTTTAGCAGGCCACTTTCCTTTTTAAATCCATGGGGGACTCACCCACTTCTGGAGGAGATCAGGTCCTAGAGAAACTTCTGCTGATAAATTTATTCACTTCTCTCTCTTCTTTTTCTGGTACCAGGTTACAATGATCAGTTGTTATTTTAGTTAGAACCATTTGAGAGAAAATAGGCTGGCAGATGATAAAGGACCATATCCATAGGTGAAGCGAGGATATCTTGAAGGACTTGTGAAAACAGCATAAACCTATGTACAGATTCATGGGATTTTGCATCTAATGCTTTATATATTATCTACCCACACAGGAACAAATCTGGAAATAAAGGTTTAGAGCAGAATCTAAGGGATGAGAAACATTGTCATAGCAATATCTTGTCAGTTTTCTAGCATCCTCTTATTTTTCAAGATCAGAATGCTCTTGAGGCCAAATAATTGGCATGGCTGCAACTGGAAGTTACCATTGTCTCCCTGTATCAATCTAGTACCCTCGTTGCCCCATGAAATTTCTGAACACAAGTTTGGATTTTGAGGAGAGTATTTTTGAGGTGTGGCTTTTTGAGCATAATTGTAGGTCAAGTGGATGTATGGCTGATAAGTAAAGCAAAATGAAAAGCCTGCAAAGTGCCCACCTTAAATTTGTCAACCAAGATGTGTCAAATCTATTGACAGAAGTTAGACTCTTCTAAACAAGGAAGATCCAAGGACATCAAATGAAATATGTACTTTCTTTCTCCCCAAACTGGCCAAGTGGGTGTGGGTCACCCATTCTTAATAGGGTCATGTAATTATCTACTGATGAAAAGAGAAGGCCCAATTTTAGGGCTCTTAAAGATAAGGAAACAACTACAAAAATGTCAAAGGACTGGTTGAGATAGATTCATTTCCATTCTTATTTCCATCTATCTGTGGAAATAAGAATGGAAATCAAATAAGGACCTGATCTCCTCCAGAAGTGGGTGAGTCCCCCATGGATTTAAAAAGGTGTTTTGAGTGTGATTCATGGAATCAGTTTGGATAGTTGGAATGAAAATGTAAAATGATTTGGGAATCTCCCAAATTACATGTGCATGAACATGTATACATGCACATACATATGATATTTTTGAATGTGTGTTTTTTATGATGTCCTGATGACATCATCTTTTGAAGAGAAATATTATTTGCAGTTATCTATGAGATTTTCAAGGCCAAGTCCAGTCCATTTCTGGGCCTATCCAATCTGAGAAGAGCCAAAAATCGTTGTAGTTGTAGGATTCTGGAATTAACCTAATTGCCATTGACCATGAACATATAGCTCACAGGTGTTTCTTGTTACTCATGTACTCTCCAATTTATAGCCTTCCCCCTTCTACCATATTGGTTCAGTCTTCATGCCTGAGTTCATGTTCTGGTAGATCTTCACTGGAACTAGGTTTGCCCTGACTAGCATGCCCACTTGGCTGCTTCTCATACCTAGATAATGACTCCTTTCTGCACCAAGCTCTACAAGCTCTGAAGTTTCTTTAAACTTAGAGCAGCAGGCTGTACAAAGTCCTAAAAATAAACTGACAGTTGGGTCAGGCCTCTTTTATATTGCTTGATTGCTTGGACCTACTCTAGTCTTATTTACCCTCTTCACTTGAACAGATTGAAGAAATCTCAACATGGTGTTCATCTGAGATTTTCTGTGTGATGATA
Source organism: Marmota flaviventris (assembly GCF_047511675.1). Classification (NCBI taxonomy): domain Eukaryota; kingdom Metazoa; phylum Chordata; class Mammalia; order Rodentia; family Sciuridae; genus Marmota; species Marmota flaviventris. The sequence continues at coordinate 128,569,305 of NC_092518.1, forward strand.
AACAATACCAAAATGTTCATACTTTGTCAAAAAAGAGGATACTTTTGGTCTAGAATATTTGGAAGTCTTTAAAAAATGAAAGTATTATCTAATAGTCTTAGCTAATAAGACTAATAATATACAACCTAGTCATATATATCTCCACTTTTGAAACAACTAATCATTACTCTAATAAGTACTATTTCTAGTTCTGGTTCTAATTTGGTGACTATCAGACAGTATCAAATTTCTTATATATTTTGTAAACTTTATTGCAGTGTTATTAAGTAATGATTGGCACAAATATGTAAAATGAGGTGTCTATTTTAACTAGATATTTCACATTTATAATAGAATAGGTAGATAATGTATTGATTTTAAGAAATTCAAAATTTCAAATTTAAGTTATTTATAGATTAGTATTCTTTAGTGTTTAGTGTTCTTTAGTGTTTATTTTTAGATTTGTGTTATTATCAGATAATACATTTTCCCATATGTTCTCTATTTTTCTATGTTTTCATGTCTGTATGTAGACCACATATTATTTTATGAGCATGCCTAATTGTAAATAGTACTTCCTAATGCTGCTAAATCAAATAAGTACTTTTCTTTTTTTGGTGCCGGCGGTTGAATCCAGAGGCAATTAACCACTGAGCTATATCCCCAGCCCTTTTCTGCACTTTTTTATTTAGAGACAGGGTCTCACCGAGTTTCTTAGGGTCTCACTAAGTTTCTGAGGCTGTCTTTGAACCCACAATCCTCCTGCCTCAGTCCCTGGAGCGGCTGGCATTACAGGCATGCACCACTGCACCTAGTTTTTTTGCAGACCTTGCAATAAAGTAATACACACATTTTTCTACATGTTGATTAAGAACTGAAATTAAAGTTAAGAAGATTAAAATTTTAAAATGAAACATGTTCTGAAACATAGATTTTACACTTGAAGTCATTACTCCAGCATATGTGTGGTGGGATCAGTAATTAAATTATCAGGTGTTAATCAGGTGTGTCTTCTCTTCCAAGTGCAAAAGACAGTTGAACATTAGGAACAAGAGGAGGTGGCATGATGTTATGGTGATAAAATATCATTTTCCTCTTTAGTGCTGAATTTTAATAAGCAGAAGGGATTTCATCTGACAGTATATGCCTTTCATGTTACTGAGATTATGGTTGGAGTTTTAGCAAAGAATTGAAAACCTCAAGTTGGAATCATTATGAAAAAAAATAGAATTGCCTGCTTTGAAGTTTCCAAAAATTACTTGGTGGATAGGCATTGAGGTATCTCATACATTTAAAAAATGATATTGTCAGAGCAAGATACTTTGGGGAAACGATTTTGCCTAATAGTGAAGATTTAAATTGGTTAACAACCACATTCATTGTTTAACTCCAAATTTAGCACATTCCAGTTATGGATTTCTATCAGGTACTAAATGTTGGTAATTCAAATTCCAAAGCAACATGTCCTCTGTAGAAGCCGATATAACAAAGTGATTAAGAGCATAGACTCTGCTCTGATTAAATTTCTTAATGTCCTTTTGTCTCAGTTTTCTTGTCTGTAAAAAAGAGAAAGAAAGAAAGAAACAAACAAACAAACTTGGTGACTTTCTACAAGAATTAAAGGAGTTAATGGACACAAAAGCCCTTAGAGAAACATCTAGAAGGTATACACAGGGAATATTTATGAGCAATAATTATTATCTCCTTACTGTTCAAGCTTCTGGATCATTTTATTTACAGAATATAGTGAGATTTTGAGAAGATTTAAACAAACCAATATTATTTATAGATAATTATTTATATGAATCATAATTTTGCTGATACTAGGCCAACAATGGATGCCTGGAAATAAATTCAAGATGGAGGCAAATGAGAGTGCAATTGATAATGACCCAATTTTAAAACTTTCATTAACTGACTTGATAAAAATAATAGTTAGACATTTGATCTTTTTGTATTAATCTTTTTTTTTTCAGTTGTAGATGGACACAATGCCTTTTATTTATTTATTTATTTATTTATTTTTATGTGGTGCTGAGGATCGAACCCAGTACCTCACACATGCTAGGCAAGTGCTCTACCACTAAGCCACAACCCCAGCCCACATTTGATCTTAATACAATAAATTTGTGGTAATAAAATATGTTCTATAAATTAATATTCCATGTGAGATTATGTTTTCAAAAGTCCAACTTACTGATAAAAACTAAAAGTTTATTTAATCAATCTAGATATTGTTTTTTTAATGTAATGATAATATAATTTTTATGAAATACTGTCTCACCTATGATCTCATTTGCTACAATGGCCTTGTAAAATAGTGTTAGAATTATTGTTTCTATTTCACTGATGAGAAAATGAAAACTCAAAAATGACTTACTCAGAGTCATAAGGCTATTGTGACCCAAAGTCAGAATTCCAGTCCAACTCTTGATTCCTCATTCAGCATTTTTATTAGACCTTGCAGCCCACCTACCTAAGTGTTCCTGCTCTGGAAATGAGGGTACTCCTGTTGCAGTGATTAATAGAAGAAGTTCAGCATCAAGGCCTCCATTCATGAGGGAGGGTCTTGGGGAACCTTGGCTTCTGATCACCCTGTGTAGTGAATTGGGTGGTGGCACAATGAACTTGATTATTAGTGTGAACCTAGAATGAGAAGTTAATTAGGCCTTTCCCTATCTAATGAAGTTTCACATCATTTATCACCAGTAGAGAGCACTATACGATTAGGATTAATAGCAGGCCTTGCATAAAAAGGATTGTTTGTATCATGAATGTATTACAAAGGCAGAGTTAAAATGATTGATTTTTAGCAAGCATGATCTGCCCTTATACTGGTAGATCATTTCCATCAGTTGAATCTTTAGAGAGCATTCAATCAAAGCTTGCATTTAAATATACTATCAATATTAAAAGAAGTAGGCTTTGCTTGCTCACTGAAGTTTGGTAAGAGGTTCCATCCTGAATCAGAACCCAGGCTTGTCTGTATTCTTGAACACCTTGCCTCCAAATCAATTCAGAGGTGTTTATACCATACAGCTCCTTCTCTCTTCTGGCTCTTGCATTGCATAGAGGTCTCCACACATGCAGAATAGGCTCTAACATAATTTAGTCAAGATTATCGCCAGCCTTCATTCTGATCCCCTTTATTTCTGTTACTCGGGAATTGCAGCTATTGGGTTTTCTTAAAACATTTTTTCCTGGTTGTAAATATAAAATCAGGCTTCATTTCATAAGTAGCCTTTGGTGTATTCAGATAGTTTAGAGACATGCAGTAAATACAAATCAGTGCCCCAGCCGATGGACTGAAATATTGGCATTTAGTTGCAACCCGATTACAGTATTTTACTAGTCTAAACACTCAGATGCATCACACAATGACTTTCATGCTGTGGAAAGCTTTGAAATGGATCTGCCTTAAAGATAGATACATTTACACTTCATATGTTTCCCATCATTTTTCTTACCATTTTGCCAGTTCTCCAAACTAGCTGTATTTAAACAAATTCTTCCCCCACAGCCATTTTGTTCTCTGATTTCACCCTGCCGTGAAGTCTTGATGCAAAATTGGTGATAGCATGATTGATCATTTAGCTGACAGCATAATCATGAGCATAGGGTAGAACCTTCACTTCATAGCCAGTAAGGGGAGAAGCTGGAATGCAGAGATATTAAAATACGAATACCTCAAACGGAAACAGAGGTAACATGAGAGCTTTAATGTTTGAATAAATCTCTCCTCCCCACCTCACTGGCAAATGTATTTCCCTCTTCAATTTTGTTTCACTATTCAAGTTTTTGTATAAATTGTATATTTATTGAAAAAGGCCCTCTCCCTTTGCTTCCTCCTTGATCACTCCAGATAAAGAATGCTCTGCTTTCCATCCTCTTGGAAAAAGAGCTCTTTCCTCTGAGTCCTCATTTCTTGTTTGCCTGAATGCAGAACGGCATGTCTATAGTAATACTTGCATGTTGGATGAGCCCGATTTGGAATACGATCACATCAAGGCTTTTGTTTATACAGGTGCCATTAAGCAGACTTACTGTCACAGTCAGAGGTTAGCTAGCTAACCAGGTGCATTGCACATGGAGGTAAGGATTTTGAATTTTAAAAACTGCAAAGAAGCTCACTGCTGGCATGAGGATCAGTTCTCCCAAACATAGGTGCTATCATTCTAGTTCCCCAGGGGGGCTCTCTCTATATTTGTGTACTGAGTGTCTATGCCCATTGTTGCTATTGAGGATAAAGTCCACTTTATACATCATTAGCAAAGATTTTTATGGTCTTGGACAGGACTTTATTTGGGGGCTATTTTTTTAACTTTGCCTTTTATGTAAACCTTGACATTTTAAGGCTACTGCCAAAATAGATTTATAGACAATGATGGCATCATAAAATACAGAATACATTTACCTAGAGAATATTAGTGTGAACATATGCATATCAGAAGAATATGTGATTAGAAAGTTTTGAATTATTTGTGTTACATATCCAATGAAATAATGGATATAATCACCTTTTCTATACTCAAGTCTCATCATAGTAAGGTAGTGGGTTCTTGTAATAATTTTTGGAATCTTTTATCTGGGGTTAAAAATTGTACATATGCATGAGCATCTCTGAAGGAAAGGGGCATAGCAGAGTATAGCTGATAAGCTAAAGTGACAAATACCAGGCACTGCCACTCAGCCTGTGTGAAAAGAAGGTAAGGAAATCCAGAAAGTAGCTTAAGGCTTCTGCAAATTACAGAGCCCTTGCTATTCCCAGCCTTTGATACTTCCTTTCCTCTTGTTGGCTGATTCAACAATTGCTTATCATTTTTATTTTGTATTTGACTTAGCTTGTTTTCATAGTTAGGCTTATGAATGATAAATAAAAACATGAACAGAGAAACTTAATAGCAACTCCCATCAATAAGCAAAACACTCAGATTTGGGGTGTGGTTCGCTTGTTTGTTTTATGTAATTTTTGCTCTTTTTTCTTAAGAGCCCAGCTTCATTTTTCCAAGAACTTGTGTTTGCTCCAGCTTCATTTTCCCAAGAACTCGTGTTTGCTGGTTTTCGCAGTATTTCCTGATTTCAGGTTCCAGTAATACATGTGTATGGGGCTTTAAAAAATCCTTATGTCGTATCCTCTTAACATACAGCTTAAACTCCTGGGTGTCGGGAGCAGAAGATGGAATTCAAGTCAAAATTTTTTCTTGTTCAAAAGTTCTTTTATTACAAAATAATAGAAAAGTAGATGATTTGGAACCAGAACATGATATATAGGCCTCTAAACATCATGAAATCCTCTCTATATAGTACATAGCATGGAATTTAGCATAAGATCCCCTTGGACCAAGCTCAATCACTGGCAGCGATTGAAATACTTTGGTGAATCATGGACTCAATATTTCCAAGCAATTTCATTGCCCTAGTCCAAAGATGGTGTAATAATGGGACTTCAGTGTAGTATATGGCAAGAAAGCCTGATAGGGAAATAGATACATGTACAAATACATGGAATGATCTTGTCTGTCACCCCCTCTTCCACCCAATGATTAAACACAGTCTTTATTCCTTCACATTTTGCAGACTAGTATTTATGGTTGCCTCCATGACTAAATGAATCTTAATGTTCACTCAAAAACAACTTGAAGAAAAATCCATTATCTCATTCTGCCATCATATGGAGGCCCACATAGTAGGTGCTCAGTATATATTCATTGTAGTAATGAGTGAGTACCTCTGTCAAGATGAAAATAGGGATGTCCAAATTAGGTTTATTATGTTGGTATTTCATGTTCAGTAACTTGAAATTTCTTTTCTTCTCTGAAAATTAAACAGTTTAAAATTTTTATTAGTACATACATAATAGTAGGATTCATTATGCCATATTTATATATGTACATAACATAATCTGACCAATCTCATTCCCCATTACTTTTGCATTTTTTCTGTTTGCTTTTTAAGTCTTCAACTCCTATATTAATAGAGCAAATGTATATAAAGTGCCTAGTACATGATATACAGGCACTGTTAGAATCCAAGTTTGTTGAAAACAAGTAGGTTTGTTTGCATTGATTAAAATAAAAACTGGAAATATTCTAATTATGACATCTGTGAACTGTAATGCAAACAAATGTAATGTAAAAAGAATGTAGGGATGCAGATAAGCCTTATATCATTCAGAAAAAAGGTGAAATGAAGGAAAATTGAGGAAGGAAGAAAAGAAGGAAGAATTGGTTCATCTTCCTATTTATTAAAATTTCATTAAATTTTAGACAAAAATAAATGTTCTTCATAATTTCTGTTATTTGACTTTTTGAAATTGAATATAACATTACCATTTTAATCATTTTAAAGTACATAATTAAGTAGTAGTCAGTGCATTCATAATGTTGTACAACAATTACTGCTTTATGGTTCCAAGAATATTGTAATAACCCCCCCCCCCCAAATAAAACCCAGGATCATTGAGTAGTTACCCTCCATTCCATCCTCACCCAGTCCCTGGAAACCATTAAACTATTTTCTGTTTCTATGGATTTGCCTGTTGTGAATATTTTATATAAATTGGATCTTAAATTATGTGGTCTTCCTGACTGGTTTATTAGCATAATTTTTTCAAGGTTCATCCATGTTGTGGTATATATAAGTACTCAGAACTTCATTCCTTTTAGGGGACTATTGGGGATTGAATCCTGGTGTTCTCTACCATTGAGCCCTTTTTACTTTTTTAGATTTTGAGACAGGGTCTTCTTAACCTTCCAAGGCTGGCCTCAAACTTATGATCCTTCTTCCTCAGCCTCCTGAGTAGCTGGAATTAAAGGCGTGTACAACTGCACCTGGCTCTTCATTTCTTTTAACGGATGAATAATAGTCTATTGTATGGATACACCACATTTTGTTTATCCATTCATTCATTCTTAGACATTTGATTTGTTCCCACCATTTTTTTCTGTTGTGAATGGTGCTGCTGTGAACATCTGTGTACAAATTTTAGTTTGAACACCTGTTTTTGATTCTTTTGGATGTATATACAGGAGTTGAATTTCTGGTTGTGATGAATAATTTTATATGTCTACTTCGATGGGTTATGAGATGCTCAAAAACTCCCCAAATAACACACTGGATCATGAAGTAATTCAAAACTGGCTTACCAAGGGACCACTATGGCCTTTTCCACAGTGGTGTAACAATGGTTTCACCAGCAAGGTAGGTGGGTTCCAACTTTTCCACATCATTACCAATGCTTCTTAATTTCCTTTGTTTTAAAACCATTGTCAACCTAATGGGTGTATTCACTTTTTACTCTAAATGTACTCCCATACCCCTCCATTAGAAGTGTACTGTATTGTACAGTGCACATTTGAAATGTTGTATGCCATCAGTGGTGCCTCTTCCTTCTTTTCATAAGCTTAGTGTCTGCCTTGTTTAAGGTCTGACTTACTTGCTTTAAGAGATGTGTGTAGCAGCTCCTTCCTGATGATATTTTTTTAAATTTATATTTTATTCTAATTTATTATATGTGACAGAAGAATGTATTATAATTCACATTACACATATTGAGCACAATTTTTCACGTCTCTAGTTGTATATAAAGTATATTCACACTACTCGTGTCTTCATACATGTACTTAGGGTAATGATGTTCATTTCATTCCACCATCATTTCTAACCCCATGCCCCCTCCCTTCCTCTCCCACCCCTCTGCCCTATCTAGAGTTCATCTATTCCTCCCATGCTCCCTCTCCCTACTCCAGTATGAATCAGCCTCCTTATATCAGAGAAAACATCTGGCATTTGGTTTTGGGGGATTGGCTAACTTCACTCAGCATTATATTCTCCAACTCCATCCATTTACCTGCAAATGCCATTTTAACAGGTTAACTATGAATATTTCCAACATTATTTGGTAGGTATTATTTAGGAGTTATAGGGGAGACGGTGGACTTGCTGTGAGTGTCTATTACAGACAGTGGTCCTGAGTTCATACTCTGTTGACTCTAAGTGATGTCCCGTGTGTGAGCATTGTCATGCTCACATAAAGCACATGAAAACGAGACTATTGGTCAATTCTCAGGAGAGCAGTTAAGTCATTCATTTAATAAGAATTATTTTGTGCCAGGTGCTTGATGAAACACTGTACATTGAATCTATGCTGAATCTTACCCTCAAGAAGCTTGTGTTAGAGTTGTTGTTACAAGCAGTAGGGCTGATGTTGTGAGAATAAGCATTATCCTCCTATAGTGTTGCCTTGTGACTACTGAATGACATGTGTGAAATGGCTGTCCAGGCATACACATATATTCTGTGCTTCTGAAACAAAAAAGAACAAAATGAGGTTAGAAATACTTGCTGTGTCTCTGTGACTCATACGCCAAGGCTTCCACTCCCCACCCCATTTCTCATACTCTAGACATGTACTGTTCAATACAGTATTCAGATTTGGCCTTTGAGTATGTGAAAATGGTTGTACAATATAGGTACTGAATTCCAAATTAAAATTAATTTTAATTAATTTATAGTTTAAAGCCAATGCCTGATTCATTTATTGAAAAAAGAATTAATGTATATTTGGAACAACTTGGGTATGTGAATCTACTTTGTCAGTTATAAAGGTTATGAGATCTAAATATAGATCAAATATTTCCATTGAGTATTTAGTCTCCAAATTGGGTCAGCTATAGGTGTAAAATATTTACCAGATTTCAGGAATTTGCTATGAAAAAGGAATGTAATTTGTCTCCTTAATAGTTATTATGTAGATTACATGTTGAAATGGTATTTTTGGATTTATTGAGTCAAAATACAAAATTAAAGTTAATTTCCTTATAGTTTTTGATAATATGGCTGGTATGAATTTTACATTAATTCTATGACTTACATTGTGTTTCTAATGGGCAGTACTACTCTAGAATAACATTATTTTCTCTACTGTATTATATGCATCTTTCGTCCCAACTTTATTGAGGTGTAATTGATAATAATTTTAGATGTTTATAGTATACACTATGATGTTGCAATATACATACACATTATGAAATAATTACCACAATCAAGCTGATTAACATATCTATCACCTTACATAGTTTGTTTTTCTTGTGAGAACACTTAAGACATCTCTAGAAATTTTCAGCTACACATTATTTTTAACTATAGTTACTATATTGGACAATAGAGCTCCAGAACTTTTCTATCTGATGTAACTTAAAGTGTGTAGTCTTTCACCAACATCTCCTCAATCCCCCTTCCCCAGCCCCTGACAACCACAATTCTTCTCTCTGCTTATATTGAGTTCAGCTTTTTTAGATTCAACATTTATGTGAGAACATGTGGGTTTTGTCATTTTTGGCTTATTTTACTTAGTTTCTTTCCATGTTGTTGCAAATTATGGGATTTCATGCTTTCTTGGACCTGATAATATTATATATAATAATATTCCTTTGTGGGTATGTCACATTTTCTTTATTCTTTTGTTCACTGATAGAAACACACAGGTTGATTCTGTATCTTGACTGTTGTGAATAATGCTGCAAGAACATGGGAGTAGATTTGGAGTAAAATTCCCCCATTGGTGTCTCAATGTCATCCACCATAACTCCTAAAGGTAATAACCCCTAATGACTTATCATCTTACCAAGCTTCTCATTGCTGACATCAAACAAACATCAGACATGAAGCAACATCTGGGACATTCTCATAGCCCCCCTATTTAAAAAAAAGTACATCCTCTCCTTTTTGGTGCAGGCTCACTTATAAGTCCAATGTACTCAAATCATGCTACCCTAGGCTTACTTCAGTCACAAAAACATCCAATAACATAACAGATACTAAAATGATTTTAGTTTAATGTATTGTTCCTCTTAGGGATATTTGCATTTTAAAATTGTTGCTTACATAGAACAGCGGTTAACTCAAATATATGAACTTAAGGGTGGTATTTGGGACACTGTGACCTCTAAACTTGATGTTGTTTTCTACTTAGAAACAATCAAAACAATTTCAGCTCTTCCTCAATAGACTGTCTTCCTGTATCCAACTCTGCCCCGTGAATAAGTAGCTATTGATAGAAAAATTATTCTTTGCTTTAGATAAATTTGTTTCATACTGGCAAGAAGGATAGTTAGGGATAATCAGAGGTAAGATTTGAAACAAACTAATGTGCCTTTAATCTCTTTCTTTGTTCTGGAAATGATAATGATGAGCAGTTTCTTTTCATAAGACTGCCAGCTTCTCTAGGGTTGGCTGCCTACAACTAAAATACTTAGTAAATGTTTAGTCAATTCATTTGAATTATTTTATTATGAGCTCATTTAAAAAATATGTCCAATCTGAGTGGAGCTATTTGTTAGCATGAAGAATCCAGGGGAAACTAAGTGTCCATTCTTTACTTTTTCCAAAAGAATTTACAACAGGAAGAACTGGTAGTCTGTTATAATTGGGTAATCTACAATACAGACTCTTTCTCTATATTTTATCAGGGAATATTCAATATGTTATCATAATTTAACAAAATGTATATTGTTTCTCCCAATATAAGAATAAACATGCCATCCAATTATGTCTGTGAATGGCTCTTAGTTCCTTAAAATTTTCTCTTTTGATAAAGGACTGATCTATTTTTCTCTGAAAGGTGACACAAAATAAAAGTTTAGTTTTCTCTTCTTTGGACCAAACTGGAGGTACCACTTTGAACTGGAAAGTGAAGTACCTTAGGACTTTGTAGAAATATTGTACCTATCACGAATATGAGAATGTGATTTTGGAGTATCCCCCAGAGTGTTTATTTTACCACCCCATTGCTAATGGAAACTTGAGACAGAATAGGGTTAAGCAGGTTTCCTAGTGTTCCACAGTAAATTGGCAGTTGAATTGGGATTAGAATCTAGGTCTTCAAACCTTGGGGACTTCTCCATTAGCCAGATCATGTACGGCTCAGCAGTTTCTTTCAGAAGATCCTCCTGACATGACACATGCCATCAGTCTTATTTTATAACAGATGTTTTGAGGGTGGAGCAGATGGTCTCTTCCCTTCACCCTCCCTGCCCTTGACTCCAGAGAGTCAGATCATGTCAGAGATGGCAATCACAGCCCTCTTTCCCCAGGGGTCTACCTCCCCTTCTGCTCCTCGTTCTCATGTGCTCATCTTTTCCATACTCAAGAAAATACTATTCTTAAATAGTATTTAGGAGGCTATGTATATTCCCCTAAAGCATTTTTTTTCACATGTACTTATTATCTTGTCTCTTTTTGGATTTTTTATATTAGGTGGCATTGTCTATTAGGTGGCATGAACACTGGCATCCAAGACACTGACCTCTACCTGTTATTATAGTTCTTGATGTAAGGGATGACCTATGACAAGTTACTTTCTACTTTTGTGTCAAGACTAACTTTGGTTCCCTGGAGGACCCCTCTGGATAGCTTTTAAGGAATCATTATCTTAATTTAATGGTAAATTTAGAGACAAGAAAATAAGGCCAAACCCACAAGTTCTTGATGCTCCATTGACTATGTCAGCTGTAATTAGCATATGGCTTCCTGTCTGCATTATCACTTTTATTCTTGAATGACATTCTTTCTACATTTGCTTCCTGAATGTATTAAAATGACCTAGCATTTATTTTCTTCTTAACTAACCAGTGAGCTTCAGTTTATGTTCTGAGGCCACCCAGTGCGAGATGCAAATGTGTGTATTTGCATGTACACATATGTGCCTGTGTGCCTGCTGAATATGTGTTCATCCTCTTCTACTCATTTGAGGAGATTGCATTTAATAGCAGAAACATTACTCTGAAGTGAAAGACACTTTTAATTTCCAAACATGACATTTATATGCTTGTTACTCTGGGCAGGTCCTTCATCCTCTTGTCCTTCATAGACACTTAGGACATTGCTGCTGCTGTGTGGAAGTGTCTGAAGAAGGAAGTTTTGTTGGAAAAATCATGAAAGTTAAAAAGAGGAAAGAAAGTTCCTTTCTGTCATACTGTTGCCTCTAAGAAGAAATAGCTACCCAGTGACCCTTCCCCTTGCCTCAAAGTAGGCAGTTCTGAGTAGCTTGAGCAGCTAGGTTCATGTGAACTTGTTCCATTATGGGAAATCCCCTAAGGGAAACTAATCAACTTTTCTTTCAGTACCATAGACAAGCTACTTCATTTACATATTAAATGCAAGAAATGGATAGAAAATGATGGTCATTTGCTTCTGATCATAGCCAGGTATTCAGTTTTTTAAATGTTATATTATTACTAACAAAAAACCCTCATTATTAATGCCAACATACTTTCCTATGTTGGGATGAGTACATATAATCAGAATGCTTATGTTGATCTATAAACAGAAAGATTCTCATTTTCCTGGTGAGTCTATCATGAAGCCCTCCTGTGCCCTTTTGTGTTAACAAATTGCAACACTTTTATCTGCAACCAGTAATAGGTCCTATTTCTACTCTCTTCTGTTCTAATGTAGGATTCAGTTGCCTTTCACTGTTTGCTTATCTCTGATTGAGGAAGTACAGAATGCAGATTGAGAATGCTGATTCTCCTTGGACATAACTTTGAATCTGGACCCTAGAGGATCCTAGGAATTTTCTAATTATTTATTCCAGTGTTAACATGTTTTATGATCTCCCTGGGCTCTTCTCTGCTCACACTAGCACTGGTTAGAATATTGGATTAAATGACCCCTCATTAAGTATATATTATTGCCCTTGGGTTTTTAATTTGGCCACTAGCCAATATCTGCCCTTTTCTACTTTTTGCATCCAGAGTCTCTCTCCTTTGGGTCCAAAGCTGATTCTGAGACTATTCCAAGTTAGAAATACACTTTTAAAATAATTGAAGGGATCAATTGATTTTAAACATTTCATTTTATTTAGTCATTTTGAATATTGATATATTAGCAGTGAAATCTGGTTGTAACATTGTCCCACTTAAATGTATAGCCACCTTGAAATATACTGATTTATGATCCCAGAAGTAGAAATTCCTTGAGGTCATTGAATCTATCTTCTACTTTTAGGCCACTGAATTCTCCATGATAGATATTTTGCTCAGTAGGCTTGGAAAATTCTACAATGTTTGATACCATATCCCAGTGTCTAGGTGGTTGTTCAGTGGAGACTCATAAGCTCTTATTGTGTTGCCCTAGAAATAACATGAAATCCTTGCTCTCCTAATTTGTTTGAGTTGACAAAACACCAGCCAATATTTTACTGGCAGAGATTCAGATGTAAGGGCTGTGACATCTATCACCATAGTTGATTCATCTACTCTACCTGACTGGAAAGCTGTCCCCTTCCTCACTGCTCTGGGCTCATCTAAAGTGGGTAGATACTTACAATATTATAGTAATTGGTAGCAACACCAAACAAGCATCAGCCTGTGAGCTTGTGTTCACAAGAGTCTTATTCTACTACACTAGAATATGCAAGGATTTCAGTTCTCATAAGAACCAGAAGGGCCTAATAATGATGCCGTCCTGCCTGTATTGACTCCTATGGAATGAATTTTCTGTCAAGTTTTCTAATGATGCTCCAGGGACTTTCCATCCCATTAGTCCTTTGGCAACTTCTTGTATATTTACTGACTTCAAACATGCCTTAAGGCCCACCCAGAGAGGGGTTAAAATTGGTTTCCATGGGTTCGGCTGCACGTTCAGCAATTCAATACCCTGGAAGATTTTCATTCTGATTCTTTGTTAGTTTCCATGACCTTCAATATTCTGTGTGTAATCACAGAGAAAACTTGAGTGAGTCTTGCACATTATTTTATTTCTTCCAAATTCTTTCACATTGCTGAGGATATAGAGGAAATAAAGAGAAAGCTGTCCCAAACTTGGTCTTGGATCATAGGATCCCCAAATATTTGTCAAGTATCTTCTCTCCTTACTTCTTATACCATGGGCATCAAGGTCTTCCTACTGCAGACTTTCACACCATTTTTTATGTTTTACTCTTTAAAGCTCTATCCTTCCTTATTACTCAGTAATACCCTCAATTGTTCACCTAGATCCATGGCCTCAACTTAAGTGTTATCTCCTTAAGGATGCTTTTCTTGACTCCAGAAATTATGGTCCAGGTATTCTGAACCACAGATCTCCTTGGTAGTAATGGTCAGAAGCAGATACTGGGTTGGGCAAAGGGACCTGCTCTCCTATAGCTTGTGAGATATATACACACACATATATGTATATATTATATGTGTGTGTGTGTATATATATATATATATGAGTGTGTGTATATATACATATATACTCCTTGAATATGGGTATGCATTGTAACTTGCTTATAACCAATAAAATATGACAAAGGTGACAGGCTGTTTATGATTATTTATACTTGATTGCATAATCATCACTCATATCTCTATTTCTTTTTCTGGCTTTGAAGAACTAAGCTGTATAGAATCCTATGGACAAATGCAAGAAAATGAATTCTTTCATTAATTTGAGGAACTTTGGAAGTAGATTCTCCCTCAGTCAAGCTTTCAGATGAGATCCCAGCCCTGATCAGCACCTTGCCCAGGTAAGCTGTGCTCACACTCCTGAAAACTAAGAAAATAAGTGAGTGTGGTTATAAGTGTCTAAATTTGTGGTAATTTTTACACATCATAGAAAACTGACACTGCTGTTGAATACTTATTTATGAAATCACAGTCCAAATGTTTATCTCCTTTTCAGGAACCATCTTTCTCTCTCTCTCATTGCTAAATCTTATATACATATTACCATTCTAGATAAGGAGCTGACACTAAATAAATATAGGTTGAATGAGTAAATCTGTGAATGAATAAACAAATGAATTGGCATGATAAACGTAATTCTGGGTAGCATACCTGCAGAAACAGAAAATTTGGGCATATTCAATCCCAATCCTTCTTAAAGCCACAAGAATGAAGGTGAGAAGTGTGAAACTCAGGGCTTGTAAGGAACTCTCAAGAGAGTTGCAAATGTTTGGATGGAGAAGTGAGGATATCACAAGAGAAGTCATGGCTATTGCTCAGGCATATAAAGACATGTTCCATGGCATCAAAGCCATTCCCATGGACTCTATATAACCCCAAGGATTAGTCCAACTCCCACCAATAGATGGGTATTATTGGAAGATAGATTTTGCTTGGTCTAAGGAGAAGTATATGTGGTGGTGGCATTGGGGTCACCAATTAAAACTGTTTTAATTACAT
Source organism: Marmota flaviventris (assembly GCF_047511675.1). NCBI lineage: Eukaryota > Metazoa > Chordata > Mammalia > Rodentia > Sciuridae > Marmota > Marmota flaviventris. The sequence goes on from NC_092518.1 coordinate 128,584,454, forward strand.
CAAGTAATATTGAGTTTCATGTCACTTGAGGTGCTTAATCAGAGAATCACAGCCACTTGTTACACAGATGTTGTAAAAGGGATCAATTCATTTAAAAGACTTACTGTCCATGTGGGCAAGAGGACATACACAGAAGATAACTATTAATGGGAGACCATGCTAAGTGTCAAATGATATGTATAACATAAGTCAAATCTGTAGTATTTTAGAGGGATGTGTGGCCCTAAAGACAGAATAATTGAAGAGGAATTTGTAGAAGGGACAGTACTTGAAAGAAGAGTAAGTAAGCCTTGGATGAGTGAATCCAATGGGTGTGGAGTATTTCATACAGGCATAACAGCACAGGGCAAAGGGAAAGCAGGCACACTGCCATTCACAAATTACTAGTTCCACCTAGCCATCTACTGTTTAGCATCATTATAGGCTGCATTCTCTGTGCTTTGAAGTCTTTCTGCAGAGATAGCCCTGTTGCCTCCTGTCTTAACCATTCAGATGCTCTAGCTTCTCTCTGAGCCTTGAAGTACATAGACAACCAGAAACTATTGGTGGATAGGCTTTTTCTTCAATCATGAATAAGATTATCTCAAAGTACTTCAGCTGAAAACACAGAATCATTAGTCAAGTGCTTTCCCAGCCTCAGAAACAAATTAATGTGAAATTTAAATTCGAACACATTTCTTGCTTCTTGATTTTTAAATTTCTGCTGCAAAATGATAATGCTTTTTGGTTTCTCATTGAAACATCAGGGTGCCGGGTATTAACTAAAGAGAAATAGCAGTGACTGGCATACTCTGTGTTTACTCTATTACTGAAGATGTCACCAACAAAAATAAATCCTAGACCTTGATTCACATCCACTATGGTGGGCTCTTTGGAGAGCTAGGATGCCAGAGAGGGAATTAATGAAGGCTGATGATGAAGTATTGCCTTTTCAAATGGAAAAAGAGCTCTTCCTATTTTAGTATAGTTTCTTGCCTTTAAACACTGGGTAAGTTACTGATTTATGGAGTGGCTTTTGATAACACTGAGACCTAAAATTCTCTTCACAGCATGGTTACCAGCAGCCTGAACTTTTCCCCTATCCTACTTGTAGGAACTTTGACCCCAGGGGACTATCCCCATGCTTCTTCAAAAAGAAACACATATTTCATTCTATGCTGCCAGAACATTTTTAAGCTAAATAGTGAAATTTAAGACGACCTACCTGGGAAAACAGCCATTTGAATTATAGCCAAATCTTTCTTTTTTAAAAAACATATATTTTTTAGTTGTATTTGGACATAATACCTTTATTTTATTTATTTATTTTTATGTGGTGCTGAGGATTGAACCCAGGATCTTGCACATGCTAGTGAGTGATCTACCATTGACCCACAACCCCAGTCCCCCAAATATTTCTTAATATATAGTCTTTATTATGGATTTGAAATTTAGAACTATCTTTTTTTTGGGGGGGGCGGTGGTTATAGGCTAAAGGAGGCTATATCTGGGACCCTAAATTAATGATCTTTGTTTAAATCTGTTTTCATTTTAACGTTTTTTTGGCTTCCTCACCAATATAGTTTACTTCATAATATAGATTTTACTGATTTTTTAAAATATTTCTATCCCTGAATTCAAGAAGATTCCACAAACTATTTTAACTTAGATATGACAGACTGCTTTAATGTACCCAGAGCTTCTTTCAACAGAATGGGCTTAAATCCTATAGAGTGAAAAAAATATACTAATTGAAGGTCAGAACATAAACCTAGGGATATTGCCACTAAAGGCAAATGGCTGGTCTGTATGAATAACTCAAAAGAAAGAGTTGAGTATAAGTAGGCCAATATGAAGAAGGCGAAAACATAATACATGGTTTGAGTTTTGCTGAGTAAGTTTAATTTGGCAACATGTAGACCAGCAAATAGGTGTCCCTCAATTAGGTGAAGCATGCCTCTTCAATGATTAACCACCATTTTTCAGTACAAAACACTATTCTGTCCCCAGCACATAGCACAGTATACAGGACATTAGAGGGGATAAGTGAATATTCAAAGAAATAGTGAGTCGATCACTCTTCCCATTTATTTGTAGCATGGGATGTGACTTTAACTTCAGCCTTGGAAGTTCTTTATATCAAAAGGATTCCTCTTACAGAAAGTAGGTGACTAAAATTACTGATCTTTGAATTTACAACTAAGTGATGGCATGTAATAGGAGTTAAAAATATTTTCTAAATGCAGCTTTTATTTATCTTTATACTGTAGACTGAACCTAGATGTGCTTTACCACTGAGGAATATCCCCATATTATTTTTTATTTTGAGACAGGGTCTTTCTAAGTTGCTGAGGGTCTTCCTAAGTTGCTTAGAGCCTTGTTAAGTTGCTGAGGCTGGCCTTGAACTTGCAGTCCTCCTGTGTCAGCCTCCTGAGCTGCTGGAATTACAGGCATGCCCCACCACACCTGGACTAAGTGCAGCTTTTTTTTTTTCATTGTGTCAATGCAGATTTATTAAATTTATTCAAGATAGAATTCAGCTAGGAGCTCAAAGAAATCATGTGTGTCTTACTTAATTGCTCAGATGCCTGTCTTAAAAATATTTTTATTTGTTCTAATTAGTTATACATTTTAATGAAGATCTTAATGCTTTCCTTCAACTTTCAGGATAACCCCCTTCTACTTTATGAGTTATTCACATGAATTTCTGTGGAAACACCAAGTGATCTTATATCTAAGGGTAGAAAGTATATGAATGCATTAGATAAAGAGTATATTATCAATTGGATTAACAATCCAACTTCAATGTTAAAACTAGAGGCACATACAAATTGTATGGAATTAAAGTTTGGTGGAGTCTGGGTGTAAAGAAATTAAAAATACTGTGGTAGCCAAAAGAAGTAAACAGTAAAATACTCTCTTTTTCAGTAAATTTTGGTATTATTGTTAGCATCTTATGAATAAGAATATGGACCTTCAAGTTATTCTTTACATACATACATACATACCTGTGCCTATAGCACTGATGAACAGACAATGGCATATGTCACTCATGGGAGATGTGAACTTGCATTTGCATCATGCCAGGGGCTTCATAGCAGAAAATTAATTACAAAATGTATGTGTCAATTGTTAGATTATGTATAGGAAATAAAAGTTCTTAGTTAAATGGAAATAAAGCAGGGAGGATAGTCTTATAGTATCCATTCTGAAAATGTAATGTCTACCTTCAAACCTCTCATGTGTCTCACTGAAAAACAGCAACTACTGTTAACCTACAACAAGTTTTCCCAGAGCGTGACTCTACTTTGGAATCAAATGAGAACTTGTTAAAGTGGACATCCCATCATAGAAATGCAAATCAAAACCACAATGAGATACTATTTCACACATTAAGATGTGTATATATTAAACAACAGAAAATGGCAAGTACTTTCAAGGATATGGAAAAATTAGAATCATTATGCACTGGTGGGGTTATAAAATGGTGCAGTCACTGCAGAAAACAGTATAGCAGTATGGTGAATCCTCAAAATAGTAAAAAATATAATTACTATAGGATCAAGCAATCTCAATACCAGATATATGTCCAAAGGAAATGAAATCAATGTGTTGAAGAGACATCTGCAATCCCCCATTCAATGCACCATTATTTAGAATAGCCAAGAGATGGAAACAATCCAGTGTCCATCCACAAATAAGTGGCTAAACAAAATGTAGTATATCCATTCAATGAAATATTATCCAGCCTTAAAAAGGAAAGCATTCTAACATATGCTATAAGATACGTAGACTTTGAAGATATTATGCCAAATGAAATAAATCAGTCACAAAAATATACAAATTATGATAACATTGATTCTACTTATATGGATTTTCCCAGAGTGGTCAAATTCATAAAAACATGAAGTAATTTTTTTTTACCAGAGTTTGGGGGAGGTAGAAACAAGGAGTTGTTTAGTGCATATGGAGTTCTGGAGATCTAGTGTACAATAATGTGAATATACCAAACCTACTGAACTGTACTCTTAAAAATTTTGAAGTAGAACATTTTATGTTACATGTTTATTTTCAGTACTAGGGATGAAACCCAGAGGGGCTCTACTGCTGAGTTATACCCCCAACCTTTTTAAAAAATATTATGACAGGATTTCCTTAAATTGCCCAGGCTGTCCTCAAACTTTCAATCCTCCTGCCTCAACCTCCTGAGTTGCTGGGATTACAGGCATATGCCACCACACCTGGTTGTTCTATAGTTTTTAATACCACAATTAAAATGCATTCTACTGTCATATATAACTAATTAGAACAAATAAAATAATATAATTTTTTTTAAAATGGAAATCTTAGAACTCTACTAAAAGTATACTAAATCAAACTTTGGGGCAAGGGGACTGGGAATGTGCATTTTCACATGGTCCCTGGGGATTCTCAGGCACACAGAAAAGTTTGAGAAGAGCTGAACCTGGCACTTAAAAATTCACAATGTGTGTGTGTGTGTGTGTGTGTGTGTGTGTGTTTCATTTAAACTTACAACAGCTCTGTAAGTGGCCATTACCATAATCACTGTTTGTCAATAAGTGGTGGAGCCAGGGTTCAATCTAGGTCCAACTGATATAACACTCATTTCCTTTCCATGTGTGTTTCCCTTATCCCTGGATGTGAAATTTAGATTTAACCCGTCTTTATGTATCTGACAAAATGTTAAATGTCTTAAAATAGCATTTATCTAATATCTTGTGGTTCTTCCCATTAGCAGTTTAAAGGGTGCTCATTCTTGTTTAGTGCTATCTGATTTGTCATCCACTCTGATGCCTAGGTTTATTTTGCCTGCTTTAATCAATGTTCTCTATTTTTAGTTTCCCCATGTATAAACTTTATATATTTCCCTATGTATATTCATCTGAGGTTTTCTATATTTTTCTCAAACTTTAGGGTATAATTTTAAATTCTGATAAGTCTCACAACTAGATTATTGAATTAATTACTTTGGATCTTATGCTTATTAATCCTTAATGGCTCCTGTGTAAAATTCTACCAAATTCTCCACTGCATAATGTCCAAACTTCTTATTCATATATGGGGCCTCTGTAAACTATCCTTCAGATACATTTCTAGTCTTTTCTCTCTCCACACACCTGACATTGCACACAATTAGATTTGGCATGTTTGTCATGTTTATGAATCTGCATTAGGCTTTTCTACTTTCCTTCCTTTGTTTCAGACATTCTCAGTGTATAGAATCCCTCTTCTAACCGTTTTTTAACCCGACTTTAGAAATTTGGCCCAATTCTATTTTCTTCTTGACTTTCTCTACATACGTCCTCATCCTAAAGTGAACAGTCATTCCACGTATGCTTGTTGTAGTAATATATTCTATTCATAGGATCCAATTTATTGATTGGTTTATATTACCACAATTTTTGTAGGTGTCCAGTTTTCTCTGATACATTATAAGGACTCTAAGTCACAGACCCTAAACTTATAGTTCTTAGTTTAACAACATTATTTTTGAACCTACGATGTGTCACCTATTGTATGCCTGGGGGCATGGAGGTAAAAGACAATTCCTGCCCTCATGGGGCTCACAGCAAAGAAGAGGAAACAGTTTTCTAGCTCTTACAAGTATATCCACTTGAGTATGCTCTTCGAAATGCCTGTTTGTATATATCTTTTAAATTTGAGTGATTACAATCTAATTTCTGCAATAATTGATTAAATCTTTCTATCACTTCAAAAACTATTAGCCAGTAATGACATGAATTCTGAGCTAAAAGCAAATATAAATGGAAGTTCACATGACTGGCCTAGAATAATTTAATTCATGTTTCTAAACTCAGATGAGATCCACTAATTTCTTTCCAATAGTCAATAAACCTTTTGCAATAAGACTATGTATATGAAAGTGACTGAATAATTGTTTCTCATACACCAATAGATGGTTGTAGATTTGTGTTGACTTATTTAGTGGGGTTTTCTTTGTAACCTATGATTATGCTCATTTGCAATTATGAAAAAAAATCAATGTTATTTGATTAGCTTTGGATGGGGGAGGGTGGACGAGAGAATAAAGAAAAGAAAACATACAAAGTTACTTCATGATAAAGAATTACATAGAGAAAATACAGATTGATAAGTTTTACCATGAAATTAAATTATCCCTGCATTCACTTGATATTCTGTAGCATTCATAGCAAAACTCAAAGTATTTCTTAGGCCCATGAAAGTAGTCCCCATGGACTATACAATAAAGTTACAAGACCTGCTAGTTGAGGAGTATCAGTGTATTATGAGATGGAAAGTTTATCGTGAACTAAAAATAACAAGCATGGAGTATTTGTGTGCCCTTGTTATTGAAAAAGACAATATGTAGTATTCTTGGGTGTTGTCCTGATTTTTCTTTAAAAAAAGCAAGGCTGTTCATAACCCACTTGAATCAAAGTGTGGAATATGATATGTCAAGAAATTTGTAATGTTTTGAACAACCCACAATAAAAATTAAAAAAAAAAAAAAAAAAGCAAGGCTGTCATTTGGGCTCCTGGCCCTCTAGGGGTGATGGTTATCTTCATAACTGTGTATTTGTTTAGTGCTTCATTGTTGTCAAAGACCGCCCTTTGTTCAGATGTATTACTGACATGTTTTAAGTCAAAACTCATTGGTTTCTTTCCATTTTTTGGCTTATAATTAGAGTTAAAGGTGGAATTACAAACACTGGTTAGGTGTAAGATTACAAACAATATCTTTAATTAATGGAGCACCTTGGTAAACAAACACTTCAGACACAAAGAAAGCTATATTTAATGATACTCTTCAGTTTTCTGAAACACTTAAGAGATTTTCCCAGGGAAACTGGTTGTTATTTTTCAGGTTTCATTTTTGTTGATTAACATTTGACCTTAGTATTTTTGTTTTAATATGTGAAGTCCAAAAAAGAATGATGAATAAACATCTTTACTATGTTTCTTAATATGCAGATAAATATGTAAAAATATTTCTATGTGTTTGCATATGTGTAGTATGTATACCTCTTTGCTTTCACCCTAGCTCTTCAAATTCAGCTAACCCACCTGCATGCCCCATATTCTGAAACTGTGGAAAAGGTTCAAAGATTCTAGATTTTCCAGTGATCATCTAAGCCATCTCCCTGCCTATTCCCCATTTGATTTTGATCTTGGCTCTTCTCTCTCTTCATTCCATATCCTTCCTCCATACCTATCTCTGACCACCTATTTTTTTTTGTATCAGGGATTAAACCCAGGGAAGGTTCCACTGAGCTATATCCCTACCCTTTTATTATTTATTTTGAAATAGGGTCTAAGTTGCTTAAGGCCTTGCTAAGTGGCTGAGGCTGCTTTGAACTTGACATCCTCCTGCCTCTGCCTCCTGAATTGCTGAGATTACAGATGTGAACCACTGCATCTGGTTACACCCTTTTTTTTTTTTAATTTTTGTATTTATTCTTCTTAGATACACAAGATAGTAGAGTGTATTATGACATATTATTCATATATGGAGTATATCTTATTCTAATTAGGATCCCATTCTACCTTTGGTTTTGACTTTATTTCTTCTTCAGTCTCCTTTTCCCTTTGTATATTATTAGGCACAGTGCTCTAGGTTGTGTGTCTTCTTTTTGTTCTGGTGCTTCTGTTGATTATATATATTTGTTTGTTTATTTTCTCTAGCCTTGCTTTTCTCTATGCCTAATCTGGGCATAAACATATACCAGTTTTCTGGTGTGAGAAAATAAGAGTTGAAGTAAGGAAAAATATGGCATTTCACTTATTGTGAAATTCATATTTAATTGTTCAGAAAATATATATTGAGCTGAATGACAATCTGCAGTGAGCTCCCCCTCACTCCAGTCCAAGCTTTTGCCTGAAATACTACAATACCCTTCACCTGACATTCTGTATCTCATTTTACTTGAACTACTATAATATTTCTGGGCTTTAATTCTTGTTCTCTATAATCTATGTACGTACAGCTTTGGAATGATTTCATAACAATATATATCAGAAAAAGCCTTTCACCTGGAGCATGACCTTTCATTGGAAAATTATGTGAAAGCACATTCTTGGCTGTGGCCCAGGAGGCTCTGTATGATCTGGGCCCTTACTACCTCCTCGCTGCCTGATCTCACTCTTGTCTTCCCTCTGCTTTCTCTGTTTCAGCCTCTTTGGCCTTCCTGTTGTTCTTCAAGAATACCAAAGCCTTTCCCATTTGAAGGCTTTGCAATTGCTCTTTCTTTTTTCTGAAATATGTTGCCCTTTGATCCACAACCGAGTCTTACCTGTCATTCAGATCTCAAGCCAGATATTACTTGTTCAGAGTGTTCTCTGGCCTTCCAATTGGATGTGTTTCTTAGTTACTCAGTACCACATCATTCTGTTTTATTTTCATTATATGTTCTCACTCATTTATGTATTTAGCTGTTTACTACCTGTCTTTCTACCATTAGTGTATAAATCCTTAGGAGCAGGTATCTTGTCTGGCTTGTTCACTTTTGAAATCCTAGCAACAGGAACAATACCTGAAATACTACAATATTAAGTGGGATTCAATAAATATCTGTTTATTTACATTTTAAAATTCTAGTGATAGCTAGAGTAGACAAGTACTTAATATTTTAAGTATTTTAAGTATATTAACAGAATAAACATATTCAATAAATATCACATTGGCCCTGTCAGATAAGTGACATAATCTTCTTTATTTTTTATTTATTTATTATTTATTTTTAGTTGTTGATGGACCTTTATTTATTTGTATGTGGTGCTGAGAATCGACCCAGTGCCTCATGCATGCTACACAAGTGCACTACCACTGAGCCACAACCCTAGGACCCCATAATCTTCTTTATATACATGAAAAAGGCCCAAAGTGTAAAGTAACATACGAAGGAGCAGGCTGATGTTATTATTAAACTACAGGTATATGTGATGCTGTGTTAGTTTTCTTTTGCTACATGACAATTGCCATAAAGTTTACAACTTGGACTCATTTCTTATCTTATAGTTTCCATAGGTCAGATGTCCAGGCATGATTTTATTGTCTTCTCAGTGTTTGGCAAGGCTGCAACAAGGTGCTAGCATTCTCATTCTGGAGGCTGCCCAAGGGAGGAACTAACTCCCATGTTGTCTCAGACTGTTGGCAGATTTTATTTTTACGCATAAATTAAAATTATTCTGACTGCAGTATAGATGGAGAGTTAGCAACATTCTGCTTTGTTTTAATTAATTCACTGTGTCCATTCTTTCCCTTTCTTATAATCTATCAGATTTTAATTTGTCATTGTTGAGACAGAATATTTGTACATCTTTATGGGCTACATTATGGTAATTTGGTTTATGGATATAATATGTAATAATAAAGTTAGGGTGATATACACTTCGATATCTTCATATGCTAATCATTTTATGTGTTGAAATTTTAATAATCCTTTAATTATTTTCAAATATATCATAGAATTCTTTGAACCAATAATTATTCTACCGTGCTATAGAAAATCAGAACTATTTTTTCTTCTTCATGTTTTGATGACTATTATATCTTGGACCCGGAATGAACCCCCCCCCCCCCACCAAAATTCATGTGATGACGACTTCATTCCCAATGCACCAATGTTCAGAGGTAGAGATTTTAGGACATGATTGGATCATGAAAGCTATAACCTCATCAATGGATTAATAATTTGATTGGACTACAGAGAAGTGATAGGAACTGTAGGCAGATATGGGTATGATTGGAGGAAGTAGGCCAATGGGGATGCCCTTGGCAACTGTATCTTGTCCTTGGCCCCTCTCCCTCCCCTCTCTCTTTCCTGGCTGCCATGAGCTGATCTGCTTTCCTCCACCATGCTCTCCACTATGATGTTCTGCCTTATCTCAGGACCAAAGCAACAGAGCCAATCAACCATGGACTGAAATCTCTTATACTGAAATCTCTTGGACCCGGAAAATAAATGTTTCAAAAATAAATTTTTCCTCTTCTAAGTTATTTTTCTCAGGTATTTGTCAGCGATTAAAAACTGACAAACACAGTGCCCCTTATTTAATTTATTTTCTTCTTCCCAGTCTCTAGTAACACTGTTCAATCCTGTGCTTCTACAAGGTTGACTTTTTAATTTCCATAAGTGAGAGAGAACATGTGGTATTTGTCTTTCAGTGTCTGGCTTATTTCACTTAACATAATGACCTCCAGTTCTATTCATGTTGTTGCAAATGACATGATTTAATTAGTTTTGTGGCTGAATAATACTCCATTGTATATGTATACCATATTTTTTTATCCACACATCCACTGATGAGCGTCTAAGTTTATTCCATAATTAAGCTATTGTGAATAGTGCTATAATAAACATGTGAGTACAAATATATCTTTGGTATAATGATTTCATTTTCTTTGGATATATACCTTGTAGTGAGATTTTGGGATCATATGGTAGCTCTATTTTTAGTTTTGTGAGGAACCACCTTACAGTTTTCCATAATGACTATACTAATTTACATTTCTCCAACAGTATATAAGAGTTTCCTTTTTCCACACCCCTACCAATATTTTTATACATATTTTGTTTCTGATAATAGCCATACTAGCCAATTTAAGTTAATATCAAGGTGTGGTTTGACTTACATTGCCCTGATAATTAGTTTGAGTATATTTCTTAGTCATTTGTATGTCTTCTCTTTAGAAGTGTCTATTCAGATCTATAAGCAGGCAGAATTTCCTGTGGTCATAGAATACAAGGCATCATGCTTCTTCATTCTTCAAAGTCTGCAAAGAAGAGAGACAGATTTTCTGTTCCTACGAGTCTCTGACTGACAGTAAGGTCTGTACCCTCTTTTAAAGGGCTCCAACACACCCAAGAGAATATTCCTTTTTATTAACTAAAAGTTAACTAATGCAACCTTAATTACCTTTGCAAAATCCATTACATTTGCTATATGATGTACTATAAGTATAGGACTAACATTCTTTCACCTTTGCCACATTATTGCTTAGAAATAGCTTCTAGATACTACCCATACTCAAGAGGAAGAGACTGTATCAGAGTACAGGCCATTGTAGACCATCTTAAAATTTTGCTATCACATGGTACCAAAGATCCTGCTAGCTATAATAGCTGTTTTGGGTAGATGAGGATCAAAGTCTTTAATATTTCAAGATACTATTATTGCATAAATATAAATGAGAAGCAATATATTGTAAACAGAGGAACAAATGGCTTGAGGAGCAATTACCTGAACTTATGCTTGAAAATATAATGAATATTACAAGAAATAAATGGAGCATTGCATATGATCAAATGTAAGAGGTTGACTTTCATCACTCATGTTTGATCACAGTTTACTTTGCAACTCTTTGCTCCTGTTGGCTATCTCGTTTTGTCATTTGGAATGGAGATACTCTGTTTTTAAAGGTAAACTCATGTTGTCAGTTATGTGCCTCACTGAAGCAAAAAGATAGCTTTCTATGGGAAGTGAACAGATTTAACAAGGCAGCTGCATTAAACACATGCCTTTTTGAATTTTCTGCTTTAAAAACTAGGAAAAAGGGACAAACCATGTCTCAAGAGTCCTCATGTATTCATTCATTCACTATATTTCCATAGAACATCTACCAGGTACCATATATTATGAAGCCTAGGCACAGAGGCCCAAAGAGTCACAAAAGATGGTTTCTATCTCAGGGAAGTTACAGTTAAGTGGAATTAAAACACATGTAAATAGAAGAATAGAGAGTTGTGTGTGAAGTTGGGCATCAGAGTAGAGGCAGAAAGCAACCATATCTGCTGCCACACTGTGTGGAGGTTTCCAGAGGACAAGCCAGATCTTGAAAAATGGTGTAGGTATATATTTTGTAGACAAAATGGGTAGGAACAGAAAGGACATTCTAAATACTTTTTAAAGTTGTCAATGGACCTTTATTTTATTTATTTATATGTGGTGCTGAGAATCAAACCCAGTGCCTCACACATGCTAGGCAAGCACGCTACCACTGAGTTACAACCCCCGCCCCCAGAAAGGACATTGTAATAAAGGGGAATAACATATATAAAGAAGTTTAGATCTGAAAGGGTGTGGCACTTGGGCAGTGTGAAGAATTCAAAGGAAAGAACACAGGGTGAGTATGGGAGACAGAAGAGCTGAGGTGAATGAGTGAGATTGTACCAGGAAAAAACTGCATCACAGAAGAGATTTTACACTGTGTAAGTAGTCCTGGGATTGTGCTTTTAGATGGCCTCACTCAGACAAGTTAGAGGATGACCAGATATAGTGTGATCATTGTATGCCTCTGTCAGTAGCACAGTGCAAACCATACCAAAGAACCCCTGTGGAGGGTACATCATGTCTGGGATTTTCTCCCACAAAGCTAATCAGTGAAAATCTGCGAAATTCCCAGTGCTGCTTTTGCTTTTCATATTATTTCAATTGAAATTAGGCATTCACTCAATCCTAAATAACCAACATTGACAGTTGTACAAAATCAGAGTGTATGGGAATTTAAAAAGGAGTTTTCCTTCACTTCTTTTGCAATGAAGTCCAAAAAAGTTATCCTTTGAATTCATAATATTAAATGTCTTTCAGTATGAATGTATTTGCCTTGTGTTAATGTGAAAAGTGTGAATTTGGTACAAGGGACTGATGAACAAGAGTATCTTGTATGTATTTGAAGTGACACCTGGCTTGTGTTTGGAAAGTGGATTTCAAATGATGCTAAGCCCATAGCCTAAGAGGCCAATAACAGTGGTATATGTGTCCACATATAACATGTATAACATGTATGAAATGCCTAACATGATATTAGGAGAAAAATGTAGAGAGTGGATCTTGGAAATGACAGCATGTAGAGTGGTGAGAGCACCAATTTTGGAGTTATTCCTTTATTCAATAAGTACTGATTGAATTAGGCATTCACTTAGTGCTAGGCACTAGATGTACAAAAGATTACATGACCTCTCCTAGAAATTAAAGAACACAGCTCTGCCACTTGCCAGTTGTGTAAACTTGGAAAATCATTTCATCTCTTTGAGCTTTGATTAGTACATCTGTAAAGTGAGTATAATCCCACTTCCTTTCAATGTTCTTGTGAGGTTAAATGAAATAATATATGTTATTATCAGGCTTATAGTATATACACAACAAATTTTGGTGACACATCATCATTGTCATCATTATCATCGGAATCCTGTTATTGACATGAACTATTTAGAAGAGTTGGTCATGAAAAGTTGTTTGAGGCTGAAACTAAAGACTCCTGGATTGAGGTTCTATGGAATTTTCAATGCCTTCTCTAATTTTTCAACATATTGTGTTACCCATTTACCTCAGCCCATTTGGGTTCAGGGATAAACATTAAATTCAACAGTAATAAGACCATCCAAATGTAGCCCTTGAAGAATATTGATCCAGAATTTATTTCATCTTCCAAAAATGGACAGGTGGGAAAGTAATGGCCAGCTAGTGCCATTGAGGACAAGAACCCAGCTCTTTTGACTCTCAAGTTGAATACTTGAATATTGCCTTATTGCTTTACAGAATAGAGGAACGATAAGGCAGATGTATTGCAAACCATACATGATACAAAACAAGTGGTCCTCAAATATGTCTGAGAGTAGAGTGATATCAAAAGAGAAATTTCCTTATAAGAGGATTATTGTCACCAAAGTGGCGGTGGATCACAACTCTGGTTTGTAGATCTTGCATTGGTGACATTAAGGCAAAGTTGCTTTTAGTTTTCTGTATAGTTACACCATTGGGATGTTTCTATTGAGAAACTGCACAGAAAACCTAATTGTGGTTTGTTATTAACAATTTATATTTTTATACACATTTTCTCCGAGATTTACTTTTGGATTAACATTATGGAAAAACACAGATTCTATAGTCAGTGACAGATCTAGATTCAAATTCAAGCTTTCTTAGTCATCACTTATGTTGGTGACATTAGCCAAGTTACTTAACCTCTCTGGGCCTCAGTTTCCTCACACATAAAATGAAGGTAATAATATTTTTATGTTGTAGGACTGCTGTGAGGATTAGAATAATTAATTTGTACAAGGAGCTCAGAATATTGCCTGATGCCTAGTATGTACTCAGAAAATATTAGCTCTTGTTATTACATTCATATAAAACCTTATCAATCAGCAGCTGCTACCCTCTTAGATTTGATGAAAATATTGAAAGCCTAAGAGACATCTAAAATAATTTGCTGTGGTGACAATGCTTTAATATTACTACTTCATGCTTTGATGACACTGTAGATTTCCGGTCTTTTAATATATTAAAAATATTGGTTGTCTGTTCTATGCCAAGTACTGTTTCCTCCCAATGAAAGAGGCAGGATCATTATAATTATCTCTAGTAGACAAAGGAGAATGCTTGTGTAAGAACAGGTTAGCAAATTGTCTTCATGTCATGCTGCTTGTTAGTATTTCAGCTCTCTTACTTTCTCCCCAAAGCTGTTCCAGCTTTATCATGCTTTTGTGTCTAATGCAATGGGCCCATCCAGAAGTATGCAGTAGGCGTATCAGGACTGCTTCTTGCAGGAGCAATATTGGTGCCAAAACAGGAAGCTGATTAGAAAAATGAAGGTGAGGAGGTGCCAAGAGTTAGGGGAGAGTCAGAATTCCAAAGTCCAAACTAGATAGGTGTTAGGAGCCCATTGGGGGAGCATAGCAAGGTGCAGCCAGATGGCCTGTCTGACTTGAGTGGGCTTCCTGTCTGTGCATAATAAGATGGCTTGCCTGACTCTTGATCATTCCTCCCTAGCAATGAGAATAGATTTGCACTGATATGACCACATTTTCTCTTTGGTTCTCCTTATGACCAACAGCGCCATTTACCAGATGGTTCTATGGGTGAGGGGACAGCTCATGGCTTTGACACATGATGGAGTGAAGTTAACTGACCCATGTGGGATTTGGAATGATAGCTTTCATATAAGGCTTTCAAAATCTCAGGTAATAGAAACTATAAAATTAGACAAAGGTTATGTAAACAGATCTAAATCATTTGACTTAGGAGTAAGAAAACAACATTCATTCTGATTTCTAATCCTCTTCCAGAACAGAAGAATACTTTGCGGAGCTATAGCTAGTATAATGAGAAGCCTTGTAAGTTGAAGATGAGGTAAAACCAGAGCATCTGTCAGTCCTTGCATGCCAGATGGGAGATGCTGCAGACAAACTAATATTTCAACAAAAAGTTGAAGCGAAGTATAGATTTGTGACCAGAATGATTGTATTTGATAACAATGCCATAGCACATGTCCTAGGGTTAGATGTTCAGTTGAAGACTTACTCCAAATATGACAAAGCTCTCAGGTGGCTGAGGGCTATGGCTTGCTAATAAGAATGTACCGTGGGGTCATGTGCAGGCAACTTTAAATGTCAAGAGGTTCAGGAATAAAGGGCTGAATATCCCCTAAGTCAGAGTTTCCAAATCTCAAGATCCTCAGTACAATTGATCTTGATCTCTAGCACCAATGCTGAAGAAAATACTGGCTTTAAAGAGCCCCTTGAATTTCTTGAAGTATAAAATTCCTGTCCAGGTTGAAAGTTCTTTTCCATTGCTGTGCTTCAAATCCAGGGAAGCATAGGAATCAAAGCTAAACATGCTATTGCCCATAAAGTTCAAGCTCCACACTTTGCTGCAGATAACGAGTTGAACATCTGACAATGCTGCTTTGCAGTTACCTCTGGCACATTCCTAGCACACTCTGAGATTTAGAGCAAACAAAACTCTCCATGACATTTTAAGTATCTCTCTGTTGCCATCTTCTATCCTTCACCCTTTTCCTCCTCTACCTGCTCCTCCTCTTCCTCTACTTTCCACCTTCTGACTTGCATATTAAAGTATGTAGTTGATATTTGCTTTTCCTTCCATGTCTACAAAGCCCTTTCCTGTTTTCTTTTTCTCTATTGTGTCTGAATTTAGGCTGATTTTTTTCTTTTTACAGTAAGGCTCCCACCTGCTTTCTGTTGCAGAATGACCTTGGAATCTTGCTGGGGGAGAACAGTTCTCTTGCCTTCTAGCTGATAATTAGTGTCAGATGATGTAAACTGCATGGGTTACAAATAGAGCTAAGAAAGGTGATATGTGCCTTTTGGTTGAAAATGTTCCCATGATGGAATCATTTGACAACTAGAGTGGTGAGCCATCCATATATATATATATATATATATATATATATATATGTACGTGTATGTATATGTATGTGTATGTATATGTATGTGTATGTGTATGTATATGTATGTGTATGTATATGTATATGTATGTGTATGTGTATGTATATGTATGTGTATGTATATGTATATATATACACACACATATATATGCATATATACACACATATATATATATATACATACACAAAGCAGACACATATACACACATATACATATATATACATACATACACATATATACATACACATGTACACAAATACTATAAATGTAAATACGTATGTAAATATATAATTTGAAATTGGATGTGGATGAAGTACAAGTCTTTACTCTCTCATTTTGGAACCGAGTTTCTTCATACTGCAGTATTCGTTTTGATAACCATGCAGAGACAGATGGCATTTTGTCCCCCTTCCAGAACAGAGGAATAGTTTGCCGAGCTATAGCTAGTATAATGAGAAGCCGTGTAAGTTGAAGATGAGGTAAAACCAGAGCATCTGTCAGTCCTCGTGTGCCAGATTGGAGATGCTGCAGACAAACTAATATTTCAACAAAAAGTTGAAGTGAGTATAGATTTGTGACCAAAATGATTGCATTTGATAACAATGCCATAGCAGATGTCCTAGAGTTCATGCTTGGTTTTTATTACTGCTCTGTGAGTGTTTTTGGAAGCAAGATCTACCGGCACAGCTTGTATGGAGCATGTTCGTTATAAAATTTTATTTTACAGAAAACAATGAGATGGAAAATTTGTAGCTAATTTGGTACTTTCCTACTCTATCATGCTTTTTTACTTATTATTTGGGGAAAGATTCTATTCTTGTTTGATTTATGTTGGCACTTACTAGCCTAATGAAAGAACATCATGTTAATTTGAAATAGGGAATGAAAATCCACGTTAATGTTAATTATCTAATCTTCTGTTTTCAGACTGGACCATGGAAAGATGCACCTTCTTATATGTAAAGTCTTCCTTTTTGCCTGTTCTGTCTTATGTTTTTTTGTTTCCCAAGAGTATTTTTTTTTAAAAATGCTCTTCTTTAGGATCCCACATAGAAAAGAAGCAAAACACAGATTTCAAAACATCATTTTATGCACAATTAATATATACAACTTTTGTCAATTTAACTTTTAATTAGTTAATTGTCAAAAAGAAAGAAAATGAAAGAAATGGAACCATGTTTTTCCCCCACAATCATCTTTCTTCTGTAATTAGTAGTTACTTCCTCAAGAAAGCAATTCTTTTAGATCTAGATAATTTAATTTCTTTCCATATTGTGAAGAATGTGTTTCTAAGTGTGCATGATGCCTTTTTGGCATATAAAGCAATGTTAATCTAACTATGCAAGAAAGTCACTGGCTCAGAACCCAGTACCCATGATGTGTGTATTACATGAAGGACAATTACTCTGGACTTGAGAGAAATAGGAAAGAGCTATATAACCTGATTGCCTTATAATGGATCCTTATTGTGAAAGGGCAATTATTTTCAAAGGTTGATGAAAGTTAATAAAAGGTTACATGTGGTAGTCAAAATGTTATAGCATTGAGTTTACACATAGGAAGAGAGCCCAATTACATGCAAGAAAATTTCCTATTACAGAAGCTGTTGGGGCCATTTCTCTGGTACATCGTGCAAGTGAGTCACACCCAAGGACAATTATTCCTTTCTCCTGGCTCTTGAGAAATATATGGTTACAATTATGGAGCTCTGCTTTTTGCTTTTCTTGGAGGTCTTGACTTGGATTATTCTATTTCCTAGCAGATTGTTGTGTCAGAGTCTTTGAATTACATTGAAACCAGTTAGCATGGGTTTGGGTTTGACTGCATTGGTTGATGTGCAGTTGCTTTGTAGAGTGCTAAACCACACTCCCAGCAAATCTCAGTTTCAATTGAAAATGTTATGATATAGTAACACACTAGTGTGTTAAAATAGATATGCATGTAATTAAATAAACATGTCTAAACTAAATGAAGATAACTCATTCAATTTTACTCTCATCTACTTAAAGGCAGTCTTGCTTGTGTGTTGTCCTTATATTGCCTGCTTTCTCAATGCTCTTTTTATAAAAAAGAAAAACATATTTTTAAAAATGATTAAATTGCATATTTTAAAACATTGAATATATTATAAATAATTATCAGACAAATATAATTTAATGAATGACATCTGAGATATTTGGCTTCTGGGATTTTAAACTATTTAAAACTTTAAGATATATGTACATTGCAGAAATGTTTGGGGTAATTTTAACTGTCATGCTATGGAGATTTTCTTCCTCCCATTAAATCACATCATTTCCTTCCTTGCAAATCTTCAAAGGCCTAGAGGACAACCATATTTGTATGGAATTCAAAGTCTTTCACATCTGTTCTTCCTCCCTAGTTGCATCCCAATCTGCTTCTTACCATATCCCCTTCTCACACCTCACACATCAATCTCTAAGCCTCAAACCCAAGTTACACCACGGCTTCCTCATGCTGCCATGCCTTGCACATGCTGAATAAAATGTCCTTTGTATTAGTTGCCCTCTGTTCTCACTTTTTTGTCCCTACCAGAAATGAAACTCATATTCTAGCACTGAGATTCTTGAAATTACCAAATAGGTGGCAATATAATAACTTGTGTGAGCTGTTTCCAAAGCCTGTACCTTTCAATTTTTCCCATTAATGCTCAAGATCAATAGCAGGAAGAGCACAATATTACTTTTGACCCTTCTCCTCTCACTCTCACCAAATTGATAGAAACTAAGGCTTTCCACAGATCAGACGGGATGGCTGTCTTGGTTTCTTCACCTAAATAAAGAGAAACTGGGTGGCAAGGATGTGGGGGGAAAGGTATACTTATACTTTGCTGGTAAGACTAGAAATTGGTGCAACCACTATGAAAAGCAGTATGGAGATTCCTCATAAAACTTAGAATGGAACCACCACTTGACCCAGCTATCCCACTCCTTGGTTTATACCCAAAGGACTTAAAAGTGGCATACTATAGTGATGCAGCCACATCAACGTTTATAGAAGCTCAATTTACAATAGCTAAGCTATGGAACCAACCTAGGTGCCTTTTGACAGATGGATAAAGAAAATGTGGTTTATATACATAATGCAATATTACTCAGACTTAAAGAATGAAATTATAGCTTTTTCTAGTAAATGGATGGAGCTGGAGTAAAATAAGCCAATTCCAAAACAAAACAAAACAAAACAAAGGCCAAATGTTCTCTCTGATATGCAGATATCAACACACAGTAAGGGGGGAGGAGGGAAGAATAGAAGTTCATTTGATTGGACAAAGGAGAATGAAGGGATAAGGGATAGGAATAGCAAAGATAGTAGATTGAATTGTACATAACTTTCCTACATTCATATATGAGTTCACAACCAGTGAAACTCCACATGATGTACAACCACAATAATAGAATCCTAATTAGAATAAGTTATATTCCATGTATGTATAACATTCAGAATACACTCTACTGTGATGTATATCTAAAAAGGACAAATGAAAAAAAGAGCAAACTGTACTCCATGTTCCTTTTGCTACTACCATACAAGGAAGCATTGGAAAATTGGCAGTGTTCAAAGATTTCAAGATCATTTTGATCTTTTACCTCTCATACTGAAAGAAAAACATACATTTGATTTCTATGGGTAATCCTTCTTAGAATTTTAAAAAGGGGGAATTCAAGTGATAAAATATTTGTATCTTAATAAATAAAATCATACATTTGTATAAAGCTTTAAAAATATATGCATATGATATTAATGGAGCAGCTACAGTGGCTGACTTTTATAGCTGGAAAAAATTGAGGCTCAGAGAAATCAAGCAACATGTTTAATGTCATATAGCAACACTGCTTTAAGGTACGTGAAATGTACATACCATCTGGCCAGACCCTCAACATTCAGCCCTGACCACTGTGCCCAGACAGAGGTAGGAAAGGATGGTTATAGACTTAATTTAAACCAAAGTTATTTTTCCAATGCTTTTCATGTTAAAATCAAATAAGCATCATTTTTCTTTTTTCATACTTTAATAGATTATCTTATCCCAATATAGGAAAACCATTTTAATGTTCCGTCTTCTCACTGCAAATGTGCAACTAGGGAACTATCATGATTTTCTATGTCCATATGGACATTTGCCATTATCAAAACTCACCTTTAGATTGATTTTGTCATTGTGCCACTTACTGAGTATGGTACGCTAATTTAAAATAAGAAATCTGAGGATAGTTTGTGGGAGAAGTTGCATTGAAGTTGGGAAAAGAGAAGATTGTACTGAATGTATAGTTGATCAGGGTCAATGTTCAGGCACTGTTTCTTGTTAGATGACTTAGACATAAAGATTACCCAGGAAAACAAGTTCCGTCTCATTTTATCTTGTGATGACTTAATCCTGTACATAATGCTAAACTTAGACACTACAGTATTGCCTATGCAAAATCAGAGCTTTCTTGTCAAATGAACAAGAAAGAATACATTAAATTTAAGATTGAAATAAATTAATTTAATCATTTTCTGGTCCACATAGACCTGTTCATGCAAAAAAAAACATATGCACGTAGCATAATTTGGTCAACTTTATTCCCCATATCTCCCCCTTTCAGTCCCCTTCTCCCTCTGCCTTGGTCCCTTGCTTCTATTGTACTGATTTCCCTTCTATTTTGTGTTATCTATCCCAGCTTTTTTTGGTACTGGGGATTGAACTCAGGGACACTTGACCACTGAGCCACATCCCCAGCCTTATTTTGTATTTTGTTTAGAGAAAGGTATCTTTCACTGAGTAGCTTAGCACCTCACTTTTGCTGAGGCTGGCTTTGAACTTGTGATCCTCCTGTCTCAGCCTCTGGAGTCACTGGGATTACAGGCATGGCCCACTGCGCCCACCTTTCCCCCTTTTAATTCCTTTTTTTCCTCTATGCATATGAGAGACAACCCTTGACTTTCTGAGTCTGGCTTATTTCACTTATCATGATGTTCTCCAGTTTTGTGCATGTATGGATATATCATAATGCATTCCAATTTTAAATATATCAATAATGCATCAATTAAATAAAAAATAGAAGGAACACCTATACAGTAGATGAAGGGGATCAGGGTGAGGGTGAAGGGAAGAAAAGTAGGTAGAACTGGGAATTGAAATGGAGAAAACTGTGTTATATGCATGTCCAAATGAATCCCTCTAGTATGCATAACTATAATGCACTAAAAATAAAAAAAAATCAATAACTCAATAGTAATAAAAAAAAGTTTACACATCAGTAACTTGGCAGAATCTTATCAGTTTTTCCCTTCAAGTAACTTAACTTGAGAAAGGATAACTTGTTCCTAGGGCCACTGTAATGGGATGGAGGGTTCAACATAAAAGTGGGTGGCAGATCTCATGTTTATAAATGATGATGAGTCATTGTTCTGAGGGATAGTAGTCCTTGTTCTTGATTATGTAGAAAGATGGTACTATCAGTGAGAAAGCACGGCTGGCATTGCTCCTTGTTACCATACCTTATCAACCCTTTTCTTTACTTTTGTACCAGGAATTGAACCCAGGGACACTTCACCACTAAACCACATCCCAGCCCTTGTTTTATTATTATTGTTTTTTTTTAATTTTTAAGATAGTATCTCACTAAGTTGCTTAGGGTCTCTCTAGGTTGTTGAGGCTGGCTTTGAACTTGTTTTCCTCCTGCCTCAGCCTCCTGAGATGCTAGGATTCCAGGTGTGCAACACCATGCCCAGCAATCCCTGTTTCTTAATAGTGACTTGTGGAGAGTAGAAGAATTTCTGTTACTTATATCAACATTGCAGGTGAATATTGAGATGACTCATTTGTATTTTGCTTACTTATATCAACATTGCAGGTGAATATTGAGATGACTCATTTGTATTTTGCTGCCTAGGTAGGTTGAATATTTTTCCAAGCCCCAAGTATATTTTTATATACCTTTCTCTATGTTAAATTCTATCTTTAATGATATTTGTGTTAGTGTCTATTTGAAACAAATTAGTCTCTTAGGTTTGGAGAAAATATAACAAAAGTGTTTCTAACAATGATAAAATATATATCACAGATTTGTACTTCAGAATACAATACAAAGTGACCTAAATCTGTACAATTTATACAATTCAATGAGGTACCATAGAGCATACATTTATTCTACATAATTGGTAGCATGCTGTATATTTAATTCTATAGCTACTTTTATTATTCAGAAAACTAAAATAGAGAAAAATGATTATTGAGGTTGAATATACTTACGTATGCTTGTTGTCATGTCCTTGCTTATTTTATAAAATTCATTTTTTCTATTTGTTTTAGTATTTTTTAAAATTTTTGGTTTTTTGGAGGAACTCATATTGGGTGTATGTCCTTTCTTGTGAGTATATATGGCTGAAAGCATTTTTTTTAACATACTTTTTTTGAAAATATTTTTCTTTAAACTTTGAGGTATCGGTTTATTATATGTCATTTTAATGTTTTTTTTCAATTTTTTAAATTGTATATGAACAACAATACCTTTATTTTACTTATTTTTTTTATGTGGTGCTGAGGATTAAACTCAATGCCTCATAAGTGTGAGGCAAGCGCTCTGCCACTGAGCCACAATCCCAGCCCTAATTTTTAGTTTTTATATATCCAAATTTTCCAGACTTTAAAATTATGACTTTTGATTCTTGGGACATGTTAATCATTTCTCACCCCAAGATTTTAAGATAAAAAAACTCAGTTAAATTATCCTTTTGTATAATCTTTGTGGAATTGCTTTTTAATAGTGTATTTCTGATCCAACTGATTTGAATTTTGATATAAAGACCTAGATAAAATTTGAACTAGTAATGTAGCTTTTGATTTCATCCCATACACTAACTTTAGTTTTAGTTGGGATTAATTTTTTAATAATGATTTTCTCCAAATTGCTGGATAGTTGACCAAATATTATATATTAAGTAATGTTTTTATCTTTTCCCAAATGTTTTTTTTTTATTTTTTGACATTTTCCATGGTTTTTGACGTTTATTGTTACAGCCAAGTGATTTTTATATCATATACTAAATTACCACATATATTAGTTTCTACTTCTGGTCTGTATTTAATGAAACATCCATATTAGGAAGCTATGTCACTTAGAAGAAAGAGTCTGACACACTTTGAAGAGAACTGATTTTTTTTTTTCTGTATGCCTGCTATTTGTTAGGTAGTTTATATACAGCTGTATCATCTCTAAGCTGTCTGACCTTTAGTTAAGCATTTAACTTCTCTCTTCTTCTTAATTCATGAAATTTGAACTATATATCTTCTCCCTAGGGTTTAGTGTGTGGTAGTCCACATTTTGCATAATATTGCAGTTCTGAAAAATGACCACACAAGCTGAAAATCAAGCAAAGCATTTCCATTGATTAATTGAATATTACTATTGTTCTCTGACCTCTAAAAATGTTGTCAGAATTTCACCATGTTACTGTCGGTTATTAATGTATAGGGGAATATACACTATAATTTAAAGCATTAAGTATTACAAATTAAAAAGTGTTTTATTACTTTGTAATACATGTATCAAGAATAGTTTGAATGGTGTTTGCCTTCTTGTCAATAACTTATGATATGCATCAAACAATTTTTCTATGCATTGGTGAATCATTATGTTCCTTTCCAAGTTTGGATCAGCTTTCAACACTTTATCTTTTGTACTTTCAAAATTATGAAATATGTCGAAGAGCTCTCTTAATGTGAAAGTTTTTGCCAGTTTCACATCCTCTTGGACCTTGTCATTCTGTTCTTATGAATGCTTTCCTCATTTCTGTTGATTATCTCACCTTCACTAAGTTTCTCTGGCTTCATATCTAGGGTCACTTGAATGGTGGTAGTGTCAGCATTTCCATGGTCATGTATTTCTTCTCTAACTCCATTTATATTTGATTCCATCCTCACAAAGTCATCACTTATTGTCTCTTTGCTGCACTTTGTTTCTTTGTTTCATTTATCGCTTTTCATAAAATGTCACTTGGATTTCTCACTGGGAAATAAGGAGGCAATACAACTACCCACTTTGCTGTTTGTACATGAACTCAGTAACAGATGCTCACCTAACTAATCATTGACAGAATTTGAGGGAAGTAACGGAATTGATCACTGATCATGATGCACACCTATTATTACAGAGTAAAGTTATGGACTGAAGAGCCAGCAGTAAAGTTTGTCCTTTATGCGGTTACTTAGTTAATAATGTACTGTGATAACTGAAATTTCAACTGTGCAGTTGGGCTCTAGTGTTCTTTAACTAAATTGTGATAACTGAAATTTGTGCATATTAGAATTGTGCAATGTGAGGCCTGCTTGTAAAGTATAATACCACAGTATTAGATGCATAGTAGGTGCTGATAAAAGTTAGGCTTTCTTTTCTTTTTGCATCAGATGGATCTAAGTTGACATTATACAAACTTCAGTGTTGATTAAAGTAAGTCATTTAACTACTAATCTCCCCTTACTCTCTCCTTTCATCAAGGAGATGATGATCATCTTTGTACGTGCAATTCTTTTAGGATGATTTTGGTTATCTATATTGGTAATTTTTGGTGTGACTGAAACAATCACTGAGCTTCATATCTAACATTTGCAAGCATTATTTATAAGTATGTGAATTTTAAAATTAAATGTTCTCCCTCAAAACATAATGTTCTCGAATCTTACAAGTGTGGTAAATGGAACAAGTGTGTTTGATCAGTGGGAGCAGATGTAGGTAGGTGACCAAGCAGAAAGTTCATTCTAGAAACTATGTTTTAAAACATTACTTATAATGACATTGAACTTGAATTATTTACTAGGAGACAAGATGTTGAATTTATGATTGAACCTTGAAGTGTGATATTCCTTCCTTTTGCTAGCACCTGAGCACACATACACCACTGTTGCAATGCCACTTCTCATATGGGTCTTCATTTAGTCTGTGAAATAACTCAGAAATGCCAATTTTAGACATGTCAGTTTTAGGTCATAGTTTATCGTGTACACAAAGGTAGACCACCACTTTGTCATTCTTTAGTAGATGCCAATTGCTGTTAAGTTAAACTTGCTAGAAACAATAGTAGTTCTCTGGCATGATGACTCTCATGGCCATCTGTTAGGGTGGCACTGTGCCCACCCACAGGGTGGTATGCCAGTTTCAACAGGGCACAGGTGCCAGCCAAACATAGGTTTAGAAGGATAGCCTGCAAGAACTCAGCAAGGAGATCCTCCAAGTGGCTAGTGATGCCAAATTAGACCCACATGCTTCATTACAAGGGATCACATCTGTTGATGCTTGTGGGCATTATATTGTCAATTAAGGATTTTTTTTTCTGTTCCTTTATTCATTCTGACTCTGGACTGGGAATACTGAAAATCAGGAACAAAACTATTCCTTGGCCAGAAAAATAATCAGTATTTCCCCTGTCATTCTCTGATGTCAACCTTCTGCAATACTAAACTTTATTCTAAATTATGCTAAAATTAAAAGACACATGGCACTAGCTTATGAGGCTCTGTTATTAAAGATAACATTTAGGAAATGACCAACCAGCTTCATCTCTGACTATCTACAATATTTTAAGAGTATGTCTGCTGCAAACAGAGATGCAATCCTAGTTAAGCATGTGTTCCATGTATTATCTCTTATTTGTTTATTGAGTAATTATTTTCAACCAAGGATGAGACAGACCAGAGTGAGTCATTCATTATCCAGTGTTCTCTCTCAGGTCTGGGCTGAAATGCATGGCTTGACTCCAGAATAGGGTTATTATACCTTTGTGTTTTAAACTACATTACAGGTTAGGTACATGAGGCACGAGGGAAATACAGCTATCTATGCTATATAGAAAGAGTTTCAAACATAGATTTTTGAAATTCAGGAGCAGAGTTCGAACTGGGAGGAGGTTCTTTGTTACCCACTACCTCATTTTCTTTATAGACAATCTGCCTTTTAATTATGAGGTAGCATTTAAAGGTTCACACCAGCCACTTTTGTCTCCTCCAAATGTTTATGCACAGAAAAATTCACGAAAAGTTAGTGATACATTGCCCATCATTTAAAGAATCTAGAGGATATTGGACTGTATTCCTAAACTTTAATGATTATTAAATTGATGTGGCATATTTTGCCTTTTTCACCTATGTTAACACTACCACATTCAGAAATCAGAATTAGGCACTGTTTGTTTTGTATCCCAGTATGTTTCCACATGGTAATGTATTCATCTTAATCATGGGGCAGGTTAGAAGTAAATAAAGCCAGATACATCTCATGGAGACCTAGAAATCATAGCATGGAAATAACATAAAGGATTATGAGTTGATAAAGTGGGGGGAAGAAGACAGTGTGGTGAACACACAGGCTTTGGGGTCACACAGACTTGGATTTGAATCCCAGCTCTACTCTAGTTCTAAATACCAACTATGTGACCTTGAGAAAACCATTGTACATATCCATTTTTCAGTTTCATCACCTGAAAATAAAATATATATATGTATGTATGTATGTATGTATGTATAAGGTCACTGGTACCTGGTTGGCACTCAAAAATAGTTGTCATTAATATTAGGGTATAGCTATGTTATGGTGTCGATGAACAGAAGGATAACATTCCCCACATGGGCTGCCCAAGTGCCCATTATCCTTTCCCAGCCTCTAATCCCATTGTAATGCCTCTCACTATGTGAAGCTGATCAGCCTCCTCTGTGTAATTAGCCTTTCTCTTCTCTAGTGTTATGGAAGAGTTAACTAATATGTGGCTGAATACTGAAGTATGTGTGTATGCATATGCACATAAGTTTTTTTATAAAAGGTATGCAGAAAACCACAATGAACACACATGTATCCACCCTAAAGCTTCAAAAGCAAACTTTACCATCATCATGTTCCCTCCATCCCAAAGGTGCAAATACTACTCTGAATTTTCTTTTTGTCTTTTCCATTGCTTTCTGTTATAATTTTTTCATGTGTGAATATTTAAGCAGTATGTTTTGATGTTTTGAGAAGTGTACAAATGGTATCATACTGCCTATTTTTCCTGCAAGTTCCTTTTTTCAGTCAGTATTATATTTGTGCAACCCATACATGTCAGTGAATGTAGTTACAGTGTATCCATTTTCATCAAAATAGCATGACATTAAATGACTGCAACATTATTTACTTGTTCTTTTTGGATGGCTGATCTTCGGGTTGATTTTCATGGGTCCATTTATTTGAGTAACACTTTTGGCCTTAAAGTTGATCTTACCTGGTATCAGTGAGCAACTGTAGCTTTCTTTGAGGTATCATTGGCTTTTGCTTTTATGTTACTTTCATCTTGTTTGGTACCCTATGTTGAAGATGTGTCTCTTGTAACTAGTACACTGTTGAATTTAAAAAATCATATTAATAAACTTTGTCTTTTAACTAGAGTATTTCATTACATTTTGTGTAATTAATGATATATTTGGGGATAAATATACAGTTAAATTTTCGGTTAGTCTTGTCTATCCTGTTTAATTTCCTTCTCATTAATTGCTGACTTTCAGAATGATTGCATGTATTTTCATCCTTCCCCCTACTCTTTCATAAAAATAGATACCTTATAGTTACTATTTTAATGATGATATACATATTTTACTTCTATTATTTTGGTTCATAATATGCACACTTACTTTATTAAAGTCTAATGGTAATGAATAATTTTACCCTTCCACAAGGAATAAAAATACAATTTAAGATATTTTAATTGTTTGTCCCCAACCCAACTTATATTTCCATTATATTTTTATTTCCTTCTTGTTTTGTAAGCCCACCAGATGTCATCACTACAGTTTTATACAACCAGTTTTCATTGTTTTTGCCCATATATTTACTATTTGTCTTTTTATACTCCTTGCATCTCAGACCTTCCATCTGTGATAACTATCCTTCTGCTTGAAGTGTATCTTTTAGAATTTCTTTTGGTGAGACTCTGTTGGTGGCAAATTCTAGTTTTGATAATTTAAAAACATCTTAATTTTCCCTTCATTTTTGAAATACATTTGTTCTGGGTATAGCATTTCTTTTAGCACATTGAAATTTTATTCCACTCTCTGATAGCTTCTATTGTTCATATTTTTCTGACTTGTTTAAAGGTTCTTTTTTTAAAACCTGTGATGTCTCTAGGTATAGATTTCTCTCTTTTTCCCTATTTAGGAAGCATTATGCTTCTAGAATCCGTGAATTGTGTGTTTTAATTGTTTCTGGAAAATTCTTAGCCATTATTTCTTCAAATATTGCTTCTCCTCTATTTTCTCTAGTTTTTCCCTCTGGGATTCTGATTAAACTTGTGTTAAACCTTCACATACTATATTCTATATCTCTTAACATCTCTTTCATATTTTCAGTTTCTCTCTAATCCAGTCTAGGTAATTTTTCAGATTGATATTTTAGTTCACCACTCTTTCTTTTTTATTTATTTATTTTTTAAATACATGACAACAGTGGAATGCATTACTATCCTTATTACACATATAGAGCACAATTTTGGTATCTCTTTATATAAAGTATGTTCATGCCTATTATGCATACATTTATGTATTTTTTGCATTACAATTTTTAATACACATGTATACCACAATTTTTCATATCTCTGTTTGTATATAAGGTATGTTGAGTGAAGCAGGTGGTATCACTATACCAGACCTTAAAAAATACTACAGAGCAATAGTAACAAAAACAGTATGGTATTGGCACCAAAACAGGCCAATAGACCAATGGTACAGAATATAGGACACAGAGACTAACCCACAAAATTACAATTATCTTATATTAGACAAAGGCGCCAAAAACATGCACTGGAGAAATGATAGCCTCTTCAACAAATGGTGCTGCAAAAACTAGAAATCCATATGCAACAAAATGAAATTGAATCCCCATCACTCACCATGCACAAAAGTTAACTCAAAATGGATCAATGACCTAGGAATTAAACCAGAGACTCTGCGTCTAATAGAAGAAAAAGTAGGCCCTAATCTCCATCATGTGGGATTAGGCCCCAACTTCCTTAAGACTCCAATAGAGCAAGAATTAAAAACAAGAATCAACAAATGGGATGGATTCAAGCTAAAAAGTTTTTTCTCAGCAAAAGAAACAATCTGTGAGAACAGGGAGCCTACATCCTGGGAACAAATTTTTACCCCTCACACATCAGATAGAGCACTGATCTCTAGGTATATAAAGAACTCAAAAAGCTAAGCACCAAAAAACAAAAACAAAAACAAATAATCCAATCAATAAATATTTTACCACTCTTTCTTTGGCAACATTTAATCTGTTGCTTCAGCCATCCATTAACATTTATTATAAGTGGTTAGATTGTTGATAGTTTTATTTTCTGCCCATTTTTGCTTCTATCTTTTATTTCTCTGAAGATCCATTTTATTGTAGATTCTTCTATTAATAATACCTATATTCTTCTGTCTTCTTTCTTGTTTCCCCTCAGTATTGTTCACAGCTGCATATTTCCTTATGCTGTTAGTGAATGATTACTGTGTGTTTCATTTGACTAAACTTAGTCTATAAGACTCCTATAGGTCTAAGTTGAGGATGCCTTTTTCAGAGATGACTCATGTGCTTTTATTGGTCAAAAGAGGTGCACTTAACTAGAATAGCTTCTAGCCTTGGTGTTTCCCAACCATGCTGGTTGAATAAATTCAAATCCCATTTTCTTCTAAAGCACATCTCTGGAAACAAATTATTGGTTTGGGGGTATGGTAGGTATTCCTACTGTTAATATTAATTTCTGTCCATCTGCTGCTATAGTGAAGAACGATTTTCTTGTGGGCTTGCTCTGATGGCTGACAGATTTCATTTCTGGCCTGTCTTTCACTTAGGATGTAGCACCTCAAAGAGAGCCAGATTTATGTAGGCATCTCAGGTTGTAGCTTCACTTATTTAGACCCAACAATTAGGATTTCATGGTTAGCTTCCAAAACACCAGGTTATTGGCAGGAGTATTTTCACTCTGGGACCTCCTAACAAAATTTAAGTCTGCTTATTACTCCTTTGCTCTACTTTCATCTACTCCTGCCCTCCCCACCTTTTGTATTTCTTTCACTTTCCTGTCAGCCCAGCAATGAATTTCTTAATTTCTAACTCTTAAACAAGAGTGCTTTTTTATCTTGTAAGAGAACAACTCTTCTTGCATTCTTGATCTTGTCTCTGCCTACTTCCTCCCAACTGATTCTATTATTTCTTTGACTTCATCTTCAGTATTTCTTCCCTTCTATATCCAACTATCTTTGAGTTCCCTCCCTTCTAAGAAAATTCCTTCAGCCCTGGGGCCCCTCTAACAATTAGTGTATGTTTTCCATTTCTTTACTCAAGTGGATAGTACAAAATTGCTACACATCAGAAACTAAGATAGGTTTTAGGAGGGGCTGGGGCTGTGGCTCAAGTGGTAGCGCGCTCGCCTGGCATGCGTGCGGCCCTGGTTGGATCCTCAGCACCACATACAAACAAAGATGTTGTGTCCACCAAAAAAAAACTAAAAAATATATATTTTTTAAAAAAGATAGGTTTTAGGCGCTGTCAGACAGTTAACATCCTGCCAGAACTGGAACTCAGGCCTGTCTGTCTCTGGGGCCTAGACACTTTCCACTACAGCTCACTTTCAGCTTTTGGACTATAGAGTCACTAAAGAGATGCATATCAACTTAAGGAGCAAATATTTAATGAATACCCACTATAATCCCAATAATCTACTAAAGGATGTGACACAACAACAAGAAAAGGGAAAACAAGATCTTTATTCTTATGGAGCTTATGGAAAACAATTTAGCAAAGGAGTTATATGGGGCACTTGGAAAGATTATAATAGAAAGGTTGTAATAGTCAGAAAACTCTTTTCCCAAAGACATGAGAGCCTCACATTGAGTATTAGTTTCTCTACTTGCACTACCTTATCATTGGTTCAGTTTCATCTTGTTGCTAGAAGACTATCTTGAAGATTATGAGTGACTGTCAGAAGACTAAATCCTATGGGTTTTTTCTATCTATCCTTCTAGATGTCTCTGTAGCAGGCCACATTCTTTGACATCAGCTCTCTCTCCTCCCTAAATCCTTGAATCCACTGGGTTCCTCTCATTTTATATACAGGCAGTTGCCTAATCCTATACCTCTGGAACATATTTTATATTGTTCTTTGTTTTTTCTGTCCCAATACACAGCCCTAGTTGAGGACCTCATTATAGCTTTTCTTTTACTTGTCAATGGGCCTTTATTTTACTTATTTTTTGCAGTGCTGAGAATTGAACCCAGTGCCCGACACGTGCTAGGTAGGTGCTCTACCACTGAGGTACAACCCCAACCTATCTCATTATATTTTGTTGAAATTACTGCAATACTATGCCTAGTCTCTATCCCCGGGCTGGTCCTTACCAAAGCTGCTGTTTCAATTCAAAACTGTTCAGCCCTGGTTTTCCATTAGAATCACTTGAGGTGCTTTAGAAATAGTTAATACCCAGGTCCCACCCCCAGATTTCCAAGTTAATGGAAATGGTAGGGGGCTTTGTGCATAAGGGGTTTTTGTTTTAAAGCTCCCCAGGTGATTGTAATATGCAGCCAAGATTGTGATCTATCGCTCCAATCTGGTGGTTCTCACATTTTGGAGTGCATCAGAATCCCCTGGAGGGCTTATTTAAACAGACTGCTGGGCACCACCTCCAGATTTTCTAATTCAGTAAGTCTGCAGTAGGCCTGCATGTCTGACAAGCTCTCAGGTGAACATGAGGATGCTGGATCAGGGTCCACAGCTCGTACTCTATAGCTACTTCAAATTTTCCTGAACTTCACATCTTATAATATCACCCCTCTGCTCTAAAACCTTTAAGACTTCCCTGTTCTGTATCAGAATAGGTACAAACCACTCTTGAAGTCATCCCAAGCCCTTTACCATGTGTTTCTGCATTCATATTCAGCTGAATTTCCCACTACTTCCCCTCTGCACCACCTAAGCAGGACTACTGGCTGTTCTTCGAACACATCCAATGTGCTCCTGCCTTCATATGTTTTGTCACAATGTTATCTTGCCTGATGCTCTTTTTCTCATGTGTTCACCTGTTGAAATTCCATCCATCTTTTAAAGTTCATATACTTACCTCAATGATATTTCCCTTTTCTCACTTCCCAACTTCTCCCCCCCCACACTCATTAATTCACTCCTTCATTCAGTATCACAATTTTTCCCATCCTCCAACTGGATCCCCTGAAACTCTTTGTACTATCACAGGCAGGCCAGCATGATTTGCCTCATATTATGAGTTTCTCATATTTAACCCCCCTCCCATTTATCCAAAGAAATCATAAATGCCTTGAAGGCAAGGAATTAATTATATTTACTTTTTTTGTACCCTGTATTCTTGCTATTCAAAGTGTACTCCAAGGCCCAGGAGTACTGACATTACCTGGGTACTTATTAGGAATATGGAATTTCAGGTCCTAACACAGAACTATTATATTGGAATCTGCATTTAGATATTTGTATGTGATTTATATGCATATCGAAACTTGAAAAGTAGTCTGTATATAATACCTAGAACAGTGCTAGGCACAAAGTAAATAGGTGGTAAGTAAGTGTTAGAATTATCTAGAATAGGAATACACCAGAATAGATCAATGCTTCTTTCAGGGAAGCAATGCATCAAATTACCTCCTACCTCCCTCAATAAACAGTAGGCTCCACTGAGTCAAGACTGAGTTAGAATTTAGGGATAGATGCACAGGGGAGATATCAGAAATTTAGAACACTCTTGAGGAAGAAAATTATCTTCTAACTCATAGGCTTAAGAAGATAATCACAGTTTGAGGTGGATAGATCATAGCCTGGTTACAGAACATTTCAATGCACAAAGTCCCTACCTGCTGTAGGATGTTGGCACAATGAAGATCGTTCAGTTCTTGAGAATTTCTTTCTTTCCTTTTAGAGTTTTGAGTATCTTTCCTCTGGATATTTTTGACATTTTATTCTGATTCCTAGAAGGGAGATATTGGGCAGAAGAAGTATTACCAATACTTCTTCAGCAGAAGGGACTGCCTCAAATTTGTGCACAACTCAATAAACCAGGATTACCTGTCAGAAATTTTGTTGTTGCATCATTGATGCTAAAATCTGTGTACACAGTCCAGTCCCTGCTTTCTCTGACAGGACTTGAATTGTAATTTAATCATTATTTTTTAAAAATAAACATTGATTTTACACCT
This sequence comes from Marmota flaviventris, assembly GCF_047511675.1. Classification (NCBI taxonomy): domain Eukaryota; kingdom Metazoa; phylum Chordata; class Mammalia; order Rodentia; family Sciuridae; genus Marmota; species Marmota flaviventris. The sequence continues at coordinate 128,617,854 of NC_092518.1, forward strand.
CCATCTGGAAAAGGATTTGAGGCAATTCACATTTACATGCATATGAATCAAATGTGGAGAAAATACAAATCAAAACTTCTAAAACTTTCTGCATCTACTGAGGATGATCATAAGATTTTTATATTTAAGTCTGTTGATATTATGGGTTACATTTATTTATTTCAGTATGTTGAACCAACCTTGCATCCCTGGTATGAACCTCAGTTGTTCATGGTGCACTATCTTTTTAATATGTGTTTGTATGTAATTTGCCAGAATTTTATTGAGAATCTTTACATATATGTTCATCAGGAATATTGGTCTGAATTTTTTTTCCTTGTTGTTTCTCTGTCTGGTTTTGATATCAGGATGATACTAGCCTCATAGAATGAGTTTGGAAGGGTAAAACTTCTAAAACTTGAAAGAGAAATATCATCACATAGATAAAAATTATCAAAAGAATTACTATAGCTGAATCTCAAAGTTGGTTTGAAGCTTTCTGGCAGCTAAAGTACAAAGAAAGACATTTCTGGGTCCAGTACTGTTTTTTTTTTTTCTTTCAAATTCAGCAATGAAAATAACATGTTTTTTTGTTTGTTTGTTTGTTTGTTTTTTGTACTGGGGGTTAAACCCAGGGGCACTTAACCACCAAACCAAGTCCTCAGCCTTTTTTATTTCTTATTTTAAGGCAGGATCTCACTAAGTTGTTCAGGAGCTTGCTAAATTGTTGAGGCTGGCTTTGAAGTTGTAATCTTCCTGCCTCAGTCTACAGAGCTGCCTGGATTATGGCATGCACCACCACACCTGGCTAAGAACATTTTTAAATGAAAAATAAATTACCACAAAACTTCTGTAATAGTCTAATTACTTTTATTGTTATCACTATGAAACACATAAAAGTGGGTAAAAACTTCTGATGTGTATGGTCTTACACAATTATAAAATTGAAACACACAGAAAGAAACACAAGCAAAACTACAAAATAAATGACATGCAAAATAATTCTATTAATTTCATGGGCAGATAGTGATGTTTTGCTGAAATTAAATCTTGTATGTTGGGCATAATACAGGAAAGATGTATTAGCATCATTTTTTTCTACTTTTGATTTGGCATTTTCATTCAATTTTGCATGATGAACCATTATTTGGGTCATCATTGTTCTCATTACTGTTTTCCTCTCTAATAAGGAACTACTTTTTACCAAACTAGCCATTATTTTTGATGAGACAGTGAATTTAATAGTACACCCCAAAATTGACTAATGATTTCTCAAAATACCATTTACATTAAAATTCTTTACCACATATTTTCTACTCTTTCTGTGAAAGAATTTAGGGAAGTGGATAGAGTATATTTTTTCCAAATATACTACACTATTTTCATGGTCTAGTGCTAAAAACAAGGGTTTAGTGTCTCATAAGCAGGGTTAAATCCTGCCTCCAGAATGTATCAACTGTGAAACTTTGGGAAAATTACTTCTCTGGTTCTCTGTGTCATCATCTGTAAAATGGAGATAATAATAGTACCTATGATTAGGATTTGGAGGAATAATAAATAAGAAAAGCATGTAACATGGCCATGTTTTTCATGGTTTAATCAGAGAAGCACAACCAGTAGGAGATATATTTTGAGATAGTCACTCAAGGGAATTGGCTTCCACATTTATGGGAGTTGGCTAGTCAAGTCTGAATAAGTTGGACAGGCTATTAGGAAGGGACTATTGGGCACAGGCTAAAGCTGTGGTCACAGGCTTCAGAATTTCATTTTCCTCAGGGAAATCTCAACTCTGCTTTCTTTGTTTTTATTAGTGCATTAGAATTATATGTAATAATGGGACTCATTTTGACACAATCATAAATATATGCAACATAAGTTTGCTCATTCTCAATCCCTAGTACTTCCTCTTTCCCTGCCCTCCTCCCTCTCTCTGACCACCTTTCTCTACTCTGATGGTCTTCCTTTTATTTATTTTATTTTATCTTTTGTTAATCAGCACTAATTTTAAGGCCTTTTACTAAATTGAATTGGGTTTACCCAGATTCATAAGGATAATCTCCTTTTCTTAAAGTTAAGTGTGTATCAACTTTAATCACATCTACAAAATATTTCCACAGCAGCACCTGGATTAATGCTTGATGGTATCCCTGGGGGTTGTAATCTAACAAAAGTGATCATCACATTGCCTAAAATGGTATAACTGTTTATTTTAGGTGTTAAACTTTACTGGATTAAGAAATATCTAGAAATCCAGAAAAGCATTATTTTGGGTAGGTCTGCAAGGGTGTTTCCAGAAAAAGTAAGCATGTAATTCTGAGTAGACCAGCTGGGGAAGACCTATCTTCAATGTGGGTAAGCACCATCTGATTGGCCAGGACCTGGAGAGAATAAATACGGATTGTGAATTGGTTTATTTCCCCCAAATCTGGGATATGCTGTTCTTCCACCTTGGACATCAGAAATTCAGACTGCCTGGATTTTGAATTAGAAATAGGCTTTTTGTTAAAATATGACTAGTTAGAATAATAGAATAAATAAATCCACTTATTGTATATACAAACAGCTATAATTTGTTGTACAAATTGATCATTTTCTCCATTTGACATGGTTAGCCTCAAAATAATTCTCATTGGTTTGCTGTTTTTATTTTTACTTAACTATATTCCCAGTGCCATGCCTCTTTAACTCAGTATTAGCAGAGACATTTTCAGCATCCATTACCTTATATCCCCAAGTGTCTCCAATTAACTTGAGGAATGTTATGATGGTTTTTACCATGACCATGCTATAGAACTCATTCTCAGTGGCTGTATTTCTTAAAATAAAAACAAAGCCATTCTTTGAGAGAGGAAATAAGTAGGTCATCAAATAAAATAATAACAATATAAGGTTCTGTACTCCAAAGATTGGAAATTACTTATGTTATCTTTTTTAGAGTCATCTTCCCATCTATGATTTTTCTAGTGTCTCTCTTGGCTAAAAAAAAAATCACAGCCTGACCCTGTCTATTAACAATGAACATGTTACTCTAAATTCAATATTTCAGTTTAAAAAAAATCAGTGATCATTTCTTTGTTGTTAATCACTTGCCCTACTTAATTCATTCATTCTACTTTGAAGCTCTGAGATTAAGCCCCGGGGCTGGAGAGCTTCATATGAATCCTTTCTTTTTTTTTTTTATCTATTCCAAGTTAGATTAAGTCTAGGTCCTGTTTAATGAGGTGCCACTTGCTGAGTTTTTATGCAGAAAGAATTCCTTATCCTCAGTGGTATGTATATAACAAATAAATTATCTGGAATTGTTTCTTTTTTTTTTAATTTCCAGCTACTGCTTCCTCTAGAAAAGACTGATTATGCACTCCCTGGGATATGGGCAGCTGGAATTTCTTTGATTTGGATTTTTTCCCATTTTCATCAAAGGTCTCTCCTGTTTTACATTATATTTAGGGATCATGAAGTTATGAAGAGATTTCCAGAAACACTTAGTGCCATGCCATGAGGAACAAGGGGATGTGGCTACAGATGTGAGAACTGAGTCATGTTATGTGATTAGAACTTCATCTGCTCCATTCCATTGGTACCTTTTTTCATATTGTCTACTTAAAAATGAGTAGAACTAGTTCATGTTTCTGTATCAAATCTTCGTGTTTGTGTTTGGGAGGTGTATGTTTTGGGGAAAAGAGTTACCAATGGTTTTTATTTTTCATACATGGTTATGCACACAGTTAATAATTGGATACCATTTTAAATGTTGGCTTTTCCTGAATATCCAAGCTCCAGATTCAAAATATAGATGTGGGACTGTTTGTAGTGAGAGCCACATTTTGTTCAAGACTGGTTTCATAGTGCTGTTACCATTATCCAATAATTTTCATCCTGGCACTACAAAAGTATTCATTGCTATTGCTAAAGTATTGCTTCTCTATGGGCTTGCTTGGCTAGACTGGGACTCAATAGTTCCATGGTAATTTTGGGGAAATGATCAGGGAATTAGAGAAAATGGAGCAAAAGGGTGTGAGTTGGGGATAGAAGTTGATTCCTGTGGAAGGCAACAAGAGACCGGTAGTGCCAGCCAGCACATGCCCCCCCAATGGCACCATTTTTTTATATTTGTTGTTTTTAGTTATACATGACAGTAGAATGTATTTTGATATATCATAAATACTGAAAGAAAGGTGGCATAGGACTAATTACACACATATCTGGGATAAGAAGTGGATTTATTTGTCAGAAATCTGACAAGGCTTCTTTATGCAGAGGAAGGGAGAGCAGCAGCAACTCCCCCTTGAATGTTACTTTTTATAGGCTAGAATCATGGCCATACATTAGAGATAGGTTTGTTGTCATAACAAGCATCTCCTGATCTTGTAGAAGACAAGCTTGTTTCTTGGGAACAAAGACAGGCAGTTTTCCTATCTCTCAGAGAGGGGAGAACAAGAAAACCGTCATGTCCCTTTAGCTTCTCAAGGAGAGAACAGGGAAACTAGTATGTCCCCCATCTCAGGGGCCAGTAAGTTGTCTCTTATGTCTCAATGAGAGAACAGGGAGAGACTGGCTTGTCTCTGGACCGATAGGTTTAATCTCAGGCTAATTTATATTTCATGGGAATAAGAACAGTATTCACCAAAAGGGGGTGGGGAAAAGGAAGATGGCTGCAATTATGCTAACACATACATGGAGTATAACTTCCCATTCTTGTGATTGTACATGATGTGAAATTACACTGGTCATGTATTCATATATGCATGTATGAAAGTTATGTCCAACTCATTCTACTGTCTTTAATATTCCTATCCCCCTCCCTTCCCTTTATTCTCCTTTGTCTATTCCAATGAAGTTTTATTCTTCCCTCACCCCCTTATTGTTAGGACCCACATATCAGAGAGAACATTTGGCCTTTTGTTTTTGGGGATTGCCTTATTTCACTTAGCATGATAGTCTGTAGTTCTGTTCATTTACCAGCAAATGCCATAATTTCATTCTTTTTATGGCTAAATAATATTCCATTCTGCTTGATTGGACAAATTCATGGGTTTGGTGAGAACCTACTTGTAATGTAGCCAGTGTCTTGTTTGACATTATAATGAGGTCCACTTGACTTTGTATAGAGGAAATACGGCTTCCATACTAATTATTGCCACTAATTACCAACAAAAAAATTCAAAGCTGTAATGTAAGATTGTAGACTACTCCCAACATCTACAAAGCAAATGCAGCAGCAAGTTATATGATTAAAACCTATTCTCATAAAAATTACAAAATGGACAAGTGATTTTGCCAAATTTAATGCTAAAGAGAACTGTGTATCAACAACATTCAAGAGCAATGATTCTCAAATTTTTCATGCTATGAAACAACTGGAGTTTGATAATGTCTGTCTGTCTAAATATCTAGGGTAACCAGATGAGTCTGTTCATCATTGGATGTGACAGGCCTAGAGGTTCCAGCTGTCCTGGATCTTACTCAAACACCATGAAAACTGAGGGGATCAATATAGGGGCACCCCTCCAACACACTAGTTTTATGGGATCTGTTTCAGAGTATTTCAACAAAATTGGATTCAGTTTGTTTAGAAATGTCCTAGAAGGAATTACTTTACCAGACACATTTATGCACTTAACCTCCAGGATGTGTGTGTGTGTGTGTGCATGTGCAAGTGTGTGCACATTCACATATGGATATTTATATTTCTTGAGACTATTTCAATTTTCCCCCTATCATTTCTCTCTCTTTCAACTTTCTACTTCCAAAACTGAGTCATGAAGCTTTTTGCTCCCAGGAAGGATATGGCAAAACCTGCCCCAAACAAAGAGGTTGCTGGTCCCGTTTGTCTACTATTTGAATATTTTGAAACCATGAAAAGATCATTGTCTTGAAAGTCCAATTCCATTAACAAAGATGATGAATTCCTCAATCCTTTTAATTCTCATTTAACACATGACAAACAGAGCATAGCTGACTAGATCATGGAGGTTTACTATATTCTTAAAATAGAGAAAACTCAGTAACTATGAGCAAAGTAGAAGGAATTCTGTTCCTTCTGGCCATAGTAGGTAGAGGAAACAAGAGAGAAGACAGGGGAATATAGACAAGTTTAAAGTTGGGGTCTTTGTTTTCCCTACTCTTTTCATAACTTGGGGAGACCTCAGGCCTCTTGAGGAAGACCATGTGATGATTTATACCTTGGAGGGAGTGAAGAATGGCTGAAAATACCTTCAGTTGGGACAAATATGACTCCATGAATTAGGATTATCAAGTCTATGACGATGGGCTAAATAGGCTATGGATTATAGTACTAGGTGTCATCTGATTGCCCTAAAATGTCAGATGGAACCCATGTACTTTAAATGTCACCAATCTGAAGAGCAGAATAGAATAGTTGCTCTGCTACAGATGCCAGCAGGAATATAGGTGACACCATACAGACCCAGGGAGACTTTCTTCTCTGTCCCTACCATCATGGCTATAGCAAGAAGACTCCAAGTTTTTTCCTCATGATCCTTAGCTGCAGATGGTCTCAACTTTGTATCACCCCTTCCATTTAGTTATATCTTTGTGACTTGTTGCTAACCAAACCCAAAGAGTATATGCCAAATGAAGTCAGAGGATGTCATCCATATCATTGAATTCTGTAATATGCCAATGATGAAGGAGTCTCTTATTCTCGTGATTGGCTATGAAGAAGCAAGGTGTCATGAATCATACTGCTAAAGAGAATTGTATTATATCAACAACTTGAGTTGTCTTAGAAGTAGATCCTTCCCTGGATAAGAATCCAGTCTTACCAGCACACTTAATTTGCAGCCTTATGGGTGGGACTAAGGATACCATCCAATTAAGCCATGTCTAGTATTCTGACCTATAGAAACTGTGAGATAATAAATGAGTTTTTAAAGCCATAGATGCTATGATAATTTGTTGTGTAACATAGAAATCAAATACAAGATCACAGAAGCCTCAGCCTCTTATACCTGTATACTACCTTGAAGACAAAAGGGAGAGGAGGTAAGAATCTGAAAGAAACTAAATTAAAGAGACCTTTAAAATTACAAGAGACTAACTAGATTGAATTTATTCAATTGCAAGAAATTTTTGCTAGTATCCAGGAGTGTAAGTGTAGTCAGGCTCATGTGGAAAGGTTCAAAAAATTGTAGATAACTAAGGTCCTTTTTGGGTGTCTAAGTCTAGTTGGAGTGGATCAGTGATACACGTGTAAATACTTCAGCTACCACATTATGGTTTGCTGAGGGGCCTGCCCTTCCAGCATTGACTGTGGGGATCTTGAGGGTGTGGGAAAAGCCCTCCAGAGATGGTTTCAGAGAACAGTGTCTGCTTTATTACACAGCAAAAATAGCTTTTATAGTGGGTATGTGCCAATTTACATATAACAGTCATGATAGGCCAGGGATAATACAAACATATCTTATGGAAGCCAAGACGCCAAGTGTCCAGAAACTGCCACATAGGCTGACCTTGCACAATCAGGGGAATAACTTCTTGTCAAAGAAGCAAGGAAGTGGTGCTTGCTAGTGTTCTGACAGCACTCTCTCCCTAAACATAGCATTCTATGTTAGGAGTTCCCTGCTGTACAATGAACAAGATATGCATTCCTCTGTGAGGGTCCAAGGTCAGGCTCTGCAACAATGGTTATCTTGAAATTTATGGTTGAAGTCATTTGGTTCCAGAGTGTTTGTAGCTATGATACCTCTTTACTGTAACCTTATGTTAAATCAAGATCAACCATGGTTGTAAAGGAGGGAAAATAGATTAAAGAGCCCAATGAAGATCCTGTTTCTTTGAACACAGTTCAATAAAATGAATGCAGCTCAGTTTCTATGGCTTTTGTTGTGGGGTTTGGACTGCTCAGTATAACGAGCCCTCATTTGTGAAATTGTATCTTCATTTCTGAGAAGCCTTAAGATCCTGAGGGAAAATTAAAATGGCCCAGTTGATTAATTATACTTGGATGGACTTCAGATTTGTTCATGGCACTACATCTGGGAAACAGTAGCCAGTGGCAGAGTTTAGGCATCCCTCAGCAGCCATGTGGCTTGTGTTGACAGTATGAAATGCAGGTTTTGCCCTCTGACAGGGAAACTGGCATAGATCAATTGCAGCATCCAGGAGACTGTTTACTTAGGATTCTCTGAGTGGACTTGGATCTTTCCAAAAAGGCCGGCATTGACGGAGTTTGTGAGATTCTGGCAAAATGAAGATTGGCATAGTATTTGTCTGTCCTCTGCAACTCTCCCAGAGCCAATCATTCCTGAGCAGTAGCCCCCCCCCCACCCCATTGACATACGGGAGAGTGGTGCCCTTGCTGGGTGTCAGATTCTGTGTTTCCTCAAAATTTTACTGAGTGTGGGCAGTATGGGTAGGACTTGCTGAATTTCCATCTATTTGGTACCTGGCAAAGATTTATCTGCAGACTCTTACAGTGATGATCCAGGACCCCTGTGAATTCTGTGCTAAGAAAATGCCTCAGGGCCAGGATCAACCAGAAGGAAACAAAAGGCTGTATTGTTGTCCTTCCAGAAATGGATATGAGCATGGGGTAGAGGGAATCCATCTTGGAGGGCAAGGACTTGGCAGTTATTACCCCAGCAGCTGGCAACTCCATGGGGTTGGCAAAGCACGGGTGCAGCCCTGGGCCTTAAGTACAACAATGCCTACAGAGCAAGGGGGAAGGAGGAACCAGGCGGCTGGCTGGTAGCATGGAGAGGCTCTTCTCCTTCCAGTTCATTGTCAGCAAAATTAAATAATCAAGTGATCTTGTGCTTTTTCTCACATATGCGCAAACCACTAAGGCAGCAAGGCATGGAGTACAGTAATCATATCCTGATTTATACTAGTTTCCTCAAAAGTTAGTTCATTGAAAGTGAAAATTATCACTGTTGGTAAAATGTGGTGGGATAGTATTGCTTCTTTTAATAAATTTAAAGCCACTATAGATGTTGCATTTTTAAAATAAATGGTTAAAGATAGGGAAAGGCAGAATTATTTATGTCTATGTGTCCATGTATGTATACAATTTCTTGAAACAGGCATGATATTTCACAAGCCCCTCCATCCATCTGAGCTTAAGCAATCTGGTGTGTGTGTGTGTGTGTGTGTGTGTGTGTGTATAGCAAATGGTTTACATTCCTCTGCATCTGGATACCATTTTGGGGGCACTGTGCAGGAGGCCTCCTTCCCACTGACTTCTTTAGAGAAAAGAATGGTAACATTTCAGCTCCATAGTGGGTTGTTATCAAACATTTTATACTGTAATCTTGTAATTGCTATTAAGGTTGCATTAAAAGATTATTTAATGAAGGAGATCATGCCGGGAACAAGCATTATAATGGCGGTAAGCAGCCTGCCTCCCACATACCTGGAAAAAGCCCCTACTCTTGTGAAAAGTGAAGATGAGCAGTGCTTGCCGCTTCCAAACAATAGACTTCACACTAGAATTGTCAAGACCTGTTGCTTTTGGCAAGTGCATGTACACATCTGAACACACACACACACACACACACACACACACCTCAATGATATGAACAAAAAAATTATGCCAGTGTTTCAAGAAAAATTGAACAGTAGTTTCCAAATTTAAATGAAGTATTTCATTTGAAAGACTTCATATTGACAAAATGTTGGGTCTTCCTTCAATTATTCTATCTAGAAAAGCATTTTTTTTTTTTTGCTTATTTTCACCTGTTTCTGGGTCCTCTTTTTCTTGGAGCCAGATGTTGAGAGGCTTGTGCCTAATTCTAGAGTAAAAGTCATGTCTGTACTGAGAATTTGGTGACAATGTATGGAAATTACCTGGTTTGCAAACTAGTATAGGTGTTTCTTTGCCCAGAAATTAGTTCTGTTGCAGGAAAGTAGCTTTTTCGAATGCTTATATGATTGGTGTACTTTTTGATCCTTGTTTGGAAAAACCATTTGAACATTCACCTATACAGATTGAGAAACAGTACTTGCAGAAAAATTGGGAGTTATTTTCCATAATCAAGCACTCCAAACACGTAGAGCTCATTGCCATACACACGTCTTTAGTGCAAGATCTTCCAACCTCATCACTATTGACATTTGGGACTGGAAAACTATTATGAGGGGCTGTTATATGTCTTGTAGGACAGTTGCAGTGTCCTTGGTTTTACCTATTATGTTATGGTTTAACTATGAGGTGTTCTGCAAAAGCTCAAGTGCAAGACAATACAAGAAATGAGTGGGTTATCAGACAGAGCTTTAACCCAATCATTGTATTAATTCCCTGATACGGATTAACTGGGTGGTAACTATATGTAGGTAGGCTGTGATTGGAGGAGATGGGTCACTGGTGGTGTGCCTTTGGAGTTTATATTTTGTTCCTGGTGAATGGTGGTCTCTCTGCTTCCTGGTTGTCATATCCTCAATTACTTTCCTCCTCCATGCCCTTCTGCCATGAACTTCTACCTCACCTCAGCTCAGAGCTATGGAGTAGATTGTCTATGGACTGAAACCTCTGAAACCATGAGCCCCAAATAAACTTTTCCTCTTCTAAAATTGTTATTGTCAAGTCTTTTGGTCACAGCAGCAAAATGTTGACTAAAGTACATCATATTCCAGTTCCAACCCAGTCCATAGTCCTAACAACCAATAATATCACTAGACATTGTTTAATGTCCCCTGGGAATACAAATTAAGTACCATGTGAGAGCCACTGCTAATAATCCTATGTGGCAAGTGCCATTGTCCTGCCCATCTAATAGATGGGGAAGTTGAGGTTCTTAGAGGTAGTGGTTCACTCAAGATCACAAGCTAATGTGTGGCACAGTCCCAAGCTTTGTCCCCTATGCTGTCACTCAGATCAGAACAGTGAGTCTGCGTGTCAGCTTTGGATCACCTGGGTATTTGATTACCTCACATGTTGAAGCCTTAGTTTCTGTCCAATTGCATTCAAGGAGGAAGACCAGAATTATGGCTGGAAGCCTGAGGACCTTCCCCAAAATTCTTCACTTCCCAATCTGCATAAACCATCATCGTAGGGTTGGAAGAGATTTCAGATTTTGAGGATGATTTTCTTTCTAGAGGCAGGCCACATAATCTTTCTGGATATCTTGGATCTACCTAGAACCAAACTGAGAAAAAGGGGAGTAAAGCATCAGGAGGACTAGGTTCGAATCCTGTGTGACTTTAGGCAATTTCTTGCCATTCTCTGGATCTCAATTTGACGTGTATAAGGAGAGACTAAGACTTCATCATCTCAAAAGGTCATTTAAGCTCAAAACTCTAGCAAGAGAGCTTAGCTGGTATGAACTGAAACATGCATTAGTAGCCCTTGGGACTTGGTATTATGGCTTAATAAGTATGAATTTGGTGAATGGCTTGGGGAAGGCTTATAGAGAGCATCTCAGAAATATTTTCCTTGCTCAGACTTAGGAGTCCCTAGGCACAGCTAGTTCCAAGGGAAAATGTGCAAAAGAGGAAACTCCTTTTCCTTGCTTGTTTTTCTAGGTTCTAAAAACCACTACCACCAACCTGGGGAAACACCACTGATTTGGCATCATAAAAGAGTATGAAGACTTTTGCTCATGGTGATATGGCTTTTATTAGGTTGCTGGGGAAAGAACAGCAGAGCATTCCTTATTATATTTCTTCAGGTCAGAATTTTATTGCTTTTGGCCAAAGGCCATTGTGAAACTTATAGAGCAAAGGGTAGATACAATGTATTTTTAAAGAAATTATAAAGATCAAAACAGACCTAAGACTGAGTCTCTGAATGTAAGACTTGGCAACATTTTAGCATTGTTTCATAAAAGGAATCCTCCTCCTCCACTGTTTTAACTAGAGCTTTCACTAGCTTATGCCTTGGCATTTGAAGAATCCAATGCAAATAGACACTTGAAATATATGCCTGCAAAATGCCACACATGGTTAGAAATAGCCCCCAAACTTTGTATTTTTCCAGAAACAGTTGACTTTGTGTACAGCCATGGACTTGGCCCACACATACAGATTTCCCAAGGCTAGGTGATTCTGGCTTGCTCTGCCTTTGATCATTAAAGTAAGCATGACTTGCAAAAGGGTGCTGGGCAGCAGTGGTCTTCCACCTTGGCTTTACATTTGAACTAGCTGGAGGAGATTTAGAAAATACTGTCACTTGGGTCTCACTACCTAGAATTCTGACTCCATTGAATAAGCATGTGGCCTGGGCATTGAGATTTTTAACTGATTTCAATGAGCATCCAAAGTTAAGAACTGCACTATAGAGACTTATTTCTGAGAATTAAGTTTTCCACTCTTTTTCATTTTTTCACAATAATCTGGGAAATAATATATGGAATGATAACCATCTGTACATGTAATAAGTGCTCCATCAATGCATTTTCAAACTGAACCTGAATCTAGATCCTTTTAAAAGAACCATCCCAACTAACAGAGGGTCTGATTAAAGGTCTATTCATATAGATTCTCTTTGCCTCCACTTCTCACCTCAACTGCATATCTATCCATCCAGTTGCCCAATGAATTCCCCTTACATGTCTTCTGAGGACTTCAGACTTCACAGGCCTGAGCCTGTACTCAAATTTTTCCTCCTCAAAATCTGTATCTCTCTTTTCATTCTCTATATCAGTAGTGAAAAACACCATTATATAATCAGACACCTAACTAATTTCCTCTTTCCTCTCTCTCCCCTACATCCTTTCAGTAAGAGACTCTTTAATTCTACATAAGAAATATTTATTCTGTCTTCTGCCTACTTTTCCTACTTCCTCCTCCATCATCATCATAGCACCTGTTATCTCTTGCTACTGGAGTCCTAGTAGATCTCATCACTGACTGTATAGAATCATCTAGGGGAGCTTCAAATATGTCCTGATTTCTTAGATCATCACTTCCAGATACTGCATTCAAATGCTTTGCAGTGGGTCAGCACAAAGGCATGTTAAAAAATAAGCTTTCTCATATGTGGCCAAGGTTGAGGATCTTTGCATCTTGTGAACTTCTCTTAACCCCCTCCTATCCTCTAAGCATGTACTCTGCTCCTTGCTGACATAATCTTATGATGTTCCCATTGAAACCTTTCAATGGTTCCCTAAAACTTCTATAGTAAAGTCCAAAGTCTTTTGTCAGACATTGATGGTACTTGGAGATGTTGTCTTGGCCAACTTTTGTGCTCCATGCACCACCATTCCCCTTTGGCACTCTAGTCTATGGACTCCTGTGCCTCTGATTTTGTTCCCCCTGCTCTGACCTCCAAATGCCTTTCATCCTTCCCTGCCCAGCATTAATCATTCTAGATCCTATAATGTCCTCTGGGATTCCCAAAGCACATTGCTCAACCTTTGTTCTAACATTGATCATGTTTTAGATTGGTTAAGTTTTTGTTTCTCTATCTGTATTCCAACTGGATTGTCATCATTTTAAGGACAGGGAACATGTCATTTTCCTCTTGTATCCCTAGTCCCTGGGTCACGGTACATTGTAGAGAGTCAATAAATGAATTGAACCAATAGGTCAATTACTACTTTGACCCCTTAGATCAACAATAATGAAATAGAATTGACACAGCACAAATTATTTATAAAAATTTTTTTGCTGTTATGAGGCTGATCCTGACATAAATGAGTTGCCTGGTTCTCAGGGGAAATGATAGTTTCCCTAGGCATTTTGTTATTCCCAGAGATATAGATGTGATATGATTCTGAAATGGCTGAAATTATGCTTCCAGTATACTGGGGAGGAGGTTATGATGACAAAAATAAGGGTGTTTTTAGAAAATTATTTTGTAATGTTTATACTCTTTATTATCCCAGTCCCATTCCTTTGTTTATATAGAATTTGCGACACTGAATTGCATATACTGTGGAAGAGTTTTAGAGGAAAATCAATTAAGTGGCCCCGTTTGGTTCAGGATAGTTTCAGTCTGGTTCCTATGGCTTTAGACTGTGGCCTTTACTGTCTTAGCATATCATTTCTAGGAAAGTACTTAGTTAAAATAAATACCTAGCTATTTAAATATCCAGTATTATCCATTGACTGATAGTTTAGAAACCATCAAATTATCCTAGTTTGCCCTTCTCCCAATCATCAATTTACTTTTTTTTTGGATAATTACTATTTAATAATGGGTCTTTAAGTGAATCATCACACAGACACACACACACACACACACACAGACACACACATATATATTGGGGGAATTCTTA